>NW_020837965.1:10409337-10552116 GCF_003676395.1 Aethalodelphis obliquidens | reverse complement strand
TATTATTATTATTATTATTATTATTATTATTATTATTATTATTATTATTATTATTTGCGGTACACGGACCTCTCACTGTTGCGGCCTCTCCCGTTGCGGAGCACAGGCTCCCGACACACAGGCTCAGCGGCCATGGCTCACGGGCCCATCCACTCCGCGGCATGTGGGATCTTCCTGGACCGGGGCACGAACCCGCGTCCCCTGAATCAGCAGGCAGACTCTCAACCACTGCGCCACCAGGGAAGCCCGTTATCTATTATTTTAACAATCAAAATAATGGTGAACAAGATTGATCTTCAGTTTTCTTCTAGGGAACTATTATGCAAGGAGTCCATTATGCTGTCTGGGAGAACTCAGTTTGATGGTTTCCAACTGCATTACTCAGAGACTAGAGACCAGATTTCTTCTGAAATGGAGAGGAAATGCAGAGGAAATCATTGATCGAAGCTCCAGAATTCTCAACTTCACTTAAAACAGAGCAGTCCTGCAGCCATCTTTTTTCATAGTGGACTCTTCTTATCCTTGAACAAAAGATTTTACAGTTTAAAAAGTTCTTACAAGTGTATTTATGGAACATATATTTTGTATAGTTTAGAGTCTTTTTTCTGATTATAGTACAGGCTAATTATAGAAGGAAATTGGGCTATAATTTTGTTTTCTATGCACAGTAAAATCCTCCATAACCCCAAAACTAAAAATAATCACTAGTGAAATTTGGTCTCTAGTCTTCCAGAGCTTTTCATGTGGATATGTACTTATATGAAAGGGACTTCACTCTGTATAATTTACAGTATAGGGTGCATATCTTGCCATATCCATGTAATCTATTTCATCCATTTTTCTATTTATATAGTATATAATTTTCTAAATTTTCTTTCTTTGCAGCTATTTCATATGCATTTAATACCTTAGAGCACATATAATTTGCACACTACCATCCTCCCTTTCATATACTAATTAATCAATAAAAGCTATGTTGTTGAGAGAATTAAAAGACAAGAAAGAAGTCCTCATGAACTATCTAATTTGGTTAAAGAGAAATATGTATGAATACAAATTAATTAAATTATAGCTATTGACCAGTTTATTTTGATGAATAATAGAAATCTCTATGCATAAGACATTTTATGTTTTCAGTGATTTCACATTGTATGATCTGCTTCAATCTGCAAAATTACCCTGTGTGGTTTGCAGAATAAATGTCGCCCATTTTACAAATGAGGAAACTGAATGCATGGAAAAGGTGGAAGTGGAACCTTACCTCAGATGTTTAAACTCCTTCTTTGAATATCTAACATTATACCAGTGTAATCACTGAAATATACCCAGTAGAAAAATTATTGACTGATATTTTGTTTTGGGGTTGAGGACTGACAATAAACACCCAGAGATTATAATTTTTACAGTTCCACATGTGATCAAAGTCAACTCCTCTTTTTCCCAAAATTATTTCATAAAGCAGAAACAGTATACAGCATATTTAGAGTATGCAGTTCAAAGGGCTACCTCACTTAACTCCAGCAATCATAACACAACTCGTTAACATTTGTTATGCTCTTAGAAATGGGCCAATGAATATGCTAAACACTCATATGCACTCTATGTTTTAATCTTTACCACCACCGTATCAAAGAGTCAGTGTTACCTTCTCTGCTTTACAGATGAGAAAACTGAAGCTCTGAAAGATTATATTGTCCCGGTCCCTCAATGAATAAAGAAGTGCCCAATTCTGGACTCATGGAATTAACCACTATTCTATGCTGCTTCTCAGTAGCAAAGCACTGCAAATTATTAACACATTTAATTCTATAAAAGAGTCCTCCATCCAGATCCTAAGGAAAATCTTAGAATGAGGGTCTTGTCTAATAGTTTGCTATTTTCACTGGAGCAAAAAGGAGATAAAGAAACAAACAAGACTCAATGATAACGAAAACAAATGAATATTCCATCAATTCAGTCACAAAAGTTTATTTAGTATATACTTTGTGCTAAGCACCTTAGTAATGCAAATATTGCTCTAGTGAAAATTTAGTCCTCAAGGAGCTAAGGTCTTGTACATGGTATTGAAGTTCTAACAGGTCAATGACCACCTCTGTTCTCTTCATGTGAGAATATCCCATTTTACCACACTTGCAAGCGAGGGGGCTGGTGTCTCTGTTTTAGGGCTCTGTGGAGATTTTTCTGTTTGTCATGGCTGTGCTGTTTCAGAGAACAGGTATTGTACATGGACTGGAATAATTATATTATTTCTATTATTTTGTAGTGAAAAGCTCCTCTTGAAGCCAGTCTTTTCAACTTTATTTCTTTAAACCCCATTCTATTTCCCTCATTTTCTTTTACATTCTTCTCTGCATTTTGCTTTTAGAAAGTTGACCCAGAGACGGGCAAGTTTAGCCTTACATGAAACTTCTCATTTAATAGAGGTCAGAGAAAAACCAGATATTTTTCTCTCATTTTTCATGAGTGGACTGCAGGACTTTCTGGGGAATATTTCTTGAAATGCCAAACCAGATGTAAAATGTCTTGTACCCAGTGCTAAAACCTTTTCTCCTAAAACTTCTTAAAATTTAATAGCAGAAATATATCATATTAGCGCCCAGACTGCTACATTAAAGTAACATTACTGTTCTTAAGTTACACCCTCCATGATCCAGTAAATTCTAAGAAGTTTCCATTCTTAGTTTGAGCATCAACATGCAGTATTTACAATTTACAAAGGTGAACACTCCTCACAGGAAATAATTTATATTCACCAATAGGCACTGACAGGTTGGGCCCAACACGGTTATATATCATATATTTCAACAATTGTCAGAAATATTTATTGAGAACCCATTGTGTGTAGATTGGTGAACTTCATGTTCTGTGGGAGCACACAAAATAAAATAGATGGAGGGGACCTTTACCCTCAACCAACTCAAAGAGTTTTTAGAAAGGATCCGTAAATCAAGTTAAAGATTATATTAGATGACTTCTAAATTTTCTTCAACTCTAAACTTCTATTAATCTTTTATATTGTTTTCCTTTTATATTTTTAAATTTAATTCCACTTGACAAAAAAAAAAAAGACTTGAGGTGGCTTATCATAAGGACTCATTTATTTAGCCTAGGAGACTTAAAAATAAATGAGTAATTATAATAGGAAGCTGAACAAATTGGTTACTTAAGTTGAGCATTAAATTACACTTCCTTTTATTTATGGGAGTGATACCTGAAAGGCTTAATATTCTACACTGAGACAGAAAGAAGGAAAGGAAAGAAAACAGCTTTCTGAGACTTTCCCATCAAAGACTAACTTGATTGTTGCTTTGAGAAAGGGAACTCAGAGATTCATGGGATCTTGTGCATTTTGATTCTGACTTAAATCAGGGAAAAAAAAAATCTTTTCTAGAGGTGAAAAAGAATCCTTGTAAACTTCCTAATAGAGGAGGAAAACATAGAAACATGGTGGCTTACATCCATTTGTGACTCTAGAACTTCCTCAGTTGTGGAACAAATGATTGGAAGGTGGGAGTCAGGCTAGAACTGTCTTAAAGTTGTATTTGCCTGGAAAGCACACTGTTTTACCTTAGTTATTTGTTATAGATCAATATGTTGATCAAGATTTATAAAGATGTGTTTTTCAGTCTTTGCAAGATGTTGGTAAAGCAAACATTTTCCATATCAAGAGCTATCATTAAGACTGTTTTTGGAGGGCCAGTTTTGTAAGGGACCCGTTGTGGCACCATTACCATTTCAATCATTTCTTCACCTGTCAGATAAAGAGAAGTATTTCAGTTCTTCAGAGTAGACACTTTTTTAGCATAGAATTCTATGAACCATCTATAAATGGGCATTAATTTTAGATGGGCAACTACTGGGCATATACCTTGAGAAAACCATAATTCAAAGAGTCATGTACCACAATGTTCATTGCAGCTCTATTTACAATAGCCAGGACATGGAAACAACCTAAGTGTCCATCAACAGATGGATGGATAAAGATGTTGTGGCACATATGTACAATGCAATATTACTCAGCCATAAAAAGAAATGAAAATGAGTTGTTTGTAGTGAGGTGCACAGACCTAGAGTCTGTCATACAGAGTGAAGTAAGTCAGAAAGAGAAAAACAAATACCGTATGCTAACACATATATATGGAATCTAAAAAAAAAAAAAAAAAAAATGGTTCTGAAGAATGTAGGGGCAGGCCAGGAATAAAGACACAGACATAGAGAATGGACTTGAGGACACAGGGAGGGGGAAGTGTAAGCTGGGGTGAAGTGAGAGAGTGGCATGAACATATATATACTATCAAATGTAAAATAGCTAGTGGGAAGCAGCTGCATAGCACAGGGAGATCAGCTCTTTGCTTTGTGACCACCTAGAGGGGTGGGATAGGGAGAGTGAGAGGGAGACACCAGAGGGAGGAGAAATGGGGATATATGTATATGTATAGCTAATTCACTTTGTTATACAGCAGAAACTAACACACCATTGTGAAGCAGTTATATTCCAATAAAGATGTTTAAAAAAATAAAATATAATATAATGATAAACTTAAAAGAAACGAAAGCAAAGTTTCAAGTTATTTTTTCATTCCACAATGTATTTGTCTATCAGTTATTTATTTACTTATTTATTTTTGGTAAATAATAAAATCACTTACTATAAAAAAATTTTAGATGGGCATTAATTTAAGGCACTTTGAGGAACATAATAGAAAATATCTTCAACAGGGATTTTGCAGGAGATATAAATGAATTTTTCACATGGTTGCATTTTTCAAAGAGCTTCAAAAAATGTTAAGGGTAAGATAGCAAATTGTAGTTCAGTTAAATAATATCTACATGTTCCTTTTAAGTCTGAAAGACAGTTTAGAACATCCAGAGGAATAAGTTCTTAGTAAGTCCAATAATCTGCCCATTTAAGTAGTTATTGGACAACTTCGGGTGTTCTGTTTTGTTTTGTTTTGTTGCTTTGAGGGAGGAGAAAGGAAGACACTGAGACAGTTTGAGTACTGCTAGGTGTGCCACGTGGGCAAAACGTTTTCCAATTCATCTTCTCATTTGATCTTATTTTATCAATGCATAAATCTTAGAGGGAAGTTTCACTTTTTTCATTTGGGGTCTTCAAAGTTATAGGTTCAGACAGATTAAATGACTTGCCCTAGATCATATCATATCATTAATAATATCTATGTCAGAGTGACTACAAACCCACAAGACTTTAAAATCCAGGTACTTTCTGCTGCAGAGTGGCTCATCTTGATGACAAAAAGTTTTCCCTTTTTGGATCTCCTGTGACTACCTTTCAATATGATACTGATTTTACCTATTTAGTCCCTTATTTAAGGTTGTAAGCCCTTTTGAGAATAAACTGTATGTTATTTTCACGTTCTTTTCTCCTACAATTTCTATTCCAATGCATATATAATATAATATAGCCCCTGTTCATCTGGGGAGTCCTCCCTCTTTGCCAATTTAAGAAAATCCAGATGTGATTTTTCTAAGGGAGACTTGTTAACATTTATTTGTTGACGACAATTTTAGACAGAGGAATTGCACAGGAACAATTATTAATCAATGTGTCAACCAGTTTAAATGGAAAGCAGTTGGAATTAGTCACTTTAACGCTGAAGGAAGGGCTTCATGAAATAAATACATTACATGCCAGGTTTTGAATAAGTAGATGAAAATGGATTGCTGGGACATATGAGAATTAAATCTGATGACTTCAAATTCAGTCCTGAAATTATGGAATGACTGACTCATGTTTTTTAAAAAAGCAGAAATCATTTACAAAGCTCACTTTGACAATCAGGAGATTTCAGACTGTCAGTAATGATGATGACAATAGTTAAAATTTACTGAAAACCCCTATGTGTCAGACATTATGGGATGCTCTTTCCTAATCAATTTTTGCATATGCCTCAACACAAACCCAAAAGGTTGATTTTTTAAATTCTCATTTTACAAACAAAACAATTTAGGATTAGAGTCTACCGTCTTTTCTGTCCAGGGTTCAACAATTAATAAATGATAGAGGCAGGATTTAAAACTAGGTCTGTATGACTTCAAAACACAAGCTTTTACCTTGGAAAGCAATGTTGAATTGTGAATAAGAATGCTGGCTCTGTTTCACTGTCTGGATTTGAATTTCAGCTCCACTACTACAGGTTACATGACTTTCCAACTCCCAAAGCATCAGTTCATTTTATAAATTGAGGATGTAGTAAAGGTTAAAACGAATTAATGTACATAATGTGCTGCCTAACACAAAGTAAGTGATCAATAAATATGACATTGTGATGATGATGTTAATTATGAAACTGACAATGATGAATTTATAAACCGTATATTAATATTTATACCCATAGTATCTTGCACAAAGTTTGGACTACTTTTTATTCCCTTTGCATAGAAAAAGGCTAAGCATACAGGGCTAAACTAAGTATATGCTCAATAGATGTTTGTTAACTGAGCACTGGGATGGTATAAAAAAGTTAT
Organism: Aethalodelphis obliquidens; assembly: GCF_003676395.1. Classification (NCBI taxonomy): domain Eukaryota; kingdom Metazoa; phylum Chordata; class Mammalia; order Artiodactyla; family Delphinidae; genus Aethalodelphis; species Aethalodelphis obliquidens. Next base: position 10,545,627 of record NW_020837965.1, on the reverse strand, counting down.
GAGTCTTATTTGTATTTTATTCCCATTTCTCTAGACAATCATACCCATAGCTTGGGAACCTGCACGTAAATTCATTTTAGGTAGAAATCCCATGAATGATATTATAAATGCTTTGAAGGGAACATTTCCAGATGTCATAAGATTAGAATAATTATTATAGTACCTCACCTTGGCTAGGAGTGTAGATACTTATTAAATTTCTACAAGAAAAAAAAATGGGAAGGTGGTTTATTGGATTTTATAGAGAAATTCTTCCTTCAGATATTTGATAGGAAAATGGAGAGTAGATTGAGGGAGATGAGATACAGAGGAAATAAGAATTATTTATTAATTCCTTTCAGAAAATTTATTTGTCAGATCTATTCGAGGGAATTTTGTTTTTATTCCTTTTTGAGCATTGTCAATAACTTTTCTAATCCTTATTTAACTTAATTAAACCCACCAGCTTCATAATTCTTCTCAGGAGAAGACCTTGAATTTTGTTTTGAGAATAAAAATAATAAAAATGTTTAAGGTAAAGTCAAAACATTTTTGCCAAGTAAACTTACATATTTGAGATTTAACACTCCCTTTTCTAAGTGCTAAAGGGACTTTGAAAGGATTCCATGGACTGACCCTTGACTAATTGTAGTGTTAACACGGGTACTCATAAAGTAGATAACAAATGGTTATTTGCTGGAAATGAGGACAGTTTTTCAGTATGTGTTTTGTTCTCAGTGTCATTCCCTGTTTCCCTGAAGAATTCTGCAGATGTCCCAATGCTGTGTAAACTGGCTTAATGCCAATTTTAGTGGACAAACCTATTTTTTCTTCTTCCTTCTGCCCCTTCCTCTATTCCCATGCTCTCTCTGTCTCTCTCTCATTTCACTCCTCCCCACCACCATCTTTCTCCTTTCCTTCCCTTTTTCAATAATAAATATGATAAAGTCTTATTTTGTTCAAGACATCATGATAGGTTTGGGGTAAACAAACATGAATGTCACATTGTCCTGTTCTTAATGGCCTTATTGCCTGGCCAGCAAGAGAGACAATTAAGCAAGTAGGTAGAAGGGAAGTATCAGGGTACAGTGCTTAAAAGAAGTTATTCTAGAAGCAAATGTTTCAGGGAGAGGCAAGACACAAGATAAACCAGCCTACATGTGGACAGAAATGCAAGACAGTTTGCCATAAGAATGTGCATTCTTGTGCAAAATCAGCAAAAATTTCCCATTGCTTCACATTCTTTTTTATATTTTCATCTTTTTCCCTGAGCTCACAGAGTGACCAAAGCAGTATTAAATATGACTGCAACATGTTCTTCTCTTTTTGACCTCTGTACTCACGTATTTGACCCCTCCATGGCTTTTGACACAGATAATCACCACCTCCACCTATAAATACTTTTACCACTGACTTCCAGGATATCATACTCTCCTGTTTCCATCTGATTTTACTCTTTCTCCATCTCTTTTGCTGGAACCTCCTCATCTCTCTTACATCTTATATTTTTTAAGCTCCAGATCTTATTCTTCAAACGTCTTTTCTGTCTGCTTTCTATGGCTTCTACCCCATCTTGGTGATATTACCCAGTTTCAAGGCTAAAGTCTGATATATCTAGTCCAGACTTCTTATCTGAAGTCTCTTATTCCTGTTTTCTTTTTCTCCTAATACTTAGTACTTTCTAACACTATCTCCTAATACTTAGTACTTTCTAACACTATAGAGGAATTATTTTGTTTATTTTCAATTTTCTTCTACTTAAATGTAAGTTTTACAGGAATGGTACTCTGTAACTGATTCACTTCTTAGAGCTTGGAATAATGCTTGCTCAGAGCAGGGACTCAGTAATGGTTTTGTTTTGTTTGGGAGCTGCATGGCAAGAGGCAGAATTCTCCAAGACACACAAATATTAGTCCAACCTAGTTTTATAAGTCCAAGAGTTGTAGAAGATCAACCACAATACAAGCGTAATCAGTGTAATTCATATTCGCAGCTGCCACTGAGTCCATGATAAATTTGAAAAGTCAAGAACTTTATTTCTTAGATTTTTTTCTTTTTTTCTTTTTTTTTTTTTTTTTGTGGTACATGGGCCTCTCACTGTTGTGGCCTCTCCCGTTGCGGAGCACAGGCTCCGGATGCGCAGGCTCAGCGGCCATGGCTCACGGGCCCAGCCGCTCCACGGCATGTGGGATCTTCCCGGACCGGGGCACGAACCTGCGTCCCTGCATCGGCAGGCGGACTCTCAACCACTGCGCCACCAGGGGAGCCCTCTTAGATTTTTTTTAAAATGAGTTTTTTTAAAATAAAGTTGTTTTGAGGGAAGAGGTCCCTGTGCTTTTAACCACATTTGCAATGTTGGAGAAACTGGTCCTCTATTTCCTCTTCATACATTCATTTATTTCATTCATTCATTTATTACCATATGTTTAACCCACAATAACATTCTAGAATGTGAACTAAGATAGCAGATGTATATGCACCTCACAGTGGCAATTTTTTTTTATTCTTTATTTTGTGTGGCTACTGTCATTGTATATAATATATGAAGTGACAATTTACATACAGACTTGGGATGATACGGGTGGACATGAGTAACGCCCTCTTCAGTTGGTCCAGAATCCTTCTACCTTACTTTTGCTTCAAGAAGGCCTGTTCACCAGTTGTGTGCACAGTCAGCAGAGCAGCCCTGCCTCTGGCAGTTCATAATTTAGCCAGTGGGATGCCAGATTGATTCTCAATTGGCAGCCAAACAGAACAGAATAGCTCCATAGGGCCAGAATTGAGAGCTGTGCTAGATTTCTTGCTTGTTTTTCTTTCCTCTTTCCTTTCCTTTTATAAGTATTATTATCATGAGTCACCCGCTTGAAGTCTAGAGAGAACTAGCAACTGGTTCTTGTACTCAACAATGAAAAAGATACAAGACTGGTAAAGTGGTTCAAATACTCACACTCAGAATCCAGGGGGTTAAACTACAACCTGAATACCACCACCAGCCCCCCAACCCATTACCAAAAGAAAATGCAAAACAAACAAAAACTTAAATGGATAAAGAAGCAGCTATAACCTTGTAGTGTTTTACTTTCTTGCTTTTAAACGGCAAGTCTACAACCCCTCATAATATTTTCTTTTCTTTTTTTATTTTTTTTTATAGAGCAGGTTCTTATTAGTTATCCATTTTATACACATCAGTGTATACCTGTCAATACCAAACTCCCAAATCATCACACCACCACCCCCAACCCCTGCCACTTTCCCCCCTTGGTGTCCATACATTTGTTCTCTACATCTGTGTCTCAATTTCTGCTCTGCAAACCGATTCATCTGTACAATTTTCTAGGATCCACACATATGCATTAATATACGATATTTGTTTTTCTCTTTCTGACCTACTTCACTCTGTATGACAGTCTCTAGCTCCATCCATGTCTCAACAAATGACCCAATATCATTCCTTTTTATGTCTGAGTAATATTCCATTGTATATATGTACCACATCTTCTTTATCCATTCATCTGTCGATGGGCATTTAGGTTGTTTCCATGACCTGGCTATTGTAAATAGTGCTGCAATGAACATTGGGGTTCATTTGTCTTTTTGAATTGTGGTTTTCTTTGGGTATATGCCCAGTACTGGGATTGCTGGATCATATGGTAATTATATTTTTAGTTTTTTTAAGGAACCTCCATACTGTTTTCTATAGTGGCTGTATCCGTTTACATTCCCACCAACAGTGCAAGAGGGTTCCCTTTTCTCCACACCCTCTCTAGCATTTGTTGTTTGTAGATTTTCTGATGAAGCCCATTCTAACTGGTGTGAGATGATACCTCATTGTAGTTTTGATTTGCATTTCTCTAATAATTAGTGATGTTGAGCAGCTTTTAATGTTCCTCTTGGCCATCTGTATGTCTTCTTCGGAGAAATGTCTATTTAGGTCTTCTGCCCATTTCTGGATTGGGTTGTTTGCTTTTTTAATATTGAGCTGCATGGGCTGTTCATATATATTGGAGATTAATCCTTTGTCCGTTGATTCATTTGCAAATATTTTCTCCCATTCTGAGGGTTGTCTTTTCATCTTGTTTATGGTTTCTTTTGCTGTGCAAAAGCTTTGAAGTTTCATTAGGTCCCATTTGTTTATTTTTGTTTTCATTTCCATTGCTCTAGGAGGTGGATCAAAAAAGATCTTGCCATGATTTATATCAAAGAGTGTTCTTCCTATGTTTTACTCTAAGAGTTTTAGAGTGTCCGGTCTTACATTTAGATCTCTAATCCATTTTGAGTTTATTTTTGTGTATAATGTTAGGGAGTGTTCTAATTTCATTCTTTTACATATAGCTGTCCAGTTTTCCCTGCACCACTTATTGAAGAGACTGTCTTTTCTACATTGTATATTCTTGTCTCCTTTATCATATATTAGTTTACCATAGGTGTGTGTATTTATCTCTGGGCTCTCTATCTTGTTCCATTGATCTATGTTTCAGTTTTTGTGCCAGTACCATATTGTCTTGATTACTGTAGCTTTGTAGTATAGTCTAAAGTCAGAGAGTCTGATTCCTCCAGCTGCGTTTTTTTCCCTCAAGACTGCTTTGGCTATTCGGGGTCTTTTGTGTCTCCATACAAATTTTAAGATTTTTTGTTCTAGTTCTGTAAAAAATGCCATTGGTAATTTGATAGAGATTGCATTGAATCTGTAGATTGCTTTGGGTAGTATAGTCATTTTCACAATATTGATTCTTCCAATCCAAGAACATGTTATATTTCTCCATCTGTTGGTATCATCTTTAATTTATTTCCTCAGTGTCTTATAGTTTTCTGCATACAGGTCTTTTGTCTCCCTAGGTAGGTTTATTCCTAGGTATTTTATTCTTTTTGTTGTAATGGTAAATGGGAGTGTTTCCTTAATTTCTCTTTCAGATTTTAATCATTAGTGTATAAGAGATTCCTGTGCATTAATTTTGTATCCTACAACTTTACGAAATTCATTGATTAGCTCTAGTAGTTTTCTGGTGGCATCTTTAGTATTCTCTATGTAGAGTATCATGTCATCTGCAAAAAGTGACAGTTTTACTTCTTTTTTTCCAATTTGTATTCCTTTTATTTCTTTTTCTTCTCTGATTGCCGTGGCTAGGACTTCCAAAACTATGATGAATAATAGCAGTGAGAGTGGACATCCTTTCTTCTTCCTAATCTTAGAGGAAATGCTTTCAGTTTTTCACCACTGAGAATGATGTTTCTTGTGGGTTTGTCGTATATGTCCTTTATTATGTTGAGGTAGCTTCCCTCTATGCCCACTTTCTGGAGAGTTTGTATCATAAATGGTTGTTGAATTTTGTCAAAAGCTTTTTCTGCATCTATTGAGATGATCATATGGTTTTTATTCTTCAATTTATTAATATGGTGTATCACATTGATTGATTCATGTATATTGAAGAATCCTTGCATCCCTGAAGTAAATCCACTTGATCATGGTGTATGATCCTTTTAATGTGTTGTTGAATTCTGTTTGCTAGTATTTTGTTGAGGACTTTTGCATCTATATTCATCAGTGATATTGGTATGTAATTTTCTTTTTTTGTCGTATCTTTTTCTTGTTTTGCTATCAGGGTGATGGTGGCCTCATAGAATGAGTTTGAGAGTGTTCCTTCCTCTGCAAACTTTTAGAAGAGTTTGAGAAGGATGGGTGTTATCTCTCTCTCAATGTTTGATAGAATTCACCTGTAAAGCCATTCGGTCCTGGAGTTTTGCTTATTAGAAGATTTTTAATCACAGTTTCAGTTTCATTATTTGTGATTTCTCTGTTCATATATTCTATTTCTTCCTGGCTCAGTTGTGGAAGGTTATACCTTTCTAAGAATTTGTCCATTTCTTACAGGTTGTCCATTTTATTGGCATGGAGTTGCTTGTAGTAGTCTCTTAGGATGCTTTGTATTTCTGCAGTGTCTTTATTTCTGCAGTGTCTGTTTTCATTTCTAACTTTATTGATTTGAGTCCTCTCCCTCTTTTTCTTGATGAGTCTGGTTAATGGTTTATCAATTTTGTTTATCTTCTCAAAGAACCAGCTTTTAGTTTTATTGATCTTTGCTACTGTTTTCTTTGTTTCTATTTCATTTATTTCTGCTCTGATCTTTATGATTTCTTTCCTTCCGCTAACTTTACGTTTTGTTTGTTCTTCTTTCTCTAGTTCCTTTAGGTGTAAGGTTAGATTATTTATTTGAGATTTTTCTTGTTTCTTGAGGTAGGCTTGCATAGCTGTAAACTTCCCTCTTATAACTGCTTTTGCTGCATCCCACAGGTTTTGGATTGTCGTGTTTTCATTGTAATTTGTCTCTAGGTATTTTTTGATTTCCTCTTTTATTTCTTCAGTGATCTCTTGGTTATTTAGTAATGTACTGTTTAGCCTTCATGTGTTTGTATTTTTTTGTGTTTTTCCCCTGTAATTTATTTCTAATCGCATAGCGTTGTGGTCAGAAAAGATGCATGATATGATTTCAATTTTCTTAAATTTACAGAGGCTTGATTTGTGACCCAAGATGTGATCTATTCTGGAGAATGTTCCATGCGCATTTGAGATGAAAGTGTAATCTGCTGTTTTTGGATGGAATGTCCTATAAATATGAATTAAATCTACCTGGTATATTGTGTCATTTAAAGCTTCTGTTTCCTTATTTATTTTCGTTTCGGATGATCTGTCCATTGGTGTCAGTGAGGTGTTGAAGTCCCCCACTATTATTGTGTTACTGTCGATATCCTCTTTTACAGCTGTTAGCAGTTACCTTATGTATTGAGGTGATCCTATGTTGGATGTATATATATTTATAATTGTTTTATCTTCTTGGATTGATCCCTTGATCATTATGTAGTGTCCTTCCTTGTCTCTTGTAATATTCTTTATTTTAAAGTCTATTTTATCTGATATGAGTATTGCTATTCCACCTTTCTTTTGATTTACATTTGCATGGAATATCTTATTCTATCCCCTCCATTTCAGTCTGTATGTGTCCCTTGGTCTGAAGTGGGTCTCTTGTAGACAAAGTATATATGGGTCATGCTTTTGTATCCATTCAGCATGTCTGTGTCTTTGGGTTTAAGCATTTAGTCCATTCACGTTTAAGGTAATTATCAATATGTATGTTCCTATCACCATTTTCTTAATTGTTTTGGGTTTGTTTTTGTAGGTCTTTTTCTTCTCTTGTGTTTCCCACTTAGAGAAGTTCCTTTGGTATTTGTTGTAGAGCTGGTTTGGTGGTGCTGAATTCTCTTAGCTTTTGCTTGTCTGTAAAGCTTTTGATTTCTCCATCGAATCTTAATGAGATCCTTGCCAGGTAGAGTAATTTGGTTGGAGGTTTTCCCTTTCATCACTTTATAAATATATCATGCCACTCCCTTCTGGCCTGTAGAGCTTCTGCTGAGAAATCAGCTGTTCACCTTATGGGAGTTCCCTTGTATGTTATTTGTTGTTTTTCCCTTGCTGCTTACAATATTTTTTCTTTGTCTTTAAATTTTGCCAATTTGACTACTCTGTATCTTGGTGTGTTTCTCCTTGGGTTTATCCTGTATGGGACTCACTGTTCTTCCTGGATTTGGGTGGCCATTTCCTTTCCCATGTTAGGGAAGTTTTTGACTATAATCTCTTCAAATATTTTCTCGTGTCCATTCACTCTCTCTTCTCCTTCTGGGACCCCTATAATGTGAATGTTTTTGCATTTAATGTTGTCCCAGAGGTCTCTTAGTCTGTCTTCATTTCTTTTCATTCTTTTTTCTTTATTCTGTTCTCCAGCAGTGAATTCTACCATTCTGTCTTCAAGGTCACTTATGCGTTCTTCTGCCTCAGTTATTCTGCTATTGATTCCTTCTAGTGTAGTTTTCATTTTAGCTATTGTATTATTCATCTGTGTTTGTTTGTTCTTTAATTCTTCTAGTTCTTTGTTAAACACTTCTTGCATCTTCTCGATATTTGCCTCCATTGTTTTTCCAAGGTCCTGGATCATCTTCAGTATCATTATTCTGAATTCTTTTTCTGGAAGGTTTCCTGTCTCCACTTCATTTAGTTGTTTTTCTGGTGTTTTATCTTGTTCCTTCATCTGGTACATAGCCCTCTGCCTTTTCATCTTGTCTATCTTTCTGTGAATGTGGTTTTTGTTCCATAGGCTGCAGAATTGTAGTTCTTATTCTCATAATATTTTCTATACCTTTTTCTTGGAAGAAAATTATTTTTAATGTTGCACATTAAAAATGATCATAAATGTACTCCACTGTTGCTAAGTTTTAGAACCACATCTTACACTAACGATCAGAGTTATCTATTTGTAAATGATGGTTAAAAAAGCAAATCCTTAAATAATCCTCATTGGAAAACTGGAAATTAATTATCACACTATAACTAGTTAAGTAGAAATGAAGTAAATAAGGATAGAGGAATAATTGCTGCCTTTGGGTTATTTCATGCCTGCAACTCACCCTGAGACTGATAAGTTCCCCTCAAAATGCCTTTTAAAGTTTTATTGTACTGTGAAGTGCGTCTTTTGAAACAGTTAATAAAGTAACTTAATATGCAAAACGTTTGATCATATTCTCTTGTCTACACATTTCAATGGATCCTTAGCTTCTGTTCCACCAAGTGTATTTACTCATCCAATTGTGATTTCTTTATTATTGCTATTGAACATTATCTCAGACACTTGGAATTTTGAGACATGTACTTCAGTCTTAAAAGAGAGCCTCAGAGCCTTGGTTCATTGTTGGAACATTCTTTTGGGCTGTTCCATCCTATATTCGTTCAACATATTGTGTGTTACTTTAGTGATCTGACTTCAATTACATTGTGAAATAAACAACATCAACTGGGAGCAAAATTTGAACTACTTCTGTCAATTATAACCCTGAGACAAAGAATTTTCAAGAATAAAATATTTTATATTGACCCTCCTTCTCACGAGAAGTTTCCTTAGCAGAGTCATACCTCTTTTGGTGTTTGTTCCAACCAGAGAACCATTCCCCTACCATTAGCTCTCAGGGTGAAGTTTATCACATTTACTACTTTGTTAAATGTTTCCTTCCCACATTATATGATTCCTAGTTCAATGTCATGTACTGTTATAAACATTGAACTTGGCTTTCCAGACTCACAAGACATGTGTTAATATTCCAGTTGGTGGTCAGGTCTAGGGAAAAAGTAGAACTTGAATACATGGTTTCCTCTATATTAAGACATTAGATACATTGATATACTCTCCTTTCCATAAACCTTTCAGAAAATAAATGAAACACCACTACATTGAAACTGCACATGGATTTAAGATGTATTCTTATTTCAGAAAATTTTAAATTGAAAAACATATATTTCTTAAAATAAAGGAATATAGTAACTGTTGTTGATAAGCCTTGATTATTTGTATAACATTGAAGGGAGGATGAAATATTTTTTTCCTTCTTTCTCCTTACTTTTTTTTTTTTTTTTTTTTTTACTGTATGAATTATTTCTCCCTTTCCTGTAACTGAAATCTTGTCAGTCAGGAGGCCTAAAGGTACTTAGAAAACAAAGCTTGCATAAAGCTCACTTCCCTCAATGTTTATGTTTTGTAGAAACATTGAAAATTTCAAGATTTGTTACTGTCCCTCAGTAACACAATTCTCAGACACTAAGAAATCATTTATGATGAAAAAAAAAAAAAAGAAGGAAGAAAAAAAGAACTTTTAGAATCTGAGGCAAAGGCCATACACCTAGGAATTTACAGACTAGAACATACCTTGAGAAATAATATTTTTACGGCTTTTGAGATTTATGATCTACTGATACATTGAAATTAATTGGCCATGAGAATTCACAGGAAGATACTTGTATAGCACCCACTGGGTGAGCTCATTTTATTCAACCCATAAATTTCATTGAAAAAATTACTGAAAGCTAATGAAAAGATTTGTACTCTGAAAGGAAAGCAAAACCAAATAACACAAAATTCACCTGGAAAAACTGATGATCCCAGAGAAGGGTAATGTCCCTTTTCAGAATCACCTTGACAAATGCCTTCAAGCCAGTAGCAAGTACCAAGAAATGGACATTGAAGACACAGTCTTTTTGCTGAAAGCCAATGTTCAAACACAGGAAATTGCAGCAGAAAAATGGAAAGGAGTCTCAAAGAGGTTAATACATAGTTTCCTATTTTTTTTTTTAATTTTTGAATTTTATTTATTTTATACAGCAGATTCTTATTAGTTATCCATTTTTTACATATTAGGGTACATATGTCAATCCCAATTTCCCAGTTCATCACACCACCACCACCACCCCTGCCACCTTCCCACCTTGGTGTTATGTTTGTTCCCTACATCTGTGTCTCTATTTCTGCCCTGCAAACCGGTTCATCTGTACCATTTTTCTAGGTTCCACATATATGTGTTAATATACGATATTTGTTTTTTTTTCTTTCTGACTTACTTCACTCTGTATGACAGTCTCTAGATCCATCCACATCTCTACAAATGGCCCAATTTCATTCCTTTTTATGGCTGAGTAATATTCCATTGTATATATGTACCACATCTTCTTTATCCATTCATCTGTCGATGGGCTTTTAGGTTGTTTCCATGACCTGGCTATTGTAAATAGTGCTGCATTGAACACTGGGGTGCATGTCTCTTTTTGAATTATGATTTTCTCTGGGTATATGCCAAGTAGTTGGATTGCTGGGTCATATGGTAATTCTATTTTTAGCTTTTTAAGGAACCTCCATACTGTTTTCCATAGTGGCTGTATCAATTTACATTCCTGCCAACAATGCAAGAGGGTTCCGTTTTCTCCACACCCTCTCCAGCATTTTTTTGTTTGTAGATTTTCTGATGATGCCCATTCTAACTGATGGGAGGTGATACCTCATTGTAGTTTTGATTTGCATTTCTCTAATAATTAGTGATGTAGAGCAGCTTTTCATGTGCTTCTTGGCCATATGTATGTCTTTGTTGGAGAAATGTCTATTTAGGTCTTCTGCCCATTTTTGGATTGGGTTGTTTGTTTTTTTAATATTGAGCTGCATGAGCTGTTTATATATTTTGGAGATTAATCCTTTGCTTGTTGATTAATTTGAAAATATTTTCTCCCATTCTGCAAGTTGTCTTTTCACCTTGTTTATGGTTTCCTTTGTGCAAAAGCTTTGAAGTTTCATTAGGTTCCATTTGTTTATTTTTGTTTTTATTTCCATTACTCTAAGAGGTGGATCAAAAAAGATCTTGCTGGGCTTCCCTGGTGGTGCAGTGGTTGAGAGTCCGCCTGCCGATGCAGGGGACACGGGTTCGTGCCCCGGTCCGGGAGGATCCCACATGCCATGTTGTGCCCATGAGCCATGGCTGCTGAGCCTGCATTTCTGGAGCCTGTGCTCCACAACGGGAGAGGCCACAGCACTGAGAGCCTTGCATACTGCAAAAGAAAAAGAAAAAGAAAAAACAATCTTGCTGTGATTTATGTCAAAGAGTGTGCTTCCTATGTTTTCTTCTAAGAGTTTTATAGTGTCCAGTCTTACTTTTAGATCTGTAATCCATTTTGAGTTTATTTTTGTGTATAGTGTTAGGGAGTGTTCTAATTTTCTTCTTTTACATGTAGCTGTCCAGTTTTCCCAGCACAACATATTGAACAGACTGTCTTTTCTATATTGTATATCCTAGCTTCCTTTGTCATAGATTAGTTGACCATAGGTGCATGGGTTTATCTCTGGACTTTTTCTCCTGTTCTAATGATCTATATTTCTGATTTTGTGCCAGTACCATATTGTCTTGATTACTGTATCTTTGTAGTATAGTCTGAAGTCAGAAAGTCTGATTCCCCTAGCTCTTTGGGGTCTTTTGTGTCTCCATACTGCTTTGGTTCAAGACTGCTTTGGCTATTTGGGGTCTTTTGTGTCTCCATACAAATTTTAAGATTTTTTGTTCTAGTTCTGTAAAAAATGTCATTGGTAATTTGATAGGGATTGCACTGAATCTGTAGATTGCTTTTGGTAGTATAGTCATTTTCACAATATTGATTCTTCCAATCCAAGAACATGGCATATCTCTCCATCTGTTGGTATCATCTTTAATTTCTTTCTTCAGTGTCTTATAGTTTTCTACATACAGGTCTTTTGTCTCCCTAGGTAGGTTTATTCCTAGGTATTTTACTCTTTTTGTTTCAGTGATAAAGGGGAGTGTTTCCTTAATTTATCTTTCAGATTTTTCATCAGTAGTGTATAAGAATGCAAGAGATTTCTGTGCATTAATTTTGTATCCTGCAACTTTACCAAATGCATTGATTAGCTCTAGTAGTTTTCTGGTGGCACCTTTAGGATTTTCTATATGTAGTATCATTTCATCCGCAAACAGTGACAGTTTTACTTCTTCTTTTCAAATTTGTATTCCTTTTATTTTTTTATCTTCTTCTCTGATTGCCATGGCTAGGATTTCCAAAACTATGTTGAATAATAGCGGCAAAAATGGGCACCCTTGTCTTGTTCCTGATCTCATAGGAAATGCTTTCAGTTTTTCACCACTGAGAATGATGTTTGTTGTGGGTTTGTTGTATATGGCATTTATTGTGTTGAGGTAGGTTCCCTCTATGCCCACTTTCTGGAGAGTTGTATCATAAATGGTTGTTGAATTTTGTCAAAAGCTTTTTCTGCATCTATTGAGATGATCATATGGTTTTTATTCTTCAATTTGTTAATATGGTGTATCACATTGATTGATTCGTGTATATTGATGAATCCTTGCATCCCTGAGGTAAATCCCACTTGATCATGGTGTATGATCCTTTTAATATGTTGTTGAATTCTGTTTGCTAGTATTTTGTTGAGGATTTTTGCATCTATATTCATTAGTTATATTGGTCTGTAATTTTCTTTTTTTGTCATATCTTTTGTCTAGTTTTGGTATCAGGGTGATGGTGGCCTCATAGAATGAGTTTGGGAGTGTTCCTTCCTCTGCAATTTTTTGGAAGAGTTTGAGATGGACGGGTGTTAGCTCTCCTCTCAGTGTTTGATAGAATTCACCCATGAAGCCTTCTGGTACTGGACTTTTGTTTATTGGAAGATTTTTAATCACAGTTTCAATTTCATTACTTGTGATTGGTCTGTTCATATTTTCTATTTCTTCCTGGCTCAGTCTTGGAGGGTTATGCCATTCTAAGAATTTGTTCATTTCTTCCAGGTTGTCCATTTTATTGGCATAGAGTTGCCTGTATTAGTCCCTTAGGATGCTTTGTATTTCTGCAGTGTCTGTTGTAACTTCTCCTTTTTCATTTCTAATTTTATTGATTTGGGTCCTCTCCCTCTTTTTCTTGATGATTCTGGCTAATGGTTTATCAATTTTGTTTATCTTCTCAAAGAACCAACTTTTAGTTTTATTGGTCTTTGCCTTTGTTTTCTTTGTTTGTGTTCATTTATTTCTGCTCTGATCTTTATGATTTCCTTCCTTCTGCTAACTTTGGGTCTTGTTTGTTCTTCTTTCTCTTAATTCCTTTAGGTGTAAGGTTAGATTGTTTACTTGAGATTTTTCTTGTTTCTTGTGGTAGGCTTGTATTTCTATAAACTTCCCTCTTAGTACTGCTTTTTCTACATCCCATAGGTTTTGGATAGTTGTGTTTTCATTGTAATTTGTCTCTAGGTATTTTTTCATTTCCTCTTTGATTTCTTCAGTGATCTATTTCTTCAGTTATTTAGTAATGTATTGTTTAGCCTCCATGTGTGTTTTTTTTTTAATTTTTTCCCTGTAACTGATTTCTAATCTCATAGCATTGCTTGATATGATTTCAATTTTCTTAAATTTATTGAGGCTTGATTTGTGACCCAAGATGTGATCTATTCTGGAGAATGTTCCATGCACAGTTGAGAAGAAAGTGTAATCTGCTGTTTTTGAATGGAATGTCCTATAAATATCAATTAAATCTATCTGGTCTATTGTGTCCTTTAAATCTTGTGTTTCCTTCTTAATTAAGTGAGGTGTTGAAGTCCCCCACTCTGATTGTGTTACTTTTGATTTCCTCTTTTATGGTGGTTAACAGTTGTCTTATGTATTGAGGTGCTCCTATGTTGGGTGCATATATATTTATAATTGTTACACCTTCTTCTTGGATTGATCCCTTGATCATTATGTATTGTTCTTCATTGTCTATTGTAACATTCTTTATTTTTAAAGTCTATTTTATCTGATATGAACATTGCTACTACAGCTTTCTTTTGATTTCCATTTGCATGGAATATCCCATTCCCTCACTTTCATATTGTATGTGTCCCTAGGTTTGAAGTGGGTCTCTTGTAGAGACCATATATATGGGAGTGATTTTTGTATCCATTCAGTGAACCTCTGTCATTTGGTTGGAGCATGTAATCCATTTACATTTTAGGTAATTTTCTATATGTATGTTTCTATTACCATTTTCTTAATTGTTATGGATTTGTTTTTGTAGGTCCTTTTCTTCTCTTGTGTTTCCCACTTAGAGAAGTTCCTTTAGCATTTGTTTTAAAGCTGGTTTGGTGGTGCTGAATTCTTTTAGTTTTTGCTTATCTGTAAAGTTTTAATTCTCAGTTGAATCTGAATGAGATCCTTGCTGGGTAGTGTAATCTTGGTTGTAGTTTTCTCCCTTTTATCACTTTAAATATATCATACCACTCCCTTCTGGCTTGTAGAGTTTCTCCTGAGAAATCAGCTGTTCACCTTATGGGAGTTCCCTTGTATGTTATTTGTCATTTTTCCCTTGCTGCTTTCAATAATTTTTCTTTGTCTTTAATTTTTGCCTATTTGATTACTATGTGTCTCGGCATGCTTCTCCTTGGGTTTATACTGTATGGGACTCTCTGCCTTTCCTGGATTTGGGTGGCTATTTCCTTTCCCATATTAGGTACGTTTTCAACTATAATCTCTTCAAATATTTTCTCGGGTCCTTTCTCTTTCTCTTCTCTTTCTGGGATCCCTATAATGTGAATGTTGTTGCGTTTAATATTGTCCCGGAGGTCTGTTAGGCTGTCTTCATTTCTTTTCATTCTTTTTTCTTTATTCTGTTCTGCAGCAGTGAATTCCACCATTCTGTCTTCCAGGTAACTTATCCATTTTTCTGCCTCAGTTATTCTGCTCTTGATTCCTTCTAGTCAGTTTTTCATTTCAGTTATTTTTTGTTCATCTCTGTTTGTTGTTTAATTTTTCGAGGTGTTTGTTCTTTCATTTTTCTAGGTCTTTGTTAAACATTTCTTGCATTTTCTCGATATTTGCCTCCATTGTTTTTCCAAGGTCCTGGATCATCTTCACTATCAGTATTCTGAATTCTTTTTCTGTAGGTTTGCCTATTTCTACTTAATTTAGTTGTTTTTCTGGCGTTTTATCTTGTTCTGTCATCTGGTACATAGCCTTCTGCCTTTTCATCTTGTCTGTCTTTCTGTGGTTTTTGTTCCACAGGTTACAGGATTGTAATTTTTCTTGCTTCTGCTGTCAGCCCTCTGGTGAATGAAACTATCTAAGAGGCTTGTGGAAGTTTCCTGATGGGAGGAACTGGTGATGTGTAGAGCTGGATGTTGATCTGGTGGGTAGAGCTCAGTAAAACTTTAATCCACCTGTCTGCTGATGTGTGGGGCTGGGTACCCTCCCTGTTGGTTGTTTGGCCTGAGGAACCCAACACTGGAGCCTACCCTGCTCTTTGGTGGGGTTAATGTCGGACTCTGGGAGGGCTCACACCAA
Organism: Aethalodelphis obliquidens; assembly: GCF_003676395.1. NCBI lineage: Eukaryota > Metazoa > Chordata > Mammalia > Artiodactyla > Delphinidae > Aethalodelphis > Aethalodelphis obliquidens. The sequence goes on along the minus strand of NW_020837965.1, from coordinate 10,529,964 downwards.
GGAGTACTTCCCAGAACTTCTGCTGCCAGTGTCTTAGTTCTCACAGTGAGCCACAGCCAATCCTGCCTCTGCAGGAGACCCTCCAACACTAGCAGGTTGGTCTGGTTCAGTGTCCTATGGGGTCACTGCTCCTTCCCCTGGATCCCGATGCACACACTACTTTGTGTGTGCCCTCCATGAATGGAGTCTCTCTTTCCCCCAGTCCTGTCAAAGTCCTGCAGTCAAATCCCACTAGACTTCAAAGTCTGATTCTCTAGGAATTCCTCCTCCCGCTGCTGGACCCCCAAGTTGGGAAGTCTGACGTGGGACTTAGAACCTTCACTCCAGTGGGTGGGCTTCTGTGTATAAGTGTTCTCCAGTTTGTGAGTCACCCACCCAGAGGTTATGGATTTTGATTTTATTGTGATTGCGCCCCTCTTACCATCTCATTGTGGCTTCTCCTTTGTCTTTGGATGTGGGGTATCTTTTTTGGTGAGTTCTAGTGTCTTCCTGTAGATAACTGTTCTGCAGTTAGTTGTGATTCCGGTGCTCTTGCAAGAGGGAGTGAGTGCACATCCTCCTATCCGCCATCTTGAACCAATCTCCTCAATACGTAGTTTCTTAAAGTGAAATTTGAAGTTCTTTGAAATAAATGGCATAACTGCTAGAGAAATATATATCTACCTGTGCAGATTATATGTGCTATAATTCACTGTCACATTCATAAAGTATTCTATTACCACATGATTTATTGTTACTTGACTTTATTTCATGATAAGTGCAGGTATAAATATAGATATGAGTATAGATGTATGTAGGAAGATAAAGGTATAGAAATTGGCCTGTAAAACTTTACTTTGTTCTTCAACATCATATCATACTGAAATTTCTCACATTGTATGGGTGAATAATGCCCTGGAGATATTTTAACCATGAATTAAATATCAATCTTTAAAACCCTGGTGATGAGTGACGATATACTCAGCACAGTAAATGTTTCTAGCCCTAGCTAAAAAAAAAAAAAAAAAAAAAAAAAATTGATTGATTCATCTTTATGGTGAAAAATGAAGGAAAGAAAACATAAAAAGACTAGCTCTGCATTAAAGTACTCTAGTCAAATCTAAACCTGATATCTGTGAAGATTCAGTTTGTAAAGACTGCTGACAAACCATCCTAGGCATGGGTGTTCTGTTTAACCAAATTTGTTGTTTTTAGGTTGCTCAGGGCTGAAAAGGAAATTTCTAGAAGCATGTTTATGTCTTCATTTCCTCTTGCACTCCAGAAAGATGATCATTTGTACTCTCTCAGAGATTGAAGAGAATCAGATTTGTGATCTAATTTGCCTTATCCTGGCTGCATAGAATGCATGTTAGGTATTGTATTCATAGCAGCAGTGTATATACTGCTGTATATGGGAAATTTCTAATCATACCAACTAAATTTTGTCTTTTAAGTTTAGTCACCATTATAAGAATAAGCTAAAGCTAAACTGCATATTAAGAAAAAAAACTGACAGTTTTTGATTTTTCTTAAAATCACTATTAGGCATCCTCTACTCGGACATCTAGATTTATTCTAATTAAGAAAAAAAAAATAACTTTTCTTAAAGAAGGCAACAGGGGAAAAAAAAAAAAGAGTTTGTATGAGTTTTTGAATTTCTCTGCCTGCAAAGCAATCTTTAAGCTTGCCAAATGGTCCATCTTCTTGAGAGGGGGTGGGCACTAAGCAAAAAATGTGGTTGGAGAGCAGCAGAAGTGAGCATCACATCAAAGGAAAACCAGTTAAACTGATTAAACCTCTAGGAAGGAACACTGAAGGAGGACAAGACTGTTTATGCAGATGTGTTTTCCCTTAAAAAGCCTTGTGTGCCTTAGATGTGAATCTTAATCCTTAGAAATAGGCATAGAACTAATGTTCTCAAATAGCATATCTCTCTAATTTTCTATGTAGATCCACTGACATTGCCATTTCCCTAACTAATTGGATAAAGTGTCTATTAGGTGAAACCATACAGTACTAACATTTTTTTTTAAATAGCAAAATAACCAGAACTCTGCATTCAAATGAGAACTTTGCTTTAGAGTCCTTGGCTTGCAAAAATTCTAACTTTAATGATCAAGATATGTTTGCAACTTCTCACATATGTAATGAACACTGTTTGCTGAGTACTATCCTCAGTACTGAAATTATGCTAAAATTAAAAGGGTGGAGCTAAAGTATATTTCCTGGAGTTGTCACATATTGAAGATGCTTAAATTATCACATAAGTAAAACCATACATTTCAATAGACTCGTGTGTGTATGTGTGTGTGTGTGTGTGTGTGTGTGTGTGTGTGTGTGTGTGTTTTCAATAGACTTTGTCTTTTACTAAGAAAATGATCAGCATTTAGAGTTAGAAGCTCTGGGGAAAAATGTGTTAGGAACAGCAGGACCAAATGGAAAGAGATTTCACAAAGAACTAGTCTTGGACTATTGCTGACAAGATTCTTACATTAGGATACGAAGCTGTAGAAGGGTGTTGCCTCCACATTGATAAAACACTTTTTATGTAATATTTCTCACCTATAAAATGAAAGTATCACTTTTTTATCTGTGCTTTGCTAGAATTACCTGGAGAATGTAAATGAGGAGATGTATGGGTAAGTGTTTTATAAAATAAGAATTATACAAATATTACGTATAAATAATCAAAAATGTAAAAGCAGTACTTAATAGATTGTGGACAAATGGTCCACAGAGATCCAAAGTAGGTGTGTTAAGTCTTCATGAATATGGGAAAGCTTGGACTGGGAGATGAAAGAATGGAGGCACAAGGTTGTAGAAAGGGGATGGGGAGGCTAGTTTGACTGAGATGATCATATATGAGAAGGTTCTGAGGACCACCGTGCTTGTTTATTTCACTGAATGTCAATCAGCAGCTCGTGCAGCATGGAGCAGATCTGTTCTAGAGATTTCCCTCTCAGACACACATCAGCTTTGAAATGCTAATTTCTTCCCTAGGTTATATTGTAGAATATAATTTCCTGTAACCTTCTAACCATTTGACTCTCAGTAGGGAAGTGTGAACCCTGTATACTCACTAATCATTCAACATTGTTCATAAAAGGCTATAGAAGCACCATTTCTCCATTATTGACAGTGTAGTCTGGACTTTGTTATCATCATTTACATATATATCATCTAAAATAAGTATAACTTGCTTTCTCCTTTAAGCAATATATATTTGACTCTGACTCTGCTATGTACTAACTATTGAACTGTGGACAAATTGAACTCTCTATGCCTCGATTTTTTGTGTTCGGAAAATGGAGGTAATAATTGAATAATTCCTTCCTTATAGACTGCTATAAGCATTAATTGAAATAATACTGTTAAAGGTAATAGCCATCACTCAGAAAATGTTATCTGTTATTATACATAATGGTAATTCTAATAACACTTGCTCTAGGTCTAGTGCAGGTGATAATATTTTATACAAACACTTTCATATGAACCTGGTTCATATAGATTGTGATAATAATGAATGCAGTCTCCCTAAAGAAATGGCTTATCAAAGATATTCTCAATATTCTATCTTATTGAAGGTGGATGCTAGCCAGGATGAACAACTGGGAAATTGTGAAAGTGACTAAAAATATTTTACAGATAGGATCTCACAATGTCTTTTGTGAGCTTCTTGTGATTGGCAAGTATTTAGACTTACTGGTCTTTGAATCTCAGCTGACTACTGTCCACTCAGTGCCTATGACATAATGAAGTAAGAGTCTCTGAAGACATGAAAAGGAATCTAGCAGGACTGAGGAGCTTTGCACAGATTGCTGTAACTTTCTTACCTCATTCACTGTGCCTTTAAAATAAAAATACACTTACAGGAAGACAATATAAGAGAATACTACCCATAACTTTGGAAAAAGGAAAGTTCTTTCTAAGCAACACAGGAATAACAGAAATTCCAAAGAAAATATTTACAAGATTTCATGTCTGAAAATGAAAAGCTTAAATGATGAGACTCAGAAAGACAAAAATGAAATGACAGACTATATGAAATGATATCTATATCTCAAAGACAGGGTTATTATAAATACATTAATAGTTGGTATAAATCAGTGTTTTAAAAGGGCAAAAATTGACTGTAGGTAATTCACAGAAAGAATTTAAAATGATTATTCAATATGAGAAAAAAAAATTTAATGTCACAACAAAAATTCAAACAAAATATTCTATATACCACTTATTAAATTGGTAAGAATTAAAAGGAATAATAAAAGCCAGTGCTATTAAAAAAAAAAAACATGGCCTTTGACAATCTTGCACATTTATTTCCTTTCATTCCTAGGCTAAAGACTAGTATTTGCTATGGTAGACAAGTAAAGGTAGAAATGGGCAGCACTGGAACGTATAAATTGAATTATTTTTTGAAAATAATGTCTTACTGAGGATTTTTTAAAACCTCACTAAGATGTTACTTTCCAATACTCTGAAGTCATAGACTGGAGTTACTGGAAAGAACATTTCTAATCAAAATAAAGAATAACATATTTTTGCAATCTTTTAAAAAGTACTTTATCATTATTTTTAAAAGAAATAAAAATCAGGCACTATAGAAATGTTTGAAAAGCAAACAAAAGAATCACCTCTAATTTCAGCATCCAAAAATGACTTCAAGTTTTATCTTTTAAAATGCAGTTGTACTGTATCTCTAAATAAATGAAATTGATTTGTTTCAAATTGCTTTATAACCTCTTTTATTCAACAATTAATTGTGAAAGTTTTATATGTCAATAATTATAGATCTTCATAATTGTAATGGTTGCATAGTATCCCATTATATGAATGTAGCCTACATTACTTAACTAAGCTTCTATTGATGGATATTTGAATTAATTCCTAAAGAGTAGCTCTTTAAAATTAGACCTGACAGGCTTCCAAGTAACTGAGCACTCCATTAATGAAAGATATTCAAGAGAGAATGATGGAATCAATGGTAAGATAATAGTATGACTTGATCAACTCTGAGATTCTTTTAGACACCAAAATACTGTTATACTAGGTGCACAGGGTTGAAATAGTGCCCCCAACTTCCTCTCTCCCAAATTCACATCCTTCGCAGAACCTTAGAATGTGATCATACTGGGAAATATGGTTTTCGCAGATGTAATTAGTTAAGATGTGGTCATACTGGAGCAGGATGGGCCTTAAATGTAATATGATCAGTGTCCTAATGAGAGAAAAGACACACAGAGACACAGACACACGAGGGGAGAACACGATGTGAGGATGGAGACCAAGATTGGAGTGATTCATCTGTAAGCCAAGGAACACCAAGGATTGCCAACACCAGAACTTAAAAGGGAGGCGTGGGGAGTTCCCTGGAGGTCCACTGGTTAGGACTTTGTGCTTCTACTGCAAGGGTCACGGGTTCGATCCCCTGATAAAGGAATGGCGCAGACAGAAAAAAAAATAAAGGGGGGCGGGATGCTTGGAACTGATTCTCCCCTGGAGACTTCAGAGAAAGCACAGCCCTGTGATACTTTGATTTCTATCCTCCAGAAGTGTGAGAGAATACATTTCTGTGTTTAAAGCCACCCAGTCTGTGGCAATCCATTATGGCAGCCTTAGGAGACTAATAGATGAGGTAAATTTTGGTAGACTGGCTATGAAATGGGTGTGAACAGATCCTCACCAGAGTCTTATGCTCAAGGAATTCATGCCCAGCTGCTGGAATAGAACTTGAGGCAGAAAGAGCTAAAACATGGCTCTAGCTGTGAAATACTGTTTGTTTGTGAGCACTGAGAATCTAGAGAAGAGTGGCCAATAAAAAGAAAAGTAAACTCTGAGGTAGGAGCTAGTCTAGTCTCTTCCTGGGCATCCTTGACTTGAAGCATCCTGAGGAGTATTTCATAACACTTTCCTTTAGGCAGGGCACTGAATTACACACTGCACCAGGGAAAAAACATGAAGAATTAGGCTTCGGGCCAAACTGGGTAAAATTACATTTTTTCTTCTCTATAAATCAGTCGTGTTAGACCCCTTTTCAAGTATCATCCCAGTCACTAGCATCTTGGAACTGCTTGCCAAGAGGAGTGGCACAGCCAAAAGGCCACACTGTTAGGTAAGAGGAGGTCAAGGAAGCCAAGCTGGGCCAATCAGATGGGCTCTTCTGCGAACTTGTAAATGACCAAGAGACAGAGACACATGGCAGAACCCTATAGAGAAAGTCCACTAACTTTACTACTCAGGTTCAGGTTATGGCCTTGATACTTTCCTAGGTCCAATTTAATCACCCTTCTTCAGATTCTATGAACTCCTTTCCTATCCTCTCAGTAAACATCCTTTTCCACCGAAGCTACCTCGAGTTGGTATATCAATCAGCTACTGTTATACAGTACACAACTACAGTGTCTCTGGAACAGACAGCAATCAGCATCGATTTACCTTGGGAGGGTGCAGGTTAGCCAGGGGTGAGCTAATCTAGCCTGGGCTTGGCTGAGTGTATCTGGTGTTTCCTCCTATTTCTTGGCCTCCTCCTGGGGTCAGCGGGCTAGCCTAAGCATGTTTTTCTCATGAGAAGAGAAGCAGTCAAGAGGACAAATGGAATAAGGAAGAATCCCTGAGGTTTATGCTGTGAGCTGGCATGCTGGCACTTCCTCATTCTGTTGGCCAAAGCAAGCCCCATAGGCCAATGGGGATCCCATCCACAGTAACAGGACACACTACAGGGTTATATGGTAAAGGGCATAGATAGAGATAGGAAAGAAGAATTGGACTGACTTCCTGTTATTGCAACTAAAGGCGTTCCTAACTAATATAGACTCGGGTTACTTTCCATTATAAGTTAAGCATCATTTATAATTTTATCTCTCCAATGTCTAAAGACATCTTGAAAAATTAAAAAAACAAAAACCTCTTTTCCCTCCCATGGTGTCTGGGATGAGCGATGGTTTGCCTTCCTCTCTTCCCCACTGGAGTAAGGAGATGAATCTTGCTTTTCTTCAAAATGTTTATTTTTCATAAAAGAAAAAAATCTGTACTGCTGGTTACTCTTAGTTCTTCCCACAATTTAGCATTTCAAACATTTGGAATTGCTTTGGCTGAAAAGGAAAAAAAGAAGTTTAAAAATGTTAGCTGGCAATGTTCTAACATATTGTAAAACAAACAAAACTGAGGCCCTGGCCACCCATGCTGGGATCCCCGCCTGGGCCTATGTGAATAGTCAAAACCCTCTCACAGGGACTGTATGTATTTCTCTGGAAAATCTGAGCAGGGGACAGCAAAGATGCCTCATGCTGATATCTGGGCTTTAGCCACTATCTGTTCAATCTCTTCCTGTACCTATACTAGCTTTAACTTTAGGGTGATTATTATTATTACTTTTTTAATCAACTTCAAATGTTAATGGAAAAGACTAAGAGCTTGTGTTTAAGAATCAGTTAGCTTTTTGTTTACATTTTGGCTCTGCCACTTTCTGGCTGTATAGCTTTAGATAACTTAACCTCCCTGTACTTCAGTTTCCTGAGAGAAAAAAGATTATCATACCCCCTTCCAACAGCTGTGAAATCAAGAAAGTAATGTTTGCCAAGCTTCTGGCATATAGCAAGCCCTCCAAAAATGGATTTAGTGGGAGGAGATGTTACGCAGTTATTAGTCAGCTTTCGCTGACCACAACGAAGACTTCTGTTTCACCCCCTTTTCATATTGCTCAAGGCCCACTGTGGGCTCTGCTCCACATCTTCATGTTGGCATCCAGAGGAAGGAGCAGTACTTGCATGTTGGCATTCCTATAGCAGAGAAAAAATGAAAGATGGCGGAAACACACACAACCCTTAAAAACTGTGCTCACATTACATTGCCCACAGCCAGTCATGTTGCCAGGCCTACCTCCAGTTAAATGAGAAACACAGAAAAGGTCCCACAGGGACAGATCCAGTTCAGAGGACGGGATGCAAATATTTTTACAAACAGGCCCCATATTCCAGCAGATTTGCCTGTTTGTGAGATATCCAACATTTGTGAGTGGAAACTGCATGGGAAATGGGAAACATGGCTTCAGTTCCTGATCATGCCCTTGGACTAACACTGGGCTCTCTGACACTCAGCTTTTTCATTTCAAACAACAAGTTATTTACTACTCTATGATGTAAATGTTCAGATAAATTTATTTATTTATAGCTAGAGGATAGAATTAATTTTGACATATGAACATGTGGGGAAAATTTTATTTAAAAAAATCAGAGGATATATTATGGCAAGAGACTAGCACTGAGCGAGTTTGTGCACCAGGAGGGAATGTGAGGAGTGGCTGTGATTGTTCATCTATCAAGCACTGAACATGCACTGGACACTGTCCTAGGCTCCTGTGATGCATCAAGTTAGAGAAGAGACAAAAATCCATACCCTTTTTTGCTGTACACCTGAAACTAACACAGCATTGTAAGTCAACTATGCCCCAATAAAAATTAAAAAATAAAATATAAGAAAGTAAAATAAAAGAAAGAAAGAAAGAGAAAGAAAGAAAGAAAGAAAGAAAGAAAAAGAAAAAGAAAGAAAGAAAGAAAGAAAGAAAAAAAGAAAGAAAGAAAGAGAGAATCTTTTCTCAAGGGACTGAATGGCCAAGTATCTTTTCTTCTAGGACAGTGTTGAGAGCTGTGAAATACATTTTATTTTATGACCCAGTACATACGTGTTAATGCATACATATGAATGAAATAAAATGTGTATTTATTATTTTTGTTTGTTTGTTTTGTTTTGGTTTGTTTTTTTTTTGCGGTACGTGGGCCTCTCACTGCTGGGGCCTCTCCTGCTGCGGAGCACAGGCTCTGGACGCACAGGCCCAGCGGCCATGGCTCACGGGCCCAGCCGCTCCACAGCATGCAGGATCCTCCCGGACCAGGGCACGAACCCACGTCCCCTGCATCGGCAGGCGGGCTCCCAACCACCGCGCCACCAGGGAAGCCTGAAATAAAATGTTTATGAAATAAAAAAGAAATCCCCACCCTCTGAAAGTATATTCTAGTGGGAAAGATAGACAAAAAATAAATCAGTAAATAGAATAAGAAGCATAGTGATTTGGATAAAAGAATCGAGCAGGGCAAGGAGGATTTGGAGTTTAAGGGTGGAGAGGGAAGAATCAGGGCACGTGACTTAGCTCAGTCAGGGTAAGCTTCATTTGAAAAGAGATTTTTGAGCAAAGACTTTAAGAAGCTGAGGGGACAGTGGGTCTCATATAACGAGAAAAGCCGGGGGGAGACGGCTGTGCCTGCTGTGTTAGAAGAATAGCAAAGAGGTCAGTGTGGGTAAAACTAAGTGAGCAACGGGGCAAGTAGTAGGGGAATTCTGAGAGATTAAGGGAGAAGACGGTGCAGGCAAAGGGCTCGAAGAGCCCTTGAAAGGCATTTAGCTTTTACCATCAGTGGGATGGTGAGGCTATGGTGGATACTGAGAAGACCAGCTGTGTGAACTGACTTACTTTTTAGAAGGTCAGTCCGGATATAATGATGGGAATACATTGTTGAAGTCGTGATCGGAATCAGGAATACCAGTTCCGAGGCTGTTGGGCTTCCCACACAGTGGATGGCAGTGTCTTGGGCCGGGTGCTAGCTGTGATGCTAGCTGTGAACATGGAGAGAAATGAGCAGGATCCAGAGACATTTGATGGGACAGCCAATACAATTTGTTTGGATGACTTGAATTAGAGCCCCAGAAGAGCAGTTTTAAGGAGGGAGATGAGGAGTTAATTATGCTCATCTAATATTTGAGCTGTTTGCTGTACATGCAACGGCCAATGCTGAGTAGGCATTTGGATTTCAGAAGAGAGCTCTGCCCAGAAGATACACATTTGAGAGCCATTGAAACATAGTTGGTATTTAAATGATGAGACTGGCTATGCTATCAAGGGAGTGACTGTAGACAGAAAAGAACAAAATTTGAGTCATGGAACCTGTCTTAATTTCTCAGGGCTGCCACAATTAAATACCATATACTGCAGGGGCTTAAAACAACAGAAATTTCCTACCTCATGGTTCTGGAGGCCGGAAGTCTGAAACCGAGATGTGGACAGGACCATGCTCCCTCTGAAATCTGTAGGATTTCTCCTCTCCTGTGTCTCTCTCTGTGTCTCTTCTCTTCTTCTTATGAGGGCACAAGTCATGTTGGAGTAAAGGTCCATCCTATGGGTCGTCTTAACTAGTGACCTCATTTTAACTAATGACATATACCATGGCCCTATTTTTATATAAGTTCATATTCTTAAGTACTGCGGGTTAGGATTTCAACATCTTTTGGGAGGGAGGCACAATTGACCTATAGCAGGGCCTTTAAATTTTAAAGGAAATGAAATACACACTGTCTTAAACTCCTGAAGACATTGTGCCCCTTTGTTCATGTGTTTAAGCCCTAATCCCCAATGTGACTATATTGGGTAATTAAGGTTAAATGAGTCATAAAGATAGGATGCTAATCCCATAGGGACAGTGTCCTTATAAGAAAAGGAAGAGACACCAGACAGCCCTCTCTCTCCCTACATCTCTACATGTGCACAGAGAAAAAACCATGTGAGGACACAGGTAGAAGACAGCCATCTACAAACCAGAAAGAAAGGTCTCACCAGCAACCAACACTGTTGGTGCCTTAATCTTGGACTTACAGTCCAAGAACTATGAGAAAATAGATTTCTGTTACTTAAGCCACCTAGTCTCTGGTATTGTTTTAGGGCAGCCCTAGCTGGCTAATACACCAACCTTTAGTTTCTTTATTCTTCTGACCAATCCTAGAATTTCTGTTGTGCTATACCTGCTACATTACACATGGTAGGCATCCAATACATATTTGTCATTTGATCTTTTGACACATTTCATTTTCCACGGGACTACTTAAATACACCTTTGAACAGGAAGGGCAAGACAAGAAAATCTAATTTGGAAAACTTACACAAGAAAGAGGAAAAGCTACATGTGTAAAGCTGTTACCCTGTGATTATAAAATCACTGAACTCCTTAATAAGCCTTCAAACTCTGAGAGATAAAGAAATGGCATCTTAACAATGGAAGAGCACTTCAAGGATATTAAAAATGACCTCCATGCTCCACCTGCAAGATAAAAGAAAGAGTTGCTCAAGTGGTTTCAGATAACTTTTCTGCAGGTGACAAGAGCATCCATCCTTCCCTTTGTTCAGTCTAGAGAGCTGGTGTGGAGCAATAAGTTCCCTGGTTGGTGAGAACACAGGTTTAGGGGGCCCCCACCCTTCAACAGATGCTATATACAAGACCCGGCGTGTTCTGCTCCTTGCCTGGCAGACCTATACCTGGTCACTCTGATATTTACATGCCTCTATCATTTTACTTGGTCAGGATAAAGGAAATAGGGCATTTTTATTATAGTTGGACCTCCATATCCATGGGTTTGGCATCAACAGATTCCACCAACAATGGATGGAAAAAATGCGGGAAAAAAAATTTCAGAAAATTCCAAAAAGCAAAACTTGAATTTGCTGCATTCAGGCCACTATTTGCATAACACTTGAATTTTATTTACAACTATTTACATAGCATTTACATTATATTAGGTATTATAAGTAATCTAGAGATGATTGAAAGTATATGGAGGATGTGTATAAGTTATATGCAAATACTATTTCACTTTATATAAGGGACTTGGGCATGTTTGCAGTTTGGTATGTGTGGGAGTCCTGGAACTAATCCCTCATGGACAATGGCAGTGTCTAAAAAAATAGATATGAACTGGATCTTCCTCTTTGGATTGGAATTTATTGTTGTCTTCTTATTCTTTCCTCTGTGTGTGTGTGTATGTGCACATGCATGTGTGTCTACCCACAGTTTAATGAGGTTATGTCACCAAGGGAGGCATGTGATGTTTCCGTTCTGCAGTGCTGCCAGCTCAGCTCTTCTATCTGGGGGCCTCTCATTTAGAAGCCTTACTAAGTTGTTTCAATTACTTTGTAGGGCTTAAGTTGGCAGCAAATAGGAGGATTTTTTTTTTCCTTCTAAGGTGAGATTACATTTAAATGATAATAATAAATGTCAAAATAATGTGAATGCCTATGCCAAAAGGGGTGATGCCCTTCTTGGCTGACCGGGTTTCCACTGGGTACTTGTCATAACTTATCAGCCGTAATCCTTGTGTGGAGCATAGCAAAGGACTCCCAGGTTGATGAGAGGATGCCCTTAAGCAGACCCTGGGTCATGAGGCTGCTCAACACCTGTAGATTGAGGGGCTTCTTTCTCTTAGTTATTTCTGTGGTCGAACTCAGGCTTATCTTGTTTCAGTAAATGTCTTTAACTCTTGTCTATTTTCTACCGTTATTCACTCTCTAACCTCCCTCGTTTCACCGCTTGAAGAATTTTACCTTTGCAAGGCCACTTCAAAGATGCTGTGGTTCCTTTCCCTAAAAATAGAATGTCTGTTTTATATAAAATCCCTTTCCACATAGCCTCACCCACATTTGCCTGTTTTCTTTGACAAAGGTCAGATCTTAAAATAATTAGTCTAGGATGAGGGAAAAGGGAGGTACAGCAATGTCAGAGTTACTTTGCAAGAAAAAAAAACAAAACAAAACAGTAATTTGATGTTAACATTTCATATGTTTTAAAATTATAAAATGAGCTTAGAGACAAGAGCACTACACACATGATTCACCCCAGTCTTATCTGATTGCTATGTATACATGCAGATATGTTTTCAAAATTCTTTGGTTATTTTGTGTAGGTGCACATACTGAGATATTATCTACATGTCTGAAGTGATTAAGGTAGAACATCAGTTGTGAATAAAATTTTCTCCATTCCTGAGTTGCAAAAGAATAGTTTTAGAGAACAGTCTCTTGTGTCTGCTGCCTTTTGAAGAATTCTAAGTGGATTTATTATTTTATATGGTAAATGTATTGATCTTTTAATTTTTAAATAAACATATTCTGTTTCTATCTTTGTGAATTTTGAAATATTAATGGTTATACTTCTTAGTGAGTTCTAAAAATTCTTACAGGAGTCTTTACCTTGAAGGAAGGTCTTAGAAAGTTCTCTTAAAATTAGACATCTAGAAAGCCTAGAGATGGCAAGATAGGACTCCTGAAAAGAGAAAAGAGCATATGGCAATGAGTAAGGATGTTGAAAGATAGGTACTTCATCTTCTTTGCGTCTGAATACAGAAATCTTTTACTTTTATAAAGCTCATATGTCTATGTAGTTCCAGCAAAGTCAAAGGAACCAAATTTCTATTGGTCTAATTTGCAAGGCAAAATGCTAGGATTAATACTTTGAAGTCACCTTTAAATTCCAACTTGAAACAGACTGACTGTCTGTCATTCACAGTGGTCCAATGGCTACAAACTTCTTTGCAGTCAATGCATTTACATTTTGTACTTTCAAGGAAACAACCCTTTGTGAAATTAATTAAAACTTCCTGGTGAAAATCATCAAAGTTCAGGTTATCTTTGGATGTAATTTGAGGCTCTCCTATTTGAGTTTCACAAACAAGATGAATCAGTCCATTCTGGGAGTGTTTGCTCCCATCCTATCATTCCTAAACTCTACTCTTATAACTAATGTATTCAATACTGGTTTTATGGAATATTGGATTAATGATGAGCAGACACTAAACTTGTTTGTTTTTCAAAGTTGCTTCAGATGATCCAGTAAGTTTCAAGACCTCATTTGGAACAAGTAATCACACTTATCCTATAAAATTGCATAACCTCATGAGGCCTTTCTTTTCAAAAGCTAGTGGTACTTCTCAGCCAGACAACCATTTTTTTTCCCTTTTACTTTTGAATCTCTGTGGTTTCATTCTCAACACCAAATGAAAAACAGAAGCTTTAGAGGTCCTTCCAAATCCTCAATCTTTGCTGGTCATGTTGACCAGGAAACAGACTCAGAGCCAGAAATTCATGTGTGGAAGGTTTATCAGAGACTGCTCTTAGGACCAGGACGTGTGGAAGGAAGACAAGGGAGCAGGATAGGACAGAAGGAGCTTTGAGGTGATCCTTCAGAGTTGTCTGGAATTGAGACAAGGGGTCTGGGTGCTTGTATTTCCACAAAGAAAATCCTCAGTCATAGGAAGGTAGCTGATTCCAAGAAAGAGCCCCCTTGGATTGAGACAATTCCCAGGGAAGGAGGATGGATTCAACTGGTGTGTCGTCAGCAGCCTGGAGAATAAATGACCTGGTCCTAAAGGGTGATCTAAATGGTATATCCCATCATCCATTTCAGTCCTCTTCCAAAATCAGTGAAGATTTCTGAGATGCCAGGTCTTCAGTTTAGTAAAACCTAGCTTTAAAAATTGACATCAGGAAGTCAAGGAAAAGAGAAATCTTTAGGAGGTATTAACTTCTATTTTCACATTATAGAAATAATTTCCCCATGCAAAAGCAGAAATCTTTGTTTTATAAAACTAGGGCTTGAGGGTAAGACAAAGTCTGGCTTAAAGATTATAGAACAAATAATCTTTAAAATGAAGCAAAATCAGATTTAAATCAGTGTACTATCCCCTAAATGCCTCCGTTTAACTGGTATGAATACAGAAAAACTACATTAGGTTAAAGAAAAAAGAGAAATAGAAGACACTGAGACAGAGGAAGAAGGGAAAAAATAAGTGGGAAATGTCATCTGAAGAGACCTCAAAGAGCAAAAGAGGCAACAATAGTGATAATGATGATGCTAAGCGTAGTAATAATGGTGGTGACAATAGTGTGGTGATGATTACATGCCATGTGCAGGGCAATGTGAGTTCATCACAGGCATATGGCTTAATTTTGTCCAACATCAGAAGGTATTTACCTATGGTGGATAGGAATATGTCAGGGATGCTGAGATTATTCAGATGTTAAATTTCTCTAGGGCTCCCCTCTCCTTTCTTCCTTCCTTCCTCTTCATCTCTTTCCTCTCTTTCTTTCTTTCTTTTTTATTCTTTTCTTCCACTTCTCTTCTTTCCATTCCTTTTCCTAAGGTTTTTTGTTGTTGTACTTTGCTTTTTTAACTTTCTCTGTACACAAATCCAGAAATGAGGGAATCCAGACATTTTCAGGGCAATTAATGCTACAATAGGCTGGCCCAGGCTGCATAAACTGGTACTGAATGAAGAGTCACGGGAAAGTATTTTTAACAATCACAATTAGTCACCTAAGCCTTAGAATCAGCTAATAAATGTTAGAGTATTTGAGCAGAATAGGAGATAAGAGGTGACCTAATTTAATTCTGTCATTTTCAGATGAAAAAAGTAAAACCCAGAGGGTTTATATAAATCAACCTAGGTTGAGGAGATGAATAGTGATGGGGAGAATTGGGGAGATACTCTTACAGTAATTGTCATCCAGGGGAGTCCCTACACCAGGGCTTACACCCCTTACTAGCTGTGTGATTTGGGCAGTTTTCAGATAGTATTATGTCCCTCCCTCAATAGTGAAGATTATACTAATATCTAACCCATAGAGTTGTTGTGAAGATTAGCTGAGGTAGTACAACTAAAACACAGTGGAAAACACATAATAAATGTCTCTTATGCTCATTTTACCCAGTGTCTGCTTTTCAATTCTGGTATCCCTATGGGGACAACAAAGCATGCTCTGACTCTTTATCACTTTTATATGTAAAAACAACCTATTGATTATCTCAGTCTCCCAGAGGTTTTTAAGTAACTTTCTCCTCCATCATATAAAAATTTGTACGTTGGTGGCTAACACTTTTCTCTTCTCCTCACATCTTTGTATCTTACACATTGTTCTCCTATGAATCTTCCCAACTTAAAGTGCTTGCTGTGATATCCCCCCCGCTAATAAAATTTCCATAGACAACTCTACTACATATAAATAAAATTCACACTCTCTAGGTTAGCATTCAGGACGTTTACAATCTGGCTCAGTCTGTCTTTCCAATCTTATTACTCATTTGCCCTACCTTCTTTCATTAAATGAATGATTGATAACGTGCCATATGGCTAGGCACCAAAGATACACTGATAAACAATCTACTCTCCTAGAATTTTCAAACTAGTGGGTGATCTAATCTTATCTAGAACCATATGACCATTGCCTACCCACCTAATTTAAATTCTGTGACTTCCTCTGCCTGGAATGCCTTACCTTCAAATATACATGACTAAATCTTGTAATCTTGTCCACGTTGCCTCTTCCAATTAGAATTACATGACTCTTCCCAACAAGTAAACTCTCTTTTTACTTTGTATGTAGCATTTATAAATTAACTCCTTGTATCAGAGTTAATTATATGCATTTATTAGTCCTTGATAGACTGTAAGGTTTTTGAAGCCAAAATGTGTTTTTCATTGATATTTACATATTCCTTAATGCTTGCCATATTGTTCTGCTAAAAGAAGAACAACAAAAAAGATTGTTGAATAGATATATGTATGAATAGCGTCCAAAAGTGGTATTGCCATTCAAAAATACCTTATCGAAGGATTAACTTAATGATGTAGAGAAGGTATGTTCTGGGAAATATTGGTGGGTGGGGAACAAAATGGAACTTTTGAGTGCTTTGTATAGGAGTACTTTGTATATACAACTTTATATTTGATCATTGATTGAAGTTCTGTTCTAGGAATCAGAGTAAAATTTGGTATCATAATTAATATGATAAATATACTACTGTTATTTATTTTTTTAAAGTTAATGTTATCAGTTTCATCATCCATTGACATCTTAAGAAATGGCATCTGCTGCTTTTGTTTTAGGGATAATGTCTAGAGAATGTGACCTGATCACGAGGTTAAAAAGAAAAACTCCACTGGGTAAGTACAGTTTGATCATGATAGCCTAGAAATTAAAATTAGATAAGAAATCCAAAAACATAAGTGCTAAGCACCTAAGGACAGCTGAAAATTCAACCCTACCATCTTCCTTATGAAATTATTGATGCTGCCATCTGCAACTAACATACCTTAGTTGGTAGTTACTAAGAAAACCTTTTAAGTTTAATAAAAATTATAAGAATAGACTTAAAAAGAACAAAAAGAAAGACCACATTTATATGACTTAGTTGTAAATTCAATACTATAAAATGGAATTTAGAGAAAATCGTGCAAGCAAATGTATAAACATTACTTTGGGTGATATATCTAGGTTTAAGATGGGTAGGTGTATTTTGTCTTTATCTGGATCTTAATTATTTGGAAGTTATTTTCATTATGTCATTTCAAATATATATATATATTTATTCTTTAACAACTCTCTGACACTGTACCTGTTCCACCTTGTATAGTTCCTGTAAACCCCATAAGATACTTCTAGCAATTAGACAGGAAAAAATTCTGAGTTGCTTGAGTCTTTATTGTTTTTCTTTTCTTATCACTACTCAAGAATACAGTAAGTACTTTTGCTTATCTTTAAAGCCAGAGGCTTGTTGGTACTACTAGAGAGCTGCAAATGCAAACACTATCAGGTACCTGTCAAAGTTTTTCAATCTTAAATACAGTAAGGAAATTGTAAAGGAAAACCATCAAAACACTTAAAAATCAAGCCCTTCCTTTAAGGGGTTTCTTAAGAGTGGGAAAAAAGCAACTTTATAGAGTTTATAATTAGATTGGCTGATTACATAAAAGGCAATAGGATTTTTACACTTTAAGACATGGTTGGGTTAGGTTTTAATTGCCCCCAATGTCCAAATTCACTGAAGGAAATTAAAAAAAAACAAATGAGTTGGCCTAAACTCCAAGAACTGTCTGGATTTGTGCAGAGAGAAAGACTTGGCCATTTTTTAAAACCATGTGGTAATAACATTAAAGCATGCAATGGAGGAGGTTGAGAGAAAAAGAAAACATTTGCTGTATCATGAGAGGAAACCATGTGGTCTGCTGTGGACAAGAATGGGGCGAAGGGTCAAAAGGTTTCTCCAGGATTTTTTGACCTCTGAAGAGTCAATAAACTCCTCAGAACAAAGGACATATATGAATACAAGTCTTACTATCATAGCTTTCAATTCCTAACTTACTATAGCTCAAAACATTGTGAAGATTAAGAAAATCAGGTGGGCAGAGCCTTCTCCAAATTTTTGAGACCTTAAAGAAGGGAGAATATTTATTGCCAGAGCTTTCAACATAGTGTGAAAAGTGTGTCTGGTTGGATTGAAGGAATTGCATAAAAAAACAGTACAGAAGGATCTTTTTTAGTCCATCTTTGGATCAGTATTAAGTAAATCTCCTACACATGTATTTTTTGACCCTTTAAACTTGGAGAAGTACGGTTTAATACTGTTTCCATGTAGGTTGATATTTTCAATGCAGTAGTGAAGAAATTGAACTGAGAGAATCAAGTGGCATTATTTGAACATTCTTTTTTTCTCCAATGCCGTGAGAGAGCTTAATCCATTTTTAGAGATAAAATTGAGATCACTTAAGGGAACAGCTAATAAATGGAGGTAGCAGAATTTAAGCCTAACTCACTTGATTCCAAAGAACATACTGCAAACATAGCAATCTGGAGAGTGGGACAAGGAAACTCCTCCTAGCTGTGCTACTAAATTGGATGGGTCCATCACTTGAGGTGTATAGCCAATGAACACACCATGTGATTTTTGATTAAAGCAGAGGCATTTATTACTTGTGACAAGTAAGGAGACAGGGAGATAGCTCTCAAAGCACTGTCTCCCCAAAGGGCTGAACCAAGGAAGTTCTCAACCTGGGGGTGCGGCAACATGCATATTCATGAAAGGGTAGGCAAGGTCATTGTAATGAGGCAAAGGTACTCTAAGTTGCCCAAAACTGCAAGCAAGTAGGTTCTTGGTTGTTCACACTGTATATCTTGTTGACTAGAAAGCAATGTAACCTTTCTGGACCATGATGTTTGGAGCTTTCTACCTTTTAATGGTTAGTTTCTGCAAAACAAAGCACACTTTAGTGTAACCCCAGGCCTGCCCTACAGCTGCTTAGCTAACAGCTATAGATAGCCATGTGGTTGTTAGGATAATTTTGGCTGAAGTGTCAGAAACTCAACTCAAACAATGGAAAAATGGGACTGTGTAGGAATTTGGGGAGTGAACAAGCTTTAGGTAAGGTTGGATCCAGGGGCCCCTGTGGTTTCATTAGAGCATAATCTCTGTGTTTTTCTGCAGAGTCTGTTTGTGATTGTGCTGTTATTTTTGCAGGTAGACTCTCTCTATATATCATGTAAGGTGGCATATAACAACCCTAGGTTCACGTTCCTTAGATTTAGCACTACAAAGAGAAAAAGGAATTTCTCTCTCTCAGTGATGGTACTTCAGTGCTGTCCATGGTTCTCCAAAGCCCAACTGCTCGCTCCTGTGGCTCAGGAAGGGATGTGCCAAAAATACAAGATGGACAGCCAGGCCAGTTATCAATTTATTCCAATCCCATTACACTCATTACCCACTCTTTGAAAATAGAGTTGGGGCTTTTAAATATATTCCCTTTGCCAGCTGGCGCAATGTTAAGCTTTGTCAATAGAGAGCATGGAGGAAACACTGCAGGAGCAAAGTGTTAGGGGAACCATTGACCGTAACCACCCACCCTGACCAGACACGATAGTAACCCCTTGCAGGAGTTATCTTACAACAGGAGGTCCTGGTAAGGAACATGGAACTAACAAGCTA
This sequence comes from Aethalodelphis obliquidens, assembly GCF_003676395.1. Classification (NCBI taxonomy): domain Eukaryota; kingdom Metazoa; phylum Chordata; class Mammalia; order Artiodactyla; family Delphinidae; genus Aethalodelphis; species Aethalodelphis obliquidens. The sequence continues at coordinate 10,510,414 of NW_020837965.1, read as the reverse complement.
CCACCAACCAGAAGCATTTGGGAAAGGTCAAAAGGAGAGAGGAAACACCAGCCCATATGTCCTACCAACCTCCCAGAATCCTTGTCACTGGAATGCATCTTGGCTGAGTGATGCGCGCACCACCAGGAAGGACCCTGAGTCAGAATGCTGGGCCAGAGACAATCTGGAAACTGACCCCATTACCATAAAACCTGAGACTGTGAGCCACATGGCAGAGCAGTTCTCCTGGGTTCCCTTACCCTGCTGCTCTCCGCCCCAGTGTCCCTTCCTCGTAAAGTCTCTTGCTTTGTCAGCACATGTGTCTCCTCGGACAATTCATTTCCGAGCGTTAGACAAGAGCCCACTCCTGGGCCCTGGAAGGAGCTCTCCTTCCTGCAACAAAGGGGCTGTCCTTTCAGGTGCTGCCATGCTAGCCCAGCAGGTTCCTGCCATGCCCGGCTTTGCCAGCACCCAGATCTTGTGGCACATGCATCTTCTCCAATGCCCAGCTCCTGCCGTGCAGATAACTTCCCTGGCACCTGGTTCCTCCAATGCACAGTGGTCAGCAGCTCTCAGTGTCTGGCAGGTTTCCCCAGCAACCTTCTTGGAAAGTTTTATAGTAGAATGCTTCTGGCAAGATACCATCTATGTTTGGCTTTCCCTTTCTCCAATATCCCAGAAGGCAGATTTGCAGTGAATTCTACCAGTGAAGCATGACAGTGACTTTGCTGCCATCCAGTGATCCACAGGTGTGACCTCCCCAACAAGGTCTGGATCTCAGCCCTGGGGGTGGGGGAGGGGCTCTTCTTTGGTCATTCGATCTCAGTTCCAGGTGAATTAGATTTTTAATGCTTCCATAGCGTATTACCACAAACTTGATGCCTAAACAAAACAGAAATGCATTCTTTCAAAGTTTGGGAGTTCAGAAGTATACAATCAAGGTATTGGCATGATTGATCCTTTCTGGAGACTTTGAGAAAGAAACCATCCCATGCCTCTTTCTTAGCTTTTAATGGTTGCCACCAGTCCTAGGTGCTCCTTGGCTTGTAACTGCATCCTTTGTATCTCTGCTTCCATCTTCCCATGGTGCACTCTTCTCTGTGTACATCTTCATAAGGCCTTCTTAAAAAGATACCAGTCATTGGATTTAGGGCCCAACCTAATCCATATGACCTCATTTTAAATTTGCTAATTGCCTCCACAGAGATCTTATTTCCAAATAAGGTCACATTCTAAGGCTTTGGGTGGCCATGATTATTCAATCTACTATCCTGGGGGTAGTGCTTCTTCTTATATATGCTATTCCTAATTCTCTAGAGCTCTCTTTACTTTTTACTGCTGATCTCTTGTTATTCCAACGTCCTGCTCTAGTTTATCATTCTTTATTTTAAACTTCTCTTGTTCAAATAATTGTATGGTGGTTTCTGTCTCCTGATTAGACTTTGAGTGACTTTTCAGAGCAAAAGAAATGGAGAAGGTAAATTACTCAAAAGAAATAAGGATTGCTGAGCAGACAAATATAGTATCTACCATTCCTGACATAAAGGATTAGAGATTAGCCTTAAATAACAGAATGTCTAAACAATGGCTTTGTATACAGTGGACACTTAATAAATAACATCCACTGATTAATGTTGTACAATGGGACTTTCATGTCTTCGATTACTGTGAGTCTTTGGGAATCTTTTAATTTTTTTAGTGATTTTTTTGACTGAATCTCTGAAGGAGAAGCACAGTTCTATAATATTACCATTGCTTTCCTAGATAACAACCCTCTACCAAATCTAGTCGATCCTCAACTTTCATTCCCTTTCATATCTTTAAGTTTTTTCAATTAATTTTTATTTAAATTCATTGTTTTTCAGAACAATGGATCTATTTCTTAATCACAGATGTATCCTCAGAACTTACGCTGCCTAGCCCACAGTAGGTATTCAGCAATTATCTCTTGAAGGAATGAATTGCTATCTCTCTTAAACCCTTATAGATAATAATTTATTGACTGTTTATACAGGCACTGTTTGAAGTGCTTTCTAGTTATGTATTTGGTACAGCAATCATTTGAGATAGGAACTACTGTATTATTGTCACAGTTTTATAAATGATGAAAAGAGGCTCAGAGAGATCAGGAAACTTCCTTAAAGTGACTCAGCTCTTAAGTGGTGGAAGTGGAGTTTGAACCCACGTCATGGTGGCTGCAGAGCCTATAGGCTTGACCACAGTACTATACTACCCCTTGTTTCTCCAAGTAGAAGATATTCACAAGGATTAAAAGAACATCCCTTCTCACTGTGTATGAGTAATTTTTCATTAAAGACTGGCATCACATAATCATTATTAGTAGTAAACTCTATAAATTGGTACTTCATTCATTCTATTATTTCAATGCCCCAAGCTAAATGTGACACAAAATGACACCACTGATGATTCACTAGACCACAAGTACAAATAAAAATATGGTTTATAGAGAAAATCTTACTTGTAGAGAAGTAGCAGCATACATGTGATCTCCCAGATCTCATTATCCCACAGAGAAGCTGTATTGTACACACCATGGCAAGTGTTCTAACACAGAGGGACCCTGTCTCTATAACACTTTACCCTAAAACTTTGAAAGCTCAAGAGCATGATTCACTGCCCGAAAGGCCACAGATGATTTGGCTGGGTTTACATCTGACCAAGGGTCCTGAGCTGGATTCAATCAATCACAACATTTATGTTGGGAATTTCATTCATTAATTTATTCTAAAAATCTTATGTACAGGTACTATTTTAGGTTCTTAGGATATATTCATAATAGAGAGACAAAATGTGATGTGTCAGAAAGTATATGATGGAGCGACTTTGGATTTAGTGGTCAGGGCAGGTTTTATAAGGAGGTGACATTTGGACCATAACCTAAATCATGAGAAAGAGCCAGTTGTGCAACATTTTTACCCTAGTAGAGTTTGGATTTTTTTCTAAACCAAATGGGGGATCTATTCAAAGATTTTTAAGCTGGGAAATGGTAAGAGAATGTGTAGGCAAGGTGAGCTGTGGTTTCTGTATGAACATGGAAGATGGGGCAAAGGACAAACTCAAGAAGATCAGTTAAGAGGCTACTGCAATAGGATACACATAGTGGGTATCAAGTTGAGGCTGAACTATCATGTAGGTACTGGGCAAGGCCAGCCATACTGGCTCCTACAAACAAGATGTGTCAGCAGAAAATAGAGCTGTGATAAAGGAGAAATGCAGAAAAATTAGGACAGAGAAACAGAGATGAGAGCTGACCCTGTGCTCTCTGCAGGAACTTCTAAATATGCATACTTGACACCAGGCTATTCTTTTATTGTCCCAGTGGTAAGTCCATCCCTTTCCCTTTAATTTCTATTAGCTTAATTAGCTTCTCTTCCCCCTAACAATCACAATAACTTTAACTCAAACACTCCAGATATAGTCATAAAATCTTAAAGTTGGGCTTTAGGTTTCTTTAGATCAATACCTTTGAGCCTCTGATCCCTTTTCAAGCATTTCTAGCAAGACGGCCAACAAGTATCAGTGTTATGGTTAATGTTATGCAACAGCTTGATGGGGCCATGGCGTGTCCAGATATTTGGCTAAGCAGAACTCCTTCTCTCTGCTGACTGTCCTTGAGCTGGAACATCAGTCTTCTACTGCCTTCAGACTACAGCTTGGACTGGAACTATACCACTGAATCTGCTGGGTCTCCAGCTTGCTGACTGCAAGATCTTGGGGCTTCTCAGCCTCCATAAGTATGTGAGCCAATTCCTTACCATAAATTATCTCTTTATATATAGTGTGTTATATTTATTTATAATATTTAAATAAATATATTTAAATATAGAAATAAATATATTTCTATAAATAAATATATTTCTATAAATATAAATGTTTATAAATAAATATAAACTGATATTATTATATTATAAATTATATTGTGCATAAATATATAATAAATTATATCTATATAATATATAAAAGTTATGATAATAAATATTTATACACACACATATTAGGATGAATCCTAATACAACTAATTTGAAGTTCTTTTCAGTTTGATGTCCTGACTCTTAGTTTATTCTTCTATGTTGTTAACTGTTCAACCATATCAGAGCCTTTGCCTTGCCATTTGTATTAGTAACTTTCCCTTTTATTATGAGCTTGACTAATTTAGCAACATGAGCATTTTTGAGGCAGATGCAGGTGTAGCTTATAGGAAGAGAGAGCTGGATAGTAGCCCTGTCCCCAGGGAAGGAGTGTCTCCAGGGACCACAGCAGCAGGACTTCTAAGGTTTCTTCCTAGAGAACTGCTATTAAGATGACATGGTTCTAACACTTTTAGGCTCTCTGTCCTTTTGATCAAATCCCAACTCCTCAGGGCAGAGAACTGAAAATCCCAGGTTGGAAGGTGTCTCCACCCCTGAATAAGTTACCTCTGGGCAGGTGGGTGGCATAGTCTCATTAGTATCGTTGTTGGCTAGCAGTCTCACCCCCATTGGTTTTCTATTTCACCAATCACCTCTTCCGTGGATGCTGGTAAAGTACGCAGGTGGAGGAGTCAGATATACTAGGCTCCAATCCTGACTCTGTCCCTATTGTATGTGTGATACTGGGGGAAACAATTAACCAAGCTAAGGATTAGTCATGATATATAAAAAGTGAAAAAATAATAGTTTCACTTCTCTATTTTTCACTCAAAAAGTTACTTTCTCCAAAACAAAGTCATCATTTCTGTCTCTTCTTTCTGATTTTGGTCTTGTTATGCTATTATGACACATGCTCTAATTAAGAGTATACTCTCTGGTGCCAAACTGCCTGTTATGAATCCTGCCTCTTCCACTTACCAGTTTTGTGACCTGGGGAAGATTTCTTAACATCTCTAAGTCTAGCTTTCTCATCAACAAAAGGGATTAATATTTGGGTGACAAACTGTCCTGATTTGCCTGAGGCTTATGGGTCTCCTGAGGACATGAGACTTTCAGTGCTAAATGCAAACCTGGATGGTTGGTCATCATACATAGGATCTACCTCATTGAGCTGTCTCAAGGACTAAATGAGAATGTGTCTTTGGCCCTTAAAACAGCACTGAGTATAAAGTGAATAACCAAGAGGTGTTAGCTATTAATACCATTAATGTATTTTTAACTTCTTTGTAGCTATGATATAGATTTTCATTTTAGGTGAGGAAATGTCTTTAGAGTTGCACACATGTAAGAAAATTATGCTTTGGGAGACTTATTTGATATTTGAACACAGCCCCTGTTTTCAAACATCTTCAAGCTGGGTAAAAAAATGTGTAAAGAACTATCTGTAATGTCAGGAATGATAAGATTGTAAGAAGGAAATATAAGCAAAACATTTTAGAAAGGAGCTGTAAATGGGAGCTAAGTATTGTCAGGACTGTGTTGGACTTGGAGCCACTGGTGCCGTCGCTTCAGGTCTGACCCATCTCAGTGGCATGGAGTGCAGGACTGATGCAATCTGGCCAGCATGCACAGGAAGTCGGGGTCCACCTAGGAGCGGCCTCTGTGCAATGTTCCAGGAGAGCAAGGAACGCTTAATAGAACCCTGTGCTCTAGCTACCCAGGTAGGAGAGCTGTTATGGGCCTCGCTGGAGTCAGGGAGAAGAATAAATAAGGCTAGAGGTCATTATGAATAAAAAAGATATTTAAGATGAACACTTAAGTCATCCATAATAAAATTAACCATTGATAAATAATTATTAATGTTTCATGTATACACTTCAAGTCTTCATATATATATATATTTAAGCATACTTTAAAAATGTGTATTTATACTCTACAATTTTTAACCATCATCTAACATGTAATCAACTATTCATAAATGATTAATTCATCAAATCTTTATACATCAAGTCTTTATAGATGTATTTACAGCATATATTTAAATACTATATCTGTATTTTATAAATTCTTTTATAACTGATTCTTTTTTCACTTAAAATATGCTTGAACACCATCTTTTCAAAGGATCTCTAAAGCATTTGAAAATAATGGGAAATCAGCTATGTGTCTTTTCATTTTATAATTGGCACAGGAAACTGTGTAGACATAGGTAGCTATCTTCAAGGCTATTGTTTATAGGCAATTTGTCATAGTGGAAAGAATATATTCACCATGGAAGATGAGTAGTTGTTAAAATCTGGATCTTTGTCTTTCCCAGGTACTGTCTGTGACATCCTTGGCCAATGACACTAGGCTTCAATTTTACCATTTGTAAAATGGTATAATAATATGATCCTCCTCATAGCTTTGCGAGGATTAGCTTAATTTATACAGGCAAAGGACTTCGTGCACATACAAACCCTATTTGTTTTGGCTACATTTTAGATTTTTTTAAATTGAAATATAGTTGATTGAGAATGCTTCAGGTGTACAGCAAAGTGACTCAGTTTTTTACATATATGTATGTATATGTATGTTCATACAGACATTCGTGTTCAGGTTCTTTTCCAAGATACTGAATATAGTTCCCTGTGCTATGCAGTAGGCCCTTGTTGTTATCTATTTTTTTTTTACATAGTATTGTGTATCTATTAACCCCAAACTCCTAATTTGTCCCTCCCACCACCTTTCCCCTTTGGTAACCATAAGTTTGTTTTCTCTGTCTGTGAGTCTATTTCTGTTTTGTATATAAGTTCATTTGTATCATTTTTTTTAGCTTCCACATATAAGTGATATCATATGATATCTGTCTTTGTCTGACTTACTACACTTAGTATGACAATCTCTAGGTCCATCCATGTTGTTGCAAATGGCATTATGTCATTCTTTTATATGGCTGAGAAATAGTCCATTGTGTATATATACCACACTTTCTTTATCCATTCATCTGTGATGGACATTTACGTTGCTTCCTGTCTTGGCTATTGTAAATAGTGCTGTTATGAACATTAGGGTGCATGTATCTTTTCAAATTAGAGTTATGCCCAGGAGTGGGATTGCTGGATCTTATGGTAGCTCTATTTTTGTTTTTTTAAAGAACCTGCATACTGTTCTCCACCAATTTACATTCCCACCAACAGTGTAGGAGTTTCCTTTTTCTCCACTTCCTCTCCAGCATTTATTATTTGTAGACTTTTTGATTATGGCTGTTCTGACCAGTGTGTGTTGAGACCTCATTGTAGTTTTGATTTTGTTTTGGCTATATTTTAAAAGTATTCTTGGTGGAAAAGAAAAACTTGCACTGAGATGGGGATCCAAGTCATATTAATTATAAGAAGACGTTGTTGTTGTTCTTCAATCTGGTGAAATGAAATATATCAACTAGCCATGTCTCCCACCCAACATGGTCACCTCTATTTCACTAAGGAAGCATAGGATAGAATTCAAAATACCAGCTAGAAATAGTGCAAGACGAGCAAAGACTGAAGAAGAGTGTCAATACTTCCTCCTTCTGCCCGTTGTATCTCAGATAAATGTTTGCTTGTTTTCCCTTTTGTGTGAATGAATAAGTTCCAATATTTAGAATGAGAAGTCAATCAATATTTTATCATGTGTTTAAAAATCTTATAAAAGATTAGAGTATATCTTTGTAAAACATGTTTTGAATTGTATCAGTGTTTGGTGTTTAGTTCAACTTTGAAGTAAATTTGTCGCTCAACTTGTCATCTCAGAAAGATATAGCTCATTTATTTTCCATAGTTTAATTAAGATTTTTTTAAAATATGAGATTATCGCTGCCTAAAGATAAAAATGACAGACTAAACAGATAAAAAATTAACACTATGCAAAAGATATGACTTCTGAAATTTTCTGAAGGCTGAGTCAAGTTTTCTCCCACAAATTTGGCTAGATAAACTACAAGAAAATCTTATCACATTTTATGGACACAAAGAAGCCTTGCAAGATAGGCAGCTGTACAGTAGTGGAACTTCATACCTCATAAATCATAATCTAAAACATCCACTATTTTTAATTGCATCATTAAATAATTAAGTTTGACTTAAGGAGAAAGTCACACCTCATTCTGGAGGGACTCCAGCATAGACAAGCTAAATGTTTGCCTAATGAATACCTATTTTTACTGAGCTAACTGCTTTCAACACTTAAGGCTGTGCTAGCAGGTATTTTTATTCATTTGAAATAGTTCACACAGCGATTTAAACTATACTACTGAGGAGCTATAATTTCCTCTCATTAATTGCACATTAAGAAAAAATAGCTTTTTTTCATATAATTATGAATTCAACAAAAGATTGGTTAAAAGATTCTGCTTCTTTTTTCATCATTAGAAATGTAGACTTTCAGAATATGATGAAAAGAAATAAATCATTTATGCTGGCAGATTTCAACTTTTTAAGCTCTAGAAATATTTTTTTTTTTTTTGCAAATGAAATCTTATTCAGTGTCTGAATATGCAAAGATGTTTATGTTTGTCATAGAGCAGTGGCCCAGCTTCAGAACTTCTGAGGAATCCATTGTGAAGACCATCCATATAGCACAGTCTTTCTCATTTTTAGCCACAGACATCAAGGAGTGTACTAGTCCCAGAATTTTTTCACATCAATCTTCCTAAATATTTCCTTCTATCTCCTTCATCTTATTTTCTGGTGTTAGACTGCTTGTCCTCTGAGCTCCCCAAGGACAGACAAAAGCCACTCCAAAAGGCTCTTCTTGTTATTACTGCTCAGTGTTGATCTTCTCAGTAAACATGAGAGTTACTCTCTGAATACTGGTCAACTGTTGGCTCCTCCTGAATTGGGAGGGTCTGGATTTACCTTGGATGCACTTCTATGGGAATCACGACACCAACACTGAAGTCGTCTATTGAAGTCACCACTTCAAACGATAGAGGGAGAGCTTAACGCCTCCCTCTCTATTCCAATATTAAAAAGACATTCCAGAAAGAGTAGTGAAAATGACAGATATTTACACTCCTTCTATACATTAACTAGTATTTTTTTCACCATTTTTTCTCATTGATTCAGTAGGCATTTATAATATATCTTTTTGGTGGAAAATATTGAGCCAGCAGTTCTATGGATAAATGTGTGTGCAAACTTTACAAAGAAAGGCACCAGCTATATTTCTTATAAAGACTGTTTTCCTAGCAAATGGCATAGGGCCTGGCATGAGATAAGAGCTCTATGACCATTTGTTAAACTATGGATTAATAAAGTGACTTTGTTAAACAAAGTCATGTGTGTCTGTAGGAGGTAAGGTACAGAGGAGCAATAGCAGACACACAAAGAACCTAGTTATTCTCTGTCCTGGAGGAAATTTTGTCCATAAAACTTTACTTTCCTCTAACTTTTTGAGGAAATACACTATTTGTGTGTTAAAACCAACACATATATAATAAAATGCAAATTTACTCAACATTTTTAGGATACACCAGGAGACTTTAAATACATTTGGTGTGATTTGGTTTCCTCTAAGCAGTATTCATAGATTTCTGCCATTAAGTTTTCTTCTGTGGAATAATTTAGGGAGCAATGACTATACTACGTTGTGTTGTCTCTTCCAAGGTAAAAAGTGGAAATGCACCCCCTGGGGGTTAAATCCCAGATACTTAGATCATGGGACTGAAGTGTTGCATGCATACACATTTTGCACTCCCAAATATTAGATGGTCCTTCACAAGTTTTTTGAGGGAAGATAAGACAGAGGTGCTGGGATGTGCTTCCTTCTTCCCAGGGTCTCATACCTTCAGGTCAGGACGTCAGGAATTAGTTTATCCTGTTTAGTTTATCCTGTTTAGTTTATCCTGATTCCTTCTTTCTGAACCTACTTTGGAGCCTGTAGTTCCTGATATGTTGGATGATTCTGCAACATTTTGTTTAGCAACATTCCCAGGGGCTAGAGATGGACTTGTGAACAGAAACAAAATTACACATAATGGTATACAACTTATACCTAGGCATTCCTATAACTACAATGATAGATTGATTTCTCAAGTGTCCTACAGTGAGCCATTATTCAGTAAGGAAGTCAACACAGTGAGAAAATCCATGACCAACCTTCTCTCTTGGTCTGTGAACCTCTATCGGATAGCTTAGCAGCCCAACAAAATCTCATCTCCTTGAATGTCAAGCAATTTATATCTCCTGTAGAAGAGGATGGAAGCCTGCCTCACAAAGAACAAAACTACATTAGGAACTGATTTGTGCAGTAGTCTTGTGGGGAGCCTCAAAGTGGAAACACATTGAACTCTTACAGTCACAGAAAGCCTTGTGGAGCAGGTTTTCTATATGTTGAAGGAAACTGATAAGGGAAGATTTATGTTTCTATTCACTGCAAAAAGTACTTTTGTGTGGTAAAGCTTTGATGTACGAGTTTAAGCCACGGCAGGGGAAGCAAAAACTTAGGTCTGTGCTTTCCAATATGGTAGCCACTAGCCACATGTGTATACTGAGTACCTGAAATGAGGTTAGTGCCACATGTTTAAAATATAGTACTTTAGATATATTTAGTTTAACAAAACATGCTCTTACAATTTACCAACTTCTTTTTCCTCTTATGAATGTGGCTACTAGAAAATTTTAAACTACATTTGTGGTTCACATTATCTCTATTGGACAGGGCTACCCTAGCTTATAAAACATATGTGTGCTGTTGTGGCTTAGCTAAGTTAGAGGATTAAGTCACATGGGTAAAAGGTAAAGTCACATGCTTTACCATCCAAAGTTTGAGTGTAAAAATGGAACTATTAGTAACTATGCCAGAACAATAGGCATAAATTAGGACCTGGGGTTCCAATCTGTTTAATATAAGATAAAAATGTTTGACCTACCAGTTGTTTAAGCTGTCCCCAGAAATCAGGAACACAGGCTCATTTTAAACTTAAGCCAAGTTTATGATAACTATTAACTTTCCAAACCAATACCTAACTGACATCAGGGTGTGATCAGTTCTATTTGTTCACCATTATACACCTAGCATGCTGCTGAATGAATGTTTGTTAAATAAATGAGTGAATGAATGGACACAATTACTTCAAGTTCCAGGGATTTAGTAATGTGACTTTTTAGTATATTATTCTCAAATACTTTCGGATGGAGAAAATGATTTTCAGAGGCTTACTTTGTTTTTCAAATTAATATGTGAGAATAAATAAAGCTAAAGTTTAAAAAACAGTTTTCTGAAATTATGTCATGTTTAATTTTTTTTTTGTATTTTATTTCTAAACTTACCAAATATTAACAATTATTTTGAAGGAATTTAAACCTAATTAACTTGTAAATATGGTGATTCTTAAATTCTTTTAAGTGTTTCAAGAATATGTATGGAATTAGCATAACTGAAGCCTAAATTAATTTTTCAATTAAAAAAATTTCAAATTGTAATCACAAGTCTGTCTTTTTTAAAAATAAATTTATTTATTTATTTATTTTTGGCTGCGTTAGGTCTTCACTGCTGCGCGCGGGCTTTCTCTAGTTGTGGTGAGCGGGGGCTACTCTTCATTGAGGTGCTTGGGCTTCTCACTGCGGTGGTTTCTCTTGTTGCAGAGCACGGGCTCTAGGTGCACGGGCTCAGAAGTTGTGGCGCATGGGCTTACTTGCTCCGCGGCATGTGGGATCTTCCTGGACCAGGGCTTGAACCCGTGTCCCCTGTGTTGGCAAGTGGATTCTTAACCAGTGAGACACCAGTGAAGTACCTGTCTTTTTCACTAAAAGTATTTTTTTACTGAGGTATTTTTAAAGGTTTTACTCCATTTTACAGTTATTATAAAATATTGGCTACATTCCCTGTTCTATACAAGTCTTTTAACTTTCAGGGGCTAAATCCTCTTGAATATAGACATATTTAAATGATCAAATGTTCAAATTCTTTAAACTCTTTGATCATCTTAATTTATATACTTAATTCTAAATATTCCCATGTTTGAAAGGTACTTAGCACTAAGGAAGTGATTATATCATTGCAATGTATTTTGGTAGATACCAGTCCAAACAGATTCCATGGTAACAGTCATCACCTGGGATGCTTGTTGATTTTTGCTAGCAACACTGATGGAACTCTTTGGCCTTGGGGAGAGTCAATGAGATGGATCTTCCTAACTTATACCTTATATCATTGTCCTCAAATCTGCATAGTTTACCCCCAGGACTGGTAAGGCCCAGTGCAAAATGAAAATGCAAGACTCTTTCAAAATGTATTAAGAATGTCAAGGCCAAGATGGTGAGAGTAGAACGTCCAAAAAAGTGCAGGGCCTTACTAAGCAAGGGGTCTTGTGTGACTGCACAGGTTGCGGGTGTTGTTATTGTCTTGTCCAGGTTTAGAGACTGCATCTCCCATCTCAGCTGCTGGATTTAATTTCATATTTAATTGTCCCTTAAGTGAGTAATTTTACTCAATTTTCATTGAGTGCTATAAACCTTTGATCATGACAGTATATTGCATTTATTTATTTTGTCTTGTTTTGTTTTGGTAACATTTTCTCTGTCTGGTAGACCATACAACATCTCCAGATATAAAACTATCTAAGTTTTTGCATAATTTTCATATTTTTTTCTTATTTCAGTCATTGTTTTAATGCCATTCTTTTTAGAGGACTTACATCTATCATTGTTTCCAGCTGTCATCTTCCCAAAAACTCTGAAGAAAATCAGAAAGGGTTAAGCCAGTCCCAATTTTCCGGTCTCTTTTGTCCCCCTACACCCCCTCGCTGTCTCCATTTTTTCTTTCTTTTCTGTCTTGCCTTTCTCCAAATGTGTACCAAACAGATAATACTTTATAAGACCCATGAAAAGCACTAAAGACAAGCTGTTACTTTTGAGAGTTTATTCGAATACTTAACATATATAATTTTTGTTTATTCACATTTCTGCTATAGTGTTTCCAAAATTCTCAAAAAAAAATTCTCAAATTTCCAACACGGATTTAGAGCACCTTCTATTCTCTTTAGATAAGTCAAATTTATTGCAAGAACTTACTTAGGTCCACAAAATATTTAAAAACATAAGAAAACAAATTTGTAATCATAAAGCAACTTTATTTTTTCTCCTCCAACCACTGGATAAAAATTTTTTGGTTATTAAACACAATCTTTTTTTTTTTTTTTTTCTTTTTGAGGACCAGCAGAATTTTATTTTTTTTTATTTTCTTTTCTGTGATTTAAAAAAAAAAATTATTGGAGTACTAACATAACAATGTCATGTTAGTTTCAGGTGTACAGCAAAGTGAATCAGTTATACATATATATGTATTCACTCATTTTTTTTTTCTTTTCCCATATAGGCCATTACAGGGTATTGAGTAGAGTTTCCTGTGCTATACAGTAGGTCCTTATTAGTTATCTGTTTTATATATAGTAGTGTGTATATGTCAATCCTAATCTCCCAATTTATCCCTCCCCACCCCTTACCCCTTGGTTGGTTACCAAACACAATCTTTACTCCAAAATTCCAGCCCATAAAATTTCAACACTCCAAGCTTGATTTGAAGTCAAATCTTCTTCCTGCCCAGTGTGCCCTGCCAGGGGAAAGGGCCAGAGAAAGACCATAGAGGTGGGGGGCTGGAGTCCTCTCTTCCTTCTCTCTTGCTAGAATCTGTTTCTGCCCTTCCAGGGTTGGAATACAAAAAGGGAAGCAGAGTTAAATGGGGCAAAGAAAAGTTCTCATGTGATGGAAACTCTCTCATTGGTTTGTGGTCTGTGGGCCTGGCAGCTATTCAAGTTAAGCTTTGGTTCTTTGGAGGACCCCATCACTGGAGGTCTTTCTTCTGAAGCTCCCTTGACCCACGTGAAGGCATCTATGCTATGACCTATTGCTTACTTCTTCTGCAGCCTCCAGATATCGAAATATTTTCAGCTTCTCTCCACTAGTGCCTGTTTGCCCCTCTGGGAAGTCTCAATGGACAGGACTAAAGCTGACTCCACATTTATTCTTTGTTATGTGACCCACTTCTGCCCATTTTTCCCTTAATAAACTCTGAGAGTACAGGCTGCCTCATGCAGCCACCATAAGGAAATGTTTTAATGCCATCTTTCCACATTAGTAAGGCTAGTTTAGGGCAGAAATGGACTCTCCCTTTCCATAGAGGGGAGGTTACCATTGTGGTTTCTTAAAACTCCAGGCAGGGAATGACACATGATTATTGGAACGAAAGGTAGGGTTGGAGGGAATCTTTGGTGTTTTACTGGCAGCAATTTGTGGAATTGAGTCAGCCTCATCAGTATAGGGATAGACAGTCAACTCACCAGCACCAAGGCACAAACTAGAGTCACATCAGATTGTCCAGATCAGTAGACTTTAGGCCGCATCCCACAGGGCTAGTAGGGTGGTGTTTGACCTAATTAGAGGCTGCCTGCTTAAACACTTCAAGATGTGTATCAGAAAAAGGGCTGGCCTTCCTGGGCAAAATAATGCATAGCTGTAAGCCAATTACATACTTCTACTTCAAACACAATATTGGGACCTACCTTCAAACTGTATATCAACAATTACTACCACCCAGCTTTCTCTGCAAGGCTTTAATTTCTAGTGGCTAGAGAAAGAAATGCTTATTTCACTATGTTTGTTGGGAGAGCCCTAAGCCCTATTCAAAGTGAATTTCTCTGGGACCCTTACAAAGAACTTTTGTTTTCCAAATACGTTTTATGTTTACAGATTATATGATTTGGATGCTTGACTTAACCAAACAATGGAATTAGATATTTGCTTACTTATAACTTTAATTTTTATTATTATTTATATGGGGATGAACTATAGGTATTGATTTTCTTCACTTTCATATCCTACTACAATATGATAACATCAGGGTAGTCCATGTAGCCTAAGTTAATTCCTAATTCTTCTTAGTAATTAGTGAATACCTATTGTCACATGCATAACTGTAGTGAGATAAAGGGCTTGCTGCCCTAAACAAAGCTGTGCTTAAATTGACAATCTCTATCCTTTATTTTTAATCTTAATCCTTATTTGATTAATTTTCCTATTGAACTGAGAATACACATTGTTGCAGAACAACTAAATAAAACTAAGAAATTAGAATCACTTCTTAAAAGTCAATTAAAAAACGTGAACTCAAGTCTTTTTAATGCTTTGCGATGCCCTATTTAACTTTTAGCAGAACTAGTACCAGAAGATCTATGGTATTAGGCGTTGTCTCCATTAGAATCTCATCCAAGAAGTGGTGCTGAAAGGTTGGGCTGAGGTGATTCAAGGGATGAAATGAGATTTGATCTACACATTCATTTTGGTAACTTCAGTCGTTTGGAAGAATGTGCAAGGTCACATGGGTGTGGTGGGTGGGAGATGGTGATCCAAGAGAGGTCTTTGCAGTTATATATTTTGGCCAATTCTTTGTCCTATAGAGTCCCACTGAGCTGCTCTCACATTGTGTTTAAAACATGGAGGAATGTAGATTACTTAGTTAGGGTTCTGCCTCAACATGAAAAGTCAGGAGTTTAACTTACCTATGTAGTTTTCATTACTTGTGGAAGAATACTGTTTTTTTCCTAATTTATATTTATGTTAAAATAAATTTTGAGAAGACATTATGCTTTCAAATATGTCATCAGAGTGTAGCACAGTAAGTTGAGTCCACCTGTCACAGCTTGTCTGGAATATAATTCGGTGAGCTCTGTAGCAAGAATGAAATTCATCATGTCGCCACTGGAGAAGTCTATCAAAGTCTCCATTTGTTTCACTATATCCTTGTCTGATCAAACCCATTCGAATCTAAAATTTTCTAATTCCAAGGACTGACATGATGACAGGAAACAGTTGGTAAAAAGCCCCAAGACACCTTATGCTCTTTCATGTAATTACAGGCAGTTTTCTAAGAATATTCAAAAGGATTACTTACAATTATAGTTCATTATGATATCATAGATTTTCACCCCGGAGTGGATAGTCAAATGTATTAACATTCTTACTGGAAAGATATTAATGCCAAGTTTCTTTGCAAGAACAAATTACAAAAACATTTAAGGCAGTATAAATCCAACTATATTAGATGTACTCTTTTCCTTGTATTCAAGGAGGAATTATTGTGAAGCTAAGATTACATGTATGTAATTTGAAGAACTCAGGGCCTGCCATCATAATACACACCCAATCAATCAGAACTATTTTTCTTTTGTGTAAATGACTTCGCATGTTATACATTACCTCATATGATTTATACATCAACCGTATGAGGTGACAATAGTCTGTATTTTATTTGATAAAATTGATTTTCAGTCTTTGTAAGTTATTTGCCCATAATAACAGATATAATCAGTAGAAGGAAAGCCAGATTTTCTAGCTCTAAAATCAATTTTTTGCCTTTAATAAGGAATAGGAAAATAACATTTTTGAAAAGTCATTCTTATAGCAGGATATTCTTTAGTGGTCTGCACACAGTGGATTGCTGGGGGATGAATTTTTATTTTATATTGGGGTATAGTTGATTTACAGTATTGTGTTAGTTTCAGGTGTACAGAAAAGTGGTTCAGTTATACATATACATATACCCATTTTTTTCAGATTCTTTTCCCATATAGGTTATCACAGAATATTGAGTAGAAGTCCCTGTGCTATACAGTAGGTCCATATTGATCTCCTTCATCTTTAAAAACAGACTTTCATATTGTTGGAGGTGCCAATGGGCCTAATTAAAACACTGCTTTCTGCACCTCACTTGCAGATAAAAGTGGTCAATGATACGTCAGCACAAGCATGAGTGGGATTTCAGGGAAAATTCTTTTAAAAGAGGTTTCACTGGGCTTCCCTGGTGGCACAGTGGTTGAGAGTCCGCCTGCTGATGCAGGGGACGCGGGTTCGTGCCCCGGTCCGGGAGGATCCCACATGCCCCGGAACGGCTGGGCCGGTGAGCCATGGCGGCTGGGCCCGTGAGCCATGGCCGCTGAGCCTGCGCGTCCGGAGCCTGTGCTCTGCAACGGGAGAGGCCACAGCAGTGAGAGGCCCGCGTACCGCAAAAAAACAAAAACAAAAACAAAAACAAAAACAAAAAAAGAGGTTTCACTGGACCTTTCATTCTGGCCATAACTGAGTAACTAATACTGGGCTTGCCCTCTTACTCCAAACTATAAAACTCACTACCCCAAACTGATACATTAAAAATGTCTCAAACAGCTTTTCTAATGCATTGAACAACAGACAGCAGGACTGTTATCCTTGAGAGAAAAGTAACACAGGAGACGATTGCAACCTTCTCCCAGGCTCTGTGAATGGGGGAGCTTTCTTACCTTGGTGCAGAGAGGTGGAGCTCAAAGAGAATGTTAATCTCACTGGGCTGAAGAGGCAGTGGCTGGAATTTCAGCCTACTTTAGTACTCAGTTTTGGAGACCAGGATATCATAAAGGAGAGATACACGAGGAGCTACACAGAGGTGTGGGCCTGGGAGCCTGCATGGAAGTTCAACATAGTTCTGTAGCCAAAGTCTTGACTCTCCATGTGCAGGGTGGGACTTCACAAAGCCTAACAAAGTGTAGGCTCATGGATAACAGATAGCAGAGGTTGTATAGGACTGAGAGGCTTTGGAATTCCAGTCCATCTAGAGTGGAGAGACCCGAGAACCTCAGGTATTCAGCTGACATCCCTGAAAGGCCCTACATTTGGAGTAAGAAACATTCTCTAGAGTAAAAGGCACAGCCTGAGACTAAGGATACAACTGACATAGACCAGACCAATCCTAACAAAGAATAAAGGATCGAAGACATCCCCCAGTAATTTACCTGCCTATAGAAACATAATTTAACAACTTTTAAAGATTACCAGCATAATGTGAACTCGCTACAACGAGGTTATCTGAAATATACAGTACAAAATAAAAAGTACCTAGATGTATGAAGAAGCAGGAAATGTGTTCCGTAATGAAAAATTGATAAAATATTGAAAAGATATAAGTAATAAAGGAAAGATAAAACTTTGTTTTTGAAAGTTTAATATAATTATCAAACTGCCTCAAAATAGGATAGAGCTTGTGTGCACACATGAGAGAGAGAAACAGAGAGAGAGAAACAGAGACAGAGATAGAAACTGAGACAGAGAGAGGAGAAATATACCAATACCGGAATGGAAGCTATCACTACAAATTCTGCATACATTAAAATAATAGCAATAAGAAAATATTATAAACAGCTTTTTATGGCAATCAACTCAAAAACATAGAAGAAGTGTGCAAATTCTTAAAGAATTAAAGGCTACTCAATTGATAAAGACAAAAATGAAACATCTAAATATCCTTATAGTTATTAAATAAATTGAATTTGTAATAAAAATCTTCCAGCAAAATATCCAGACCCAGATGGCTACAATAGTACCAAACATTTAAGGAAAAACAATACCAATTTTACACAACCTCTTTCAAAATATAAAGGGAGATCATATTAAGTGACATAAGTCAGACAGAGAAAGACACATATCAATTATATGTGGCATCTAAAAAAATAATACAAATGAACTTATTTACAAAACAAAAACAGACTCACAGAGATAGAAAACAAACTTATGGTTACTGAAGTGGGGAAGGGAAAAATTTAATTAAAAAACTAAAATAGGGCTTCCCTGGTGGCGCAGTGGTTGAGAGTCCGCCTGCCGATGCAGGGGACATGGGTTCGTGCCCCGGTCCGGGAAGATCCCACATGCCGTGGAGCGGCTGGGCCCGTGAGCCATGGCCACTGAGCCTGCGCGTCCGGAGCCTGTGCTCCGCAATTGGAGAGGCCACAACAGTGAGATGCCTGCGTACCGCAAAAAAAAAAAAAAAAAAAAAAAAAAAACTAACTAAAATATAAAGGGAGAAAATACACTTCCAACATCTCAAGAAAATTGCAAGACCAATATCCCTCATGATTATCAATACATTTGACAACATATATGCAAAATTTCTTTCTTTCTTTCTTTCTTGCTTTTTTTGGCTGCTCCATGAGGCACGTGGGATCTTAGCTCCCCGATTGAACCCATGCCCCCCTGCAGAGGAAGGGTGGAGTCATAACACTGGACCACCAGGGAATTCCTGCACAGTTTCTATATATTGAAAAATTACATATATTGCAAAGGGAAATTCAAAACAATCTTAAAAATGGAGAGATATGCCATATTTGTAGGCTGGAAAATTCAGTTTTGTTAAGAGGTCAGTATTCTTCAAATTGATGTCTAGGTTCAACTAAATCCCAATTAAAATCTCAAAAGGCTAGTAATTGTTTTAGAGAACTTGGCAATTAATTTTAAAATAGGGAAAGGCAAAGAACCTAGAAATTAGAAAACAAAGGAGAATATTTTAACAACTTTGTGGTGAGCAAAGATTATTTAACAACAAACATACTAGCCTTACAAAAGCTAAATTGACCTTTATCAAAATTAAAAGACATCATTAAGGAAATAAACAAGCCAAGAACTTGAAAAAATATTCGAAATGCTCATATCTAACAAATGACTTGTATCTGTAATACATAAATAGCTACAACAAATCCATAAGTAAATGTACAAGTAGCCCTTTTTAAAAACTGGGCTAAAGACTAATCAGAACTTCACAGAAAGTATGTAAATGGCCAATAATCACATGAAAATATTATTTAATATCACTCATCATCAGAGAAATGCAAATTAAAATCACACTGAGATGAACTAGAATGAGTAAAATTTTATTTTATTTTTATATAAATTTATTTATTTTTGGCTGCATTGGGTCTTTGTTGCTGCGTGTGGGCTTTCTGTAGTTGCGGCGAGCGGGGGCTACTCTTCGTTGCTGTGTGCGAGCTTCTCATTGTGGTGACTTCTCTTGTTGTGGAGCATGGGCTCTTGGCACGCTGGCTTCAGTAGTTGTGGCGCGTGGGCTCAGCAGTTGTGGCGCGTGGGCTCTGGAGCGTAGGCTCAGTAGTTGTGGTGCATGGGCTTAGTTGCTCCGCAGCATGTGGGATCTTCCTGGACCAGGGCTTAAACCTGTGTCCCCTGCATCGGCAGGGGGATCCTCAACTGCTGCACCACCAGGGAAGCACTAGAATGAGTAAGATGTTAAAACTTGACAAACCAAACGTTGGCAAAGATGTCAATTTACTGGAATATTATTGATTGGAGTACAAAGTGGTGCCACCACTTTGGAAATCTCTGACAGTTTTTCTAAAGTTAAACATACTATGATTAGCAATTTCACTCCAAATTAGATATTTACCTAAATGCCCACAAAAATATTTGTTCAGGAATGCTTGTAGCAATTTTCTTGTGGAAGTGGAAACAAACCAAATGTGGAAAGTGGAAACAAACCAAATGTGGAAGTGGAAACAAACCAAATGTGGAAACAGACCAAAAGTGGAAACCAAAAGTGGAAACAAACCAAATGTCTGTAAACAGAAGACTAAAGTAACATTTGATATGACTATATAATGGAAAACTACTTAGCAGTTTAAAAAGTAATGAACAAATAATAAATGCAACATGAGAAAATACCAAAAATATTATACCTATTGTGTGATTCAGCTTATATGAAATTCAAAAAATAAAAAAAAAAAAAAACAGATGACACTAACCTATGGAATGAAAAATAAGAAGATTGTTGTCTATCTGGGGTAAGGACTGATAGGAAGAACAAGAGAACTCTCTAGAGGGACAGAACCAATCTATTTCTTGATGAGAGTCATGGTTTGACAAGTGTATGCCTGTTTCAAAGCTTATCAAATTGTACATTTCATATTTATGCATTTTATTTCCTGTAAATTTTACCTCATATTAAAAAGAAATTAAGTGGCAAGCACTATTCCTCCTCTCCCTTCCTCACACTTTTCTCCTTTTTACTTCTTAGAATGCAGACCTGATAGCTAGAGACCCAGCAACTGTTTTAGACCATGAGGTGATGTTGAATACATAAGGCATTTTCTAAGGATAATTTAGCAGAAAAAGAAATGGAGCTTAGGTCTCTAACAACCATGTTCTCATATTTGGAATGAAATGCTTATTTCAAACATTATTTTAAAAAGTGTTATTTGGATTTTTTTGTTATGTGCAGCTGAACATAATCTTAATTAACATTAGATAGAGAGGCAGAATATATATATATTACATATATGATATATATATATATATATAACATATATAATATGTATATCAAGAGTTTCAGAATATCAGCCTGTTCTTAAAATTGCTAAAGAAGATAGAACAATCAATTAGTTATGTATTTCAATGTCTTCTTTTAGAACGGTCAAGATCCCATCTGATCCTTGGTGGAAATACAGAACTCCACTGAATTCACATTTAGTGTGAAAGTTTTGAGTAATGTCTGCATTCTGTAGGAAAACCATTGAGAAAAATTCAGAGTGTGCTTCATAAGTATTTTCTCTCCTTCCCTCCGCACTTCCCATTCTCCACTCCTCTCCTTCCTGCCCCTCCCCTTTTCTCTTTTCCCCTACTTTGCTTTCCTTTCATTGCTGTTTCACCATAGTGTATATTTTACTGCAATATTTCACCATAGTATATATTTTACTGGTTGTTCTAAGGTGGTGCTTTGCCATAAGTATTGGGAAAACAGTGAAGTCAACTACTCTGTAAGTTTTTTGTGTCTAGGTCCTCAGACAGCACAGGTTAGCTAGCCACTGTCCATGAGATGAGATTGCAAGGTTGCACACTCACCATCTGGTATGTGGGTTCACAGCTATCAGTATCACTAGTTTAGGAAATATATTTGAAGTTTAGTCCAGCATGATGCTGCTTACTATTATTTATGTTGAACATCTTTTAAATCATGGAAATAAACACCAGGGAGATATACAGTTTGCATTTAGGATTCATAGTGAATTTTGTGAGGAACTGGTTGTTTGTGATTATGAATCAGTACTTAATACAGTTGCTTACAGAGAAAAACTGCCCATAATCACTTCATCCTTCATATTCTGGTATTGTTTTGTGTGAATTTATTCATTGATTATTCTGTCCATATTTATTGAACACTTATTATCTGCCAAGACCTGGGCTTATGGCAGAGAAAGTCCATGAACTATTTGAAATCCCTCATTGTGACAGGACCTGACAGAATAAAAGAAATGAGGCTAGTAAATGCAGGGCCTTCCCCCAGGAGTGATGCAAAACCTGTTATAATAATTGGACACTATTTTTAAATGTTTACCTATAATGTAAGTATATAGTATCAGAAATAAAGCAAAAGCATTGCAGTGTACTTACAGCAAATATTGAAAACTTTGAAGAATTAGAGTGTATTTTTACAAATAAAAATACACATTTTATCTAGTAAGTAACTTCTATGTACTGAGTCCTTAATTCCATGTGAACTATTAATTTTAAGATTTTAAATAAAATTGTACTTACTAGTCAAGTAGAACCTTGTTCAAAAAGATTTAAAAGTGTGTTCTTGTGATAGTTATCTTCATTTCTTAATATGAGTAGCTACAAGACATTTTAGAAATACTGAAATATCCTTAAAAATATGAATAAATGATAGGGATGCTTCAAATGATGGAATAGAAGTTTCCATTAACATTTCATATTTTTCTCACTAGTTTAACAATAAATTTGACATCCCTTTTTGGGAGTTTTTTTAAAGTATATTTAAATTAGTTAATGTAATTATTTTATGCATTCATTCATTAAGTATATTTGGAGTGTTACCATTATGCTAAAATAACCATTAGGAACAATATATTAAAACAAAATATGTGTGAACAATTTACTAAGTAGCATCTGAAGGCTCTCAATGGATTCAAATCTCTAAGTGAATTCGAATGACTATCCAGAGTGTGGGGAAATTTTGCAGATATAATGTTGGATTTCTGTTGATTTTTTTGTGATTGTGGAAACTAGAGATACATTAGGATGCTAAAGAGATGAAAGTGTATTGGTGACACTGGAAAGACAGAAATTCAGGCCATATGGGTCAGGAATTCAGACAGAACACAGTGGGAATGGTTGTCTATGGGTTCTGGAGGTCCAGCTGGAGAACTTAAATGATGAACTCTGAAGGCTCGTTGACTCACAGAAGTTGGCTGTTAGCTGAGACTTTGGCTAGAGAGGTTTGATGGATTATTCATGCATATCCTGTCTATATGCCCTGGGCATCCTCACAACATGGTGGCTGGTGTCCAAGAAAGTGTCACAAGAGGGAGAGAGACCCTGCAAACTGTATCTTTTTAATAACCCAGCATTAGAAGAAGTCACATAGTATCACTTATGTCATACTCCATTGGTTGGGGCAGTAACAAACAGCAGCTGAAATTCTGGAAGGGAGGTAAGTTACATTGTATAAAGAGCATATGTAATTGTATATGTACCATACACTGTAACAGTAAACCTTAAAAGTTAATTTTTTAATATCTAATTTTCTTCATTTAAAAAAATTCACTGTCACTCCTTAAAGAGATATTTACCAAGGTAACAGTCATTTGGCACTCTCCAAAGTATGAACATATTAAAAAAAGTCAACTCTAGTCCCAGTCATTGAGAACCTCATTCTCTAAAAGAAGAAATATGTAGGTGAAAAATTAACTAGTGTGACGTTATCACTCGCATTTTAAAAGCATTAATGAGGTAAAATGAAAATAATAAGACAAAATAAAGTTAGACATTTAATCTCTTACTAATGAGAACTTCTGGAACGTGGTTGACCAAATCATGATTCTTTTCTTTGCAAACTACCCACATCTCCAAAATGAATCTAGAGTTCATTGGTATAAGATATTATATATCTTCTTATGGGTGACACCCTGTTTATATTATGAGTCTCTACTCCTTTAGCCATAAATAATTAGCCTAGGGATAGACCCTTGTGAGATAATGGCAAATACATAATGTATTGGTTTCTGTCACCCATCCTTGGCACAGAGTCCCTAAAACACTTGCAAATTCCCAAGTGTTGAGAGAACTGCTTTCTTCTGCTCTAATGAGGTGACTCTGGGTGAGCTCCTGGATGGAGGCTGGTTACTAGAAAGACAAAGCCATGATTAGAAGCTTGGAATTTTTATCCCTCTCCCCACCCCCGCCTCAAAGAGAGGGCAGAGGAGCTGGAAATAGAGGTAATAAAATTGATCATGCTTACCTGAAGAAGCCTCCATAAAATCCCAACAGTAGGGAGTACAGAGCACTTCAAGGAGGACAAACACATCCACATGGGGAAGGTGGTGCACCCAGCTCCACTGGGACTGAAGTTGCTGCACTGGGACCCTCTCAGACTTTGCCCTATGTACCTCTTTATCTGTCTGTTCATCGGTATCCTTTAAGATATCCTTTAATAAATGGTAAATGTAAGAGTTTTCCTGAGTTCTATAAGCTGCTCTAGCAAATTAATTGAACCTGAGGATAGGGTCATGGGAACTTCCAATTTGTAGCCAAATCGGACAGAAGTTGTGGGTAACCTGGGGACCTGCTACTTGAGGTTGGCATTTGAAATGGGGGTGAGGTGCAGTCTTGTGGGACTGAGCCTTTAACCTGTGGGGTCTGACACTACCTCCAGGTAGATAGTGCCAGGATTGAGTTAAATGGTTGGACATCCAGCTGTTGTCCTGGAGAGTTGCTTGGTGTGGGGAGGAAAAACCTCACATATTTGGTGACCAGAAGTGTCAGAATTGAAGTGTTCCATGTGAGTAGTAAAGGAGAAGCATAGGAGGGAAGAATGGGAGTTTTCCCTATTCTGGATGACTGGGTAGTTTTCCTCCTTCACCCTTGATTAAGGAAGAAACATTTGGTTCTCAGCAGTCAATCAGATTGTTTCCCACTTATGCGAATTTGCACACAAAGATAGAAGGAATTATAATACAAGGTGGGGCAAGGTCCTAGAGAAAATGTGCATAAATTTTTACTGTGGACACACCCAAAGTTTCCCTGATTTCCATTTGTCCTGAAATCCGGGTGTTCACATTTTCCTTGTCCTTGAGATACCCCAATTGTGTATGTGTTTGGTGCGGCTAAGTGTGCGTGTATGTGTGCGTGTGTGTGTGTGTGTGAGTGTGTGAATGGGTGTATTTGTCTCTGCAGTTTTGTGTTTCTCACAAGAACAAACTTCTTATCTTGGACCATCATTAACAAAAGTTCTTCCAGTCTTTCTTTTTTCTATTTGTCTTAAGCTCTTTGGCATGACATTTAAGCCAATTAATAATATTTAATTTTAAAATGTATTGATACATATTTTTACATTTACTTTTACCATTTTAAAATTGAAAATATAAGTTTTAATATGTTTTAAATAGCTCCTTACATTATATATATATATATATATATATATATATATATATATATAAAACTTGTTTTACCTGCAGCTTTATAAGATCATGGTTATTCCACGTAGTGAAGTAGACTTGTCTTTGACATTTACAGAAATAACTCACTATTGGTAGACTAAAATATACACTCAATTTCTGTGGATAGAATTTTATACAATCTATTGACTTTGGAAATAAATTATCCATCACTTTCTTAAGTTGAGGATAGAAAAAGATAAAAAAGAAAATAGGGTGTTTTAAAAAAAATATTTCCAGCTGTTACTTATGCTTTAAACATTTATGCCTTGATCCCTTTAAAACTTACAGTTTTGAGTGTCAAATACTGGCTCTTGCAAATCAGAAGTCTTTCCTTCACGAATAATTTCTCAGCTTTGAGTATTTTAAAATATAGGCCTAAAAATATAATGGGTTTTTTTGTTTTTGTTTTTGGTAGTTTTTTTGGAAGTTAAGTATAAATAGAGAGCAGGCAACACAGAAGTGCTGTAGCAAAACCTGCTTAATTCAAAATTTTGATTTACAGCAAAAATATGTCTCCTTGCACAGGCTATTTTAAAAAAATCCATTCATTTTTTTCTTCCATATCCATGAGATTTATTAACAAGGATCTACACTGAGTGTTGAATTCATTCAGATTTTGTCTGTAGGATGGAGAAAAAGACCCATTAACGTTCACACATGATATTATGCTTCTTTTGCCTTGTAACTGCTGTAGATGTTAAATCAGACCAATTAAATTTGTTGACTTAACATTCACAGTTTCTACTAATAAAGTATGACCCCAGAGGTACATGACCTGGAGTAATTTATAATGGAGCTATGGCATAAATTTGATTCAAGCATTTTGAAATGTTGGTGAATAATGTAGTTAATGAAGAAGCCCTGCTGACTGTATTGCAGCCACACCTCGAGGAAGTATTGCTATTCCTTGGTGACTGCGGTTTATGCGGTACCTTGGATGAAGTGAGAAAGCCAAGCATTAATTCTGTTGCACATATTTCTAAGAAGAAAGCCGTTGGTAACATTCACTAAAGACATGAAGAAAAAGTAGAGATCAAAGAAAATGATGATTCTTAGTTAAAAAGTTAGATCTTTTGCATCAAGAATATTCCTCTGTTTTGGGGCTTTTCTATGAATTGTTGTTGGAGGTTTGATTTTTTGGCAAGACTATTTCTTAGATGGTAGTGCATCTTTCGTCAAATGGCACGTAATATCTAGTTGTCTGTCTTTTGGAATGTCAGACCACTGATCTTCAAAGCAAGGGGTTGCAAATGAGGCTATTTCTTTTTCCTATTTGTGAAAATACTCTTATAACTAGAGACTTTCTCACATTTACTGATTGGTTACCAATTGTGTATTTTGTAGAGAAAAGACAGGACAAATGCTTGATTTTTTTCCCCTTTAATTATCTGTTTCAAAATAGAGTTGGTTTCATAGCATCTTTCAAAAGGATCCATTAGATTTTGTGTGTGTGGTGGGTATCATTATGAAATCATGGAATTTAAACACAGTTGATGGGTTTAAATCTATTGAATTTTTTTTCTGTACTGATGCTCATATAATTCCGTCTTTGACCAGTGGGAGCCTCTTTATATTGACTCCTGAGTCATTTTGACATGACTCCAATAATAGTTGACCATTCCCTGAAATTCGGTAATGGAAGATGACACAAAATCACCTTGTAGATGTTATGATCCAGACCTAAAATTACTCATTTTTCTAAAAATCCTTGGTTTGTTTTAGTTTTAAATGGGTTCCCAAGAGTATAATTTTAGTGCTAAAAGAGTTGTTTATGGCTACCAGTTTAATCATTATTTCTAGGACTTTCAGTGATTTGTGCTATCCTACACCATGGGAATGCAATAAGCAAAATCCAAATCATGGAAAACTCTACTAGATAATTAATTTGGTGAATCATTTTTTTAATGTGGACTAAACTCCAGACATATTTAACAAGCATGGTAAACTAATGTTTAGTATACATCTCAATTTAAATCTTCTCAATTCAGTCAAGCATTAGAACATGCCTGGAATTGTATTTTGTAGTATTTATTGCTTTAGAAGCTTTATAATAAAGGATATCATCAGTTAAAACTTAGATGTTATTATCCCTTGACTAATATTATTGAAGAATAGTTCTGTACCATTGTGTGTGTGATAAACTGCTTTACAGTGACCAGGGGATAAGTTTAGATAGCACTGAAATTCCATATTTTTCTGTGTTTACTACAAAAATAATTTCTCACTCACCCTGAGTCAATACACTTTATTTTTCAAAATTGTGCAATCTAAGAGGAGATGCAACATTTAGGTCTATAATTAAATGTGAAACTAAATTGTTTTCATTTTTTTAGTGTTGTCCTTAAATACTGTTAGCAAATGCTGTGAGTGTCCTTTCCTCTCTCATGTGTCTTCAGTCTAACCTGAGGATGACCTACAGAGTTCCCAAATATGTCCATGGCTTCCTGTGTCTCTCTTCCTGAGAATGTTCTCTGGCTTTTCCAGACTGCAAAGCCAATGCAAGGGGCAGTCAGATCTGCTAGGGAGCTAACACTCCAGAAACAGTCCTTAATCAATGAAAGACGAGAGGATAAATACCCCAGTTTTCTTCCGTCACCCCCAGCAGATAATCTATGCATTAATCCATATTTTGCTGGTTTTCCTCCCTTCTCTATGAAAACCAGAACAACCACACCCATTGATTATGTAAGACTGAGAACTTAAAAATCACCTTTATCAGTTATGCAATGAAACCACAGAATGTCTTGTGACTTGTATACACATACTTCTTTGCTTAGATCCTTGCCTGGCTTGCATCAAGTTTTATTAAGAAATCAACCAATGCAAAGACTTGTGTTCCACCCTAAGAACCTTAGAGTCCATCAGCAATAAATATTGTACAATCTTTTCTCTAATGATACACCATTCAAAATTGTCTATGTGATGTTCTCCCTTGGTGCTATAAGTAATTAGAACTCTGTTTGCTTATACTGTAACTGGTTTCTTTATTTGAAGAGAGGGTGTTTTGTATGCTAATCTCAACTCTCACCTGAATCCTTGCTCCCAAATTCTTGCCTCAGTTTCTGCTTTTGGGAGAATTGAAACTAAGATAAAATGTGTTTAAAAAGATATAAATTAAACATCATAGTTTAATAATCATTATATAACATACTAACATAAACTAGAAGAGGACAAATGAAAAAGAATAAACCCTATATGTGATCACCTCTCACTAGCTTAAGTCAATTTTTTTTTCAAGTGAATTAACTGAAGCTCTTAGAGTTTAAACATTATGCCTGAAATCCCAAAGCCACATGCTGACAGCCGAGGTCTAACTCTCTTCCTCAGTGCTGTAGCACTAATCTCTTTTAGTGGTGGTAGGATGCACTCTTATTTTACATTATCTGTGATAAAATTTTTACAGGAGCTTACTGAAGTTAGCTATAAAATCCCTAACTTCATAATAGAGACAGTTTTTTTCTGGAACGTAAGGAATCTTGTGATGGACTGAATTGTGTCCTCCCAAAATTCTTATGCTGAAACCCTAACTCCTGATGTGATTGCACCTAGAGATAGAGTCTTTAGGAGGTAATTAAGGATTATAAGATTAAGATCATAAGGGTAGGCTCTCATCCAATAAGATTGTGGCCCTATAAGAAGAGAAAGAGATCTCTCTCCTTCTGTCTCTCTGTCTCTCTCTGTGTGTATCTCTCTCTGTTTCTCTCTGTCTCTCTCCCTCACCAAGTGAAGACACAGAGAGAAGGAAGCCATCCACAAGCCTGGAAGAGAGCTCTCAACAGAACCCAACCAGGCTGGCACCCAGATCTCGGACTTCCAGCCCCCAGAACTGTGAGAAAATAAATCGCTGTTGTTTAAGCCACCCAGTCTAAGGTATCTTGCTACAGCAGCCTGAACAAATACATCACTTCTAGACCTAACTTATTAAAACATGCTGTGCACAATTCTCCATGTTCTTTTCTTGGAAACTATGAGTGGGACGTTGTGGAATCCTGGAATATTGATCACATATTGATCATAAACTCCTGTTTTGAAATATATGTGATAAAGTAACTTTATTTAGTGAGTCATTTAGACTTGGGGATATATCTGCTATAGCAGTCAGGGTTACCTTACAAATAGAAATTAGTACCTTGCAGTAGAAGGATGCTGCCGTAACACCAGAAATAGTGTCATTGACCTAGTGGTCAAGCAGCACGCAGTGCGGACACTGATTTCAGAGGCTGGAAAGGTGGACAGGTATGTCTTGCAAAAAAAAAAAAAAAAAAAAAAAAAACCTGTAACATTGGCATCTACAAGGAAGATTATTTATCTACTAGTCTCTGTTTTCAGGTACAGAGTTGGAAAGCATCTGAGTGATGATGTGTTTTTTATTCTACTTTTTGCTTATAGCAAGGTATTTGAAAATGCTGAACCAGGAAAGAATTGGAAGTTTACAAGCAGAGGTAAAGGGAATAGAGAGAGTCTAGAAATTTAAGGTCTCAAAAGATTGGAAAAGCTAATTGCTTCTAGATCCGAAACAGTAGGATATCAAATTGAAAAAAAAAAGCTCTTGACAAAAGCCCTCAAGGACTTCAGATTTTTACCCTATAGAAAAATTCACATCAAATGTGTATCCCTCCTGCCTATTATTTCAAGTATTCTCCAGCTACCTATATTAGCTGGAGAGAGAGCTTCATAGAGATGAGAAAGTGAAGAAATAAATTAGCCTTCAGAATAAAGTATAGGAAAGAATTTGTGTGTAGTCCCTGTTATAAGGTACCAAGTGGAAGCAAATGGATAAACAATAAAAGTTTTGGAACAGTATTTCCAAAAGCTCCATGAACCTGAATTACAGAATTAAAGAAACTATTAACTATTGTATCATTAAAACAACTTTTGAAAGCCCAGACTTACAGCATCAGGAAGTGAGCTCTGAAAGCTGTAGATCACCCAAAGTGGGCATACTCACAAATAACTGCCTCAGGAATGGGCACATAGAATAGAGGAAAAAGAGCCTTCTGGAAAGTGGAACCATGGGCCACAGAGAACAAAAGACAAAAGATTTCCTCCCAGAGAGTAAGATTAGGATCTAATCTGGAACATTCCCCACCACCAGGGCACGGAGACCTTGTGATGCCTTCCTGGCAGAGGTTCATCTTGTTACAGGCTAAGGGCCACTATGTATCTCCCATAATTTTGTTTTCCAAATGGAAGTATTGATTATAGTTAGCCTGTCTTTATTCTACCATATCGTATTGTAGAGAGGGAAGGTACAGGTAATTTGTCGTCTTGTATCATTGAACCTGGATCTTGAAGAATTACTTCTGGACTTGAATAGCTGTGTGTCACCCTGAGGTCCTGGACTTTGAGTTGGGAGCAGTGATTGGATTTATCACTTTGGTTTATAACCCTTGGGAAAAGAGGTGAGTATATGCTATGTGTGGGAGAAAGGTAAAGATGTTTGGTACCCAAAAGGGCAGGCTATGTCAGAGATCAAGTAAATATTTGCCAAACTCATTTCCTCCTTCACTCAGACATTGAGGCAAACTACATTTTCCAGCTTCCCTTGCCCTTAGTTTCTACCCTGTGAGTGGATACCGATCCAGCGAATGTAACACTAGGCCTAGGACTAGGCCTGCCTCTCAGAGAGACTGAGTGACATTTAATTTTACTATTATCTGTAACTCACCTTAACCCCTACCTACCTGCTGCTACAAGAATAAAAATTCAAGATTAAGCTAAAATAAGTGCTCAAAATAAAGTTCTATAGGCTTAGGATGATCATAATTCAATGTGGAGAAGGCCATATCTCCATTCTGAGGAGAGGACCCTACATTGGTGAGCATGGATGCACTAAGTCTCCCATGCTGTCCTTTGTTGATTTGCCTTCAACTCCAGTTCCTGATGCTCCATCAAGTATTCTTCCAGGATGGAACCAAACTCTGAACTCTTATATCGGGAAGTATCAACTTTGGTCCCCCATGCACCACAAGTTCTTCCCTCAGTGTTCTGCTCTGCTTCTATGCCCCTTGTATTAACTCTGATAAGATTCACTGTTTGTCACTGGCAAACCAATGTCACGTGAGTGTCTTCTCTTTGGGTTTCCCAGAAAAGATCCAAGCTGCAGGTGAAGGAGCATCCAGCCCACTCCTCAAGGCATTGGGAGGCCCCTTAGGGACAGGATTACACTGAAGAGATTCAGAAGAGGTACCCAGAGTAGGGCCAAATATGTATGTACGTATTTAACAGGACACCACTCATAGGCAGGACGATGGTCCCTCTCCCATGATGTCCAGCCTTCCCTGGAGAGTCATCCCTATTATTTACTGGAGATGATTGTTTAGTTTATCACATCTCTTGGTCACACAAATGTTGTCCCACAAAAGCAGTCCCTTTTTGTGTTTCTTGCCATGAACATTCAGGATTATAGGTTGACAATAGGCCCACTCTGGGCCTAGACATCTGAACCCTGACTTACTTCCTTGAGTCTCCTTGTCCATCTCTATTTCTATTCATTCCTGCTTTACAACTTTATTAACAAAAAGTTTAATATTTTCTTTCCTCATACAAAATCATAAAGAGTTTTAAGACCTGTCAGAAGAAATTCTAACTCATAACATAAAACTTACTTCCATTACTACTGGGTAATATTATTTCACCCCTAAAGTATAAGGACAAATAGTATTTTCCCCTATCTAGGAAGGAGGAGAAGAAAGTACAGAAGAAACACATTCATTCCTATCTTGGGGCTCATTCTTTACTACGGGTTGAATTGTGTCCCCCCCAAATTCGTATGTTAAAGTTTTAACCCCCAGGACCTCAGAATTGAACTTACTTGGAGATAGGATCTTTACAGTAGTAATTGAGTCAAAATGAGATCATTTGGGTGAACCTTAATTCAATATGGCTAGTGTCTTTATTTTTTAAACATTTGTTTATTTAATTATTTTATTTTATTTTATTTTATTTTTTTTGTCTGTGTCGGGTCTTTGTTGTGGCACGCAGGCTTCTCTCTAGGGTGGCGTGGGGATTTTCTCTCTCTAGTTGTGGTGCACGGGCTCCAGGGCACATGGGCTCTGTAGTTTGCGGCACACAGGCTCTCTCGTTGAGGCGTATGAGCTCAGTAGTTGCGGCACGCTGGCCTAGTTGCCCTGCGGCGTGTTGGATCTTTGTTCCCCTACCAGGGATCACACCGGCGACCCCTGCATTGCAAGGAGGATTCTTTACCACCATTGGACCAGGGAAGCCCCATGACTAGTGTCTTTATAAAAAGGGGAAAATTGGAAACAAATAGGTACACAGGGAGAACACCATGTGAAGATAAAGGCAGAGACTGGAGTGATGTTTCACAAGTCAAGGAATACCAGTGTCGCAAACAAGCACAAACTAGGGGAGATTCCACCTTACAGACCATGGAAAGAGCCCAACCATGACAACACCTTGATCTCTGGCTTCTAGCATCCAAAGCTGTGAAACAATAAATGTCTGTGGTTTAAGCCACCCAGTTTGTCGTTATTGTTACAGTCTTAAGAAACTAATACACCCTCCTTCAAGGACGGACAGATGAAGAACATCTTGTTAATACAACATTGTCAACCCACATAACGAACAATGAGTTCTCATGTCTTGCTTCCCAAGAATTCCTGCTGTCCAGAGACCCCAATATACATCTTGGCAACACTTCTGTCTGAGTTGGTTATCTCCTCCTCACCTATGCTTTCGCCCCACTTGACAGATTTCTTGCTGACTGTGGGGGTGGATGAGAGTGGAATGTCCTGGGTGAGGGAAGGTGAGAAATCTGGGGGGAAGGGCTCACAGCTCCCTGCCTGTAGGAAGATTACTCTCCTTGCCTGCAAGTTCATAGCTCAGAGTGAACTCTTACCAAGGTCCCAGTGTTTCAGAGAAAAAGATAAGAATGAGTTTTATTTAGAGATGTCTGTGTGAAACTTGTAATTCAGATCTGGGAGCAAAAGCAGGTATATAAGATAGAGGTATAGACCTGGGAATTGGTGAAATCCTGAGAGTAGATGAGAATTTATAGAAATTCTCTGTATTTGATAAGGAAGACAGCTGAGGGCAGAATCCCATAAACCAAGATTGAAAGGACAAGGAGAATAATAAAATACAAATACAAATGAACATTTATTATCCTCCTAGTAAGTACTAGACACTATAGATGTAATAAGAGCTAGCACAATACTTACTAGATGTCAGGTAACATTTGAAGTTCTTTTAAAATATTATCTAAACTCTCTCAAAACTATACTCGGGTAAGTGCTATTATTATCCCCATTTCTGTGCTGAAGAAACTGATGGTCTGAGAGATTACCAAGTAGGAAGTAGAGAACAAGTATACAAAGCTAGGCCTTCTGGCCCTAGAGTCTGTGCTCTAACTGACCACAGAACACTGCCTGGGAGTAATAGTTCTAACTATAACCCACAATAGGTTGGATGTATGTGAATTTACATATGAGACCTCCCATAAAACTCAAAAACTCTCTATGAGTTTGATGATGATAAATTATTCTTATTTTACAGACTAAAGCTCAGACAGATTAAGTAAACTTTCCATAAACAGTGATTAGCAGTACTTGAAGCACTTGTGAAAACTAGTGGAATTCAAGTGAAGTCTATAATTGTGGAAATAAGATTGTACCAATGTCAGTTTCCTGGTTTTGAATTATGTATTATGGTTATATAAGATGCTATCATTGGGGAAGGCTGGGTAAGGGATACGTGAGACCTCTTTGTAAGTTTTGCACCTTCTTGGGAGTCTTAAATTATTTCAAAATTTTAAAAGTTTAAATACAATTTTTAAAAAGCAGTGTGTCCATCGACAGAAGAATGGATAAAGAAGATGTGGTACATGTATGCCACATATGAGTAATGGAATATTACTCAGCCACTAAAAAGAATGAAATAATGCCATTTGCAGCAACATGGATGGACCTAGAGATTGTCATACTGAGTGAAGTAAGTCAGACAGAGAAAGAGCAATATTGTATGATATCACTTATGTGTGGAATCTAAAAAAAAGTGATACAAATGAACTTATTTACAAAACAGAAACAGACTCACAGACTTAGAGAATGAACTTAGGGGAAGGGCAGGGGATAGTTAGGGAGTTTGGGATTGACATGTGCACACTGCTATATTTAAAATGGATAACCAACAAGCACCTATTGTATAGCACAGGGAATTCTGCTCAATATTCTGTAACAACCTAATTGGGAAAAGAATTTGAAAAAGAATAGATACATGTATATGTATAACTGAATCACTTTGTTGTACACCTGAAACTAACACAACATTGTTAATCAACTACACTTTAATATAAAAATAAAGTTAAAAAAAAAAAGCAGTGCTTGATTGGAACCCAGGTTTCTCTAGCTCTGAATCATACATGCTTGTCCTTGACACATTTTTTTTTTTTTTTCAAGAGGGTCAGGATCAGATAACAGAGCAGGACAAGGTGAGAGAGATTGAGAAGAATTTTAAAAACACCAGAAAACATATGCAAACTTATACACAATATGTATCATTCAGTGTGCTATTAGGCATTTTAAATGCTTTCTCAGTGACCCTCCAAGGGGGGTCATAAATGTTTTTATACTGAGGGAACATTCCAGCTTAGGGAGGTTAAGTCACCCATGTCCCTAGTGTCAAAACCAGGAATAATCCTTAGATCTCTCTTACTCTGTGTTTTTTTTTTTTTTTTTTTTTTTTTCATTTCTGTTATACAAAGTCACCTGGCAGAACCTAAAGAGAGAACTGTCTCTGGTGCCCTGGAAGCAGAGATTTCAGAGTGAGATTGGACACTGAAGAGGCAGGAGAATGAAGCCTTTGGCTGGAAAAGTAAGACAGTTCTTGCAGGACAAGCAGTTTCCTTGCGAGTCAGAGGCGAAAGACAATTTTGCAGTTTGAAAGGTAACCTGGTGAAGGTATGGGGACTTTCTGAGTCCATTTGGGCTGCTAGAAAAAAGTACCATAAACTGGGTAGTTTATAAACAACAGAAATTTATCTCTTACAGTTCTGGCTTCTGGGAAGTCCAAGAGCAAAGTGTCAGTATGATGGAGCTGTGGTGAGAGCTCACTTTCTGGCTCAGAGATGGCACCTTCCTGCTGCATCCTCTCATGATGGAAGGGGTGAGAGAGACATCTCAGGCCTTTTTTATAAAGCACTAATCTCACTCCTGAGGACTCCACCCTCATGACCTTATCACCTCCCAATGCCTCATCTTTTAATATAACCTTGGGGGTTATAGGATTTCACCATAGGAATTTTGAGGGGACACAAACTTTCAATTTATAGCAGGAGCATTCAGTGTAGTTCCTTTTACAAGAAGTTTGTGGGGCAAAAAAAAAAAAAAAAAAGTAATGGAACGAGTTGAAGAAAGGATCACGGGAAGATTGGCAGGTAGAGGAGAGGGAAGGCTTGAATATGTGACTGTCCTATAGGGAAGGACTGATAGGTACTAAGAGATGGAACACCTTGTACTCTAAGCTGCTTAATAGGCATGATTGCAATTTAATTTCTTCTTGCTTCCCCTGCAGGGCCTATCCCACTGCCAAGAACATAGAGGTACCAGAAATAAATACTTGAATTTGGACTAACTGTCTTAACAGCCCTAAATGTCACCATCCAGGTTCCAATTAATGTAGTCTCACCATAATCTGAAACCCTGGCTCCCTGCACTAAAAGATCCCTGCCCTGAAGAGGCCTGTACACATTCATCAGGGAGGGCCTCTGTCTGAGTGATGATCAGACTCAGCTTTGCAAACTCTGGCAGGACCCGAGGAGATAGCTGCACACGATGGTTGAAGTTATAGGTTGCCTGCTGTTTCTTCGAGACAGCTGTCAAGGCTGATAAAACCTGTCAGGCTTTCCAAGGTTCTGCAGCCATTTAATAGCAAAAATACATCACCATAGGAAGCGCAGTCAAGAGGCATAATGTTTTTGGAGATGGGTGGATGAATGCTTTTGTTATGTGTCTCCTCACAGCAGCTCAAATGTTGAATCATTCCCTGGAGGCATTCTCATCTACCCTTTCCCCCAGGAGTTGCTTTGGAGCTTACTTCCTTAGGCAAGTCTAGTGTGTTTGATGGGCATTGTGCCACTTAGCAGATGGAGAAATAAAAAAGCCGGCAGGTCAGGTGTGGGAATGTAAGGCAGTGTATTTAGGTAAGATTTAACAGCAGGGCAGTTCAAAATGTCCAAATGTACTTCAGTTTCAAGACCTGTCACCAAAAAAAAGGGTTTGATTTCCTTTCGAATGTCAAGAATCATAGTAATTTAAAAAACAGCTTGACTGACAGAGCCAATGGCTGGTTTGATTCAGGGGCTGAAACAAGATGGTGTAAAATTAGATAATGTCGTGTTACCAACCAATTCCTTTTGCTTCGGAATGAGAAAGATCTTGTTTACCGAAAGAGCTGTGCAATTCTAGGTTTTTCAAGTTTTTATTAGTCAGGAAAGATTAGGTCCAAGAAATAAATTACTTTAATGAGCCCTCATGGAAAACATGTGCTATGAAAGAAGAGTATGTTTCATAAATGGGATAGGCTCAAATGAAAGTAAAGTGTTCAAAGTTAAAAAATAGATGTGTGGGGAAATAGTTACATAGTCAGATACCTCTTCCCAGAACTCTCTTCTAACATCATTATGTTCTCTCTCTTTCTCTCTAGATCTTTCTCTATGTGTATGCATTTTTATGCCTACTCAACTCTCTACCCCTTCCTGTCTTTCACCATTTGTAAATAGATGAAGATTACTTTTTATCTATATTGCTTGGGATTTATTGTGCTTTCTAAACCTAAGAATCCATGGCTTTCATCAATTTGGAAAAAGTATCAGCCATTATCCCTTTAAATTTGACCTTTTTTACATTACCTCTATTGTCTCCATTGCAACTCAATAAGAGAAATGTTACAGCTTTTCCTATCTCTTACACTCTCACATTTTTTCATCTCTTTGCCCCTCTCTGAAGCATAGTACATCCTTTATTCCCAGCTTATCTTGCAGTTCCCTAATTTTCTCTTTAGCTCTGAAAAATCTCAACTCAGCAAAACTCATTTTCCTACCAGTTTTGTAATTTTGCAGTGTGAACATGTTTGATGGGTTTTAACTTGGGAATCCTATGAGGCATAGACTGTCGTTTGTTTCTCCAGGGAGAATTTGCTTTTGCTTCTCCTGGGATACCTTAAGTTTATTGATCATCTTGAGATTATGAATATTCAGAAGAATGTTTTTTTTTTTTCTCTCACCGAGATCAAGCTAAGGCAGAAATATTATTTATCCTCGATGTCTCATTTTGCATATAGAAGAATGTTTTCTAGACTACTTTTTTACTGATGGTGTAGAATTGATACTTTAAAGACCCTGGCTATTTGTGTTTGTTTGGTGGGAGACTAGAGTATGCTAGCTCCCATTCTATGTTTCGTTTAAATGCAAGGCTTCTATATTCCGTCCTCTACATGAACCTTGAAATCCAAGACCCAATTTACTGAAATTGGTAAATGGCCTCAAAAAACCCATAACTTTAGTCCTGCTTACTATGCTTACTATTATTATTATTTTGGTCTTTATTTTTGCCAACCTGAATATTTTCTTTATTTTCTTGAGATCACATTTGTGATTTCAAAAAATATTTATTTTCTGTGAACCTAAAACTGCTTTAAAAATGAAGTCTGTTTTAAAAAAGCTTTTTACTATGTTTTATCCAGAATATTTGGATTGTATGTGTATCTGTGTGTGTGTGTGATAAAATTTGTTATGGAATGCTACTTCTTAGGATAATTAGTTGGAGATGTTATTAGAAATAGAAGCCCTTCAAAAGTTTTAAAGAAAAAACAAATAAAAATATTCAAAAAAGATAAAAAGAGATGTTTTATTAAAAAACTGCAATGAATAAGAAGTCTATTAATCTGCCTTCAACAAGAATTGACAAATGCTGGACCGAGGTTTGAACCAAAAAATTCATGGATATTATAATTATTAGGTGATTAGTTTATTTCAGAATTGCATGAATAATTAGTGGCACTTTTTCAAATGATCAAGAAATTTACCTAAATTAATTAATTTTCAACATTTGTATATTTCTCTTGCTGAACTACTTCAAAAGTTTTAATGTTTATAGAAAGAAACTGTTCTAGTTTTTATCACATACAGTTTTGTGTAAAACATTTCGTTGTAACTTCAGGAAAGCATTTTTCCCCTCCAATAAGAAGATTTCAGACAAAAACTTCTGAAGGCTTTTTAGATTCTTTGTATATCTTTCTGTCTAAAGTCTTTTGTAAATGATTCTCCTCCAGATCTAGGAGTATGTGATTTTCCTAGAGATCATTTGATCCTAATATTAACAAGCAAGGATTCTAGTGTAGACATTACCAACAACACTTCACACTTATATTCATTTATTTATTCATGCAAAAACTTTTAAAATCCTTGCCATGAATCAGAAACTTCAAAAACATAGGAAGAACAGTGGAAGGATTTCACTCATGGGAGTAAATGAACTCTGAATTTTCAATGGTATGTTTTTGTTTGTGTTTCTTTTATAAGCAACAAGGATTTACTGTATAACACAGGGAACACAATTCAATATCTCAATGGTATGTTTTATACAACAAAGGGCAGCATTTATAGATGGCTGGGTTCTGTGCTACTTCTCTGTCCATTACCCTATGAGGCTGAGTTCAGAATAAGGTTTTCTTTCTCTGTAGAAGTCATTATTTTCTATGTATTAGTCAAATTGAGCTAGGATTAACAAGTCACTTGGAAAGCACCCAATCACCATAGACTTTGCTTGACCATTAGCATGACTTATTGTATTAAGCCAGTGAGTCTTAGGGGCTGTTTAGAAAGATCATGTGTCCTCTCTTTATTCGCCCACACTCCTACCTACCCTTCTACTACCTAGCGTTATTTACTCCAGTGCCTAAGAGTGTAGACCCTGGAGCAGACCTGTTTGGGTTCAAATTCTGCCTCCTCCAGTGCAGAGAGTTACTTAAATTCTCTGTGCTTTAGTTTATTTTTAAATGGGATAAAAATATTCTCTAACACATAGCATCGGTGTGAGGCTAGAAGAGTTAATAAGTCCCAGTGTCTGGAATGAAGTAAAAGTTAAGCAAATGTTAACTGTTATAACACCACCCTCTTCCATTTTATGCTCGTGGTTGTCTGGCCCATTTGGCATCTGAATTTGGGATCCCTGTCTTTAGAACTATACTTTTTAAAAAGACATGAAACATGGGAAAGAGGAGATGGTTAAATTACCACAATGGCCATAAAATTATAAATCGAATATTACAAGCACACAAAAGAAAGCCTTTCACTTCCTGCTTGAGAAATCGTGTCATATCTGATACAAGAAGTGACAAGAGAACACATCATTAAGTGTGGGGGAGAATATTCTAGACCCAGTAAACATTTAAAATAAGGAGAAAATGGCCTAATAGTATAATTCTTTATTTTCTCCTTTCAGAAAACAGTTCTTAAATAGCTTCTAGATGCTGGACTTTGGGGATACAAAGTTGAATTAGAAAGGAGTCTGCCACTTAGGAGTTAGTGCAGAGGCTGAGGGAGAGATGAGTATTTAATAAGGACTCACAAGTGATATGATAAAGGAAAGTAGGGGAGAGAGTCCTCAAATACAGTGAGGAGAAGACTGATAGTAGAGGGTGGAGGCCACAGGTGATCTAGATCTTTGGAGATAAGTAAGGATTACATAGATGAGAAACATAGAGGAGGGTTGAGTGAAGATTATCCAAACAGAGAAAAGAGCATATGAAAAAGTTTCAGGATTGTGAAAACTATGGTAAGTTCTGAAATGGTAGTAGATGTGCAAGTTATGTGAATCAGAAATAATTCCTTAAAATTGTATGTGGCAAATACAAATTGTATGTAGACGTTATTAGTCATTTTACATACCTTATTCTTTTTTAATGACTTCATAGTAGCTTAATGTAGTAGTAGATAGTATTGTCCCATTGCACAGATGAGGACCTGAGGTTCAGATACTTGTACAGGAGGGTTTACTTTATTCATAAATGGTAGAAAGACTTATGTTTGCTGAGAAAAATTACAGGGAGCAGATAAGATATGAAGAGGTTTATTTGGCCCATATTAAATGTCATGTTAAGAAAGTTGGAT
This sequence comes from Aethalodelphis obliquidens, assembly GCF_003676395.1. Lineage (NCBI taxonomy): Eukaryota > Metazoa > Chordata > Mammalia > Artiodactyla > Delphinidae > Aethalodelphis > Aethalodelphis obliquidens. The sequence goes on along the minus strand of NW_020837965.1, from coordinate 10,470,156 downwards.
GAGACCATGAAAGAAGTTCATCTTGGGATCAAGGTCAGTGTAGAAGGGAAGGTCATTTGCTTAACGTACAAGAGATGATCTGTATAGCCAGTCACTTTCCCTGCCTCTAGTGTCTTCTGGACCCACCTTCTCAATCTTCTCCAAACATCTGTGGATCTTGGTAGAATGCTCAACTTGTGTAAATCTCAATGTTTAAGTGGAAGAAATGGCATTGACACTAAGTGCATATGTTTTATAAATTTCTTCCAATTCAAACTCATGAAAATCTGCATTACCATCAGAAGGCTGACCTAACGTTCCTTCCCATCATCTCTCTTCCATATATCTAAATATAATATTTTAATATTCCCTTGAAGTTAAAATAGGTTTAAAAATAAAAGTTAAAAACATGTTTGCATTACCTAAAAATTATCCTCTCTATCATTGAGGATAGTTTTCAAAGCAGATTAAACATGCTTTATAGAATTCAGGTAAACTATATTAAAAACATTTTTTAAACATTTGGAAAAATAGTTCACTTTGAGTAAGCATTTTTCCCCTGGTATCTGGTAAAGCAGGACTCTGCCTTAATTCTTTTTCTCACATATTTTATGTACTTAGAGGAAATCTCTGTTAACTTAAATGAATTTGACAAATGGATTTAGCAGATGAACAGATGCATTTAAAATATAACAGATGGATCTTGATTTTCTTAGGTGAAATGATCTATATCCATTTTATCAAGTTATAAGGATGCTGGAATATGAGGCTCAAATGGTATACAAATAATTAGAAAATATTGATGGTATCATGCCATAGATTAAATGGACCTTAACATTTCATTAATGTTGAAATATACATTTGGGGTATTTGAAAATGTTTCTTTTGTTGGTAAGAATCATATTAAATGTAAAAGGATAAGCAAGCTTCCAAAATATTTGATTTTTCAAAGTTTCTTGTAAATTATGAGTAGATTAGATTAGTTTCTGTAGCTTCTTCTTTAAAGATGTGTGACATATATGGTGGTTAGGAGGGAATTATTTAGAAGCATAAAATTAAGGAGCTTTACTCATTAGAAAATTCAGGTCAAAATGGGTAAGTGATCTGGTGAAAAGGAAGTGATGTCAGAACTTGAACTGTAACCCAGGTCCCACAAGTTCTTTTAGAGTGTTGGGCCCTTCCTTATGGTCATAGGATTGGTTCTAATTAAGAGGACTATCAATAGTTTGGTAATTAGCAGTACGTATGGAACTTTGCCTATGATATGTGTAATACCAGAATGTCAGTTCTCCATACCCCCTCCTTTTTCCAGCATTTGCCTATTAAAACATGAGTTTAATATGTTGCCTGCTCATTAAACCTTGAATAGCTTGTTTTCCATTTTTTCCTATTATTTTGAGAAGTTTTATTCTATCTTTAAATAATAATAATGCCACTACCTAAAATGTAATATTAATTTAAGTACTTGAAACTCAATTCCAAAAGAATAGTTAATATGTGGGACTTGAAGTTTTACCACAATACCATTTTTTTAATCAATTTTTGTTAAATTTACAATAAAGATATCTAAAGTATCTAGGGATTATGCCTAATGTATTTTTCATCAACACCATGAATGAAATGTTTAAAACTCATTAAATGTATGCATATCACTGCTTATATTACATAATTGTGTTATCTATATCAAAAGTTCAGTCTGAAAAATTTGTTTGCTACTTTTGCATAAGTTAAGGTATTGTTAGACAAGGTAACAAACAAAGTACAAATCTTAGTATCTCCACAAATAAAAATATTTGATCATCTGTTACTGTGTAAAAAACAACTCCATAATTTTGTGGCTTAAGATAACAATCAAATATGAGTAGAGGGAAAAGAATCTGAAAAAAGAGTGGATATATGTATTTGTATAACAGATTCACTTTGCTGTACATCTGAAACTAACACAACATTGTAAATCATTTATAACCCAATAAAGAATTAAAAAAAAAGACAACAATCATTGAATTGTTCAATATTTTGGGGGTCATAAATTCCAGCAAGTCTCAGATGATAAGGCTCATCTATGCTCAATATGGTTGGAGCCAGAGGATCTAGGATGTTCTGTTCACATTTTGTGGCTCTGTTTTTGACTACCATTGTGGTACCCCATTGACCTAGCTCATGCTTCTTCACATGGAACCTGGCTTCCTTGAGGATAAAACGTGTTCCTAGTTCTCATAAGGCTTAGTCGCAAAAGTCACAGAACATTACTTCTATTGCTTTTTATTTACCAAAGAAAGTCACAGAGCCAGCTGAAATTCACATGAAGCAGAACAAGATTCCACTGCATGATGGTGGAAGTGGCAAAGTCACTAAAAAAGGCATGATTGGATGGTAGAAATGAGGAACGGTCTCAATTCACTAATCTATGTTTCTACCATTAAAAACACAAAAACAAAAAACTAGAAAAAAGAGCACAAGGAACCCAGTGTAAGCAGAAGGAAGAAAATGATAAAAAGATCAGAAAGAAAATAATGAAATTGAAAGGAAAACAGTATATAAAAATCAATCAAACAAAAACAGCAACTAGATTGGCAAACTTTGAACAAGACTGAAAAAAAAAAATAACAGCAAAGAAGGCACAAATCATCAACACTAGGAATTTAAAAAGAGATACCCTAAAGATTCCATAGTCATTAAAAAGATAATAAAAGAAAATATTCTTATATTCTTATTAAAAAAACAAGTAATTTTACACGCATAAATTTTACAACTTAGAAGAAATGGATGAATTTGTTGAAACCCATAAGGTACAAAAATTCAATCAACATTGAATTAGATAATCTGAATAGCTCTAGAATCATTTAAAAATTGAATTATGATTAAAAACCGCCCCCACAATTAATCTCTAGGCCCAGATGTCATCATGGGAAAATTCTGTATAAATGTAAAAAAATATTATAAATTTTATCAAATTTCTTCCAGAAAATATAAGAATAGGGAACATTTCCCGATTCATTTTATGAGACTAGTATTACCCAAATCCAAAAAAAAATAGAAAACGAAAGTATAAAAAATTAAAACTACAGATCCATGTAGGTCTTATGAATTTAGGCACAAAAATCCTTGAAACAAAAATGAACAAACTGAATCTAACAATATATAAAAAGAATTACACATCAAGACCAAGTGGGATTTATTCTAAATATGCAAGGTTGGTCTGACATCCAAAATCCAATCAATGTAATCTATCATATCAATAAGCAAAAGAAGAAAACTCATATGATCTTATCCATTGATAAAGTCCAACACCCAAAAATAATTAAAAAAAAATACTCAGCAAGTTATAAGTAGAGGGGTATTACCTCAACTTGATAAAGAGCAGGTATGAAAAAAATCCATACCTAACATCATACTTAATGGTGAATGACTGAATACTCCAACAAAAGGCATAATGCTCCCAATACTCATACTCTTCAAAGTACTGAATATTCTAACTACTTTAATATGGCAAGAAAAAGAAATAAATGGCAAACCTATTGGAAAGGAAAAAAATAGTGTCTCTATTTGTAAATGAAATGATTTTCTTTATGGATACTCGTTCCCAAGGAATCTATAAAATTATCTCCTAGAACTAATGAGTTCAGCAAAGTTGCAGGACACAAGATCTACATGCAAAAATCAATCACATTTATATATACTAAGAAGATACAAATGGAAAGCAAAATTAAAAACAGACTACCACATGCATCTCTCCAAAAAAAAAAAAAAAAAAAAACGGATACACTTAGATGTGTATTCGACAAAACACATACAGGATTGGTATCCTGAAAATTACACTACTACTATTGGAAGAAATCAAAGGAGACCTAAATAAAGGGAGACACATATCTATGAACTGGAAGAATCAACATAGTAAAAATGTCAAATTTACTTTGGTTTATCTTTAGGTTTAATGAAATTTCTATCAAAATTCCAGCAAGAATTTGTATAGAAATAAAGAAGCTTATTCTAAAATGTATATGGAAAGGCACAGGCCCTAGAATAGCAAAAATAATCTCAGCAAAGAAGGATACAGTGGGCAGAATCACTCTACCAGATATTAAGTAGTCAAGGCAGTGTGATATTAGCGAGGGATAAACACGTAGATGATTGGAATGGGATAGAGAATTCAGAAATAGTCCCACCCAAATATGCTCAAATGATTTTGACAAAGTGGCAAAAGCAATTCAATTCAGGAAAGATAGCTTTATCAACAAATGTGCTGGAGTAACTGGATGTCCATAAGTTTAAAAACAAAACTTGACCTAAATCTCATGGCTTATGGCAAAAATTAACTCAAAATGGATCACAGACTTAAATATAAAGATTTAATGCATTTTATAAAAAGAAAAGACACATGAGAAAATCTTTGAGACAAAAGTTTGGGGAATGGGACCTAATCAAACTTATAAGATTTTGCAGAGAAAAAGAAACCATAAACAAAACTAAAAGATATCCTGTGGACTGGGAGAAAATATTTGCAAATGATGAGACTGACAAGGGCTGATTTCCAAATATACAAACAGGTCCTACTAAAAAAAAAAAATTCTGGGAGAGAATTCTTAGATTCAATACCAAAAGCCCAATCCATAAAAGCAAAATTTGATAAATATGATCTCATCAAAATTAAAAACATTTGCTCTGCAAAAAGCCTGAAGAGGATGAAAAGACAATCTACATATTCATAGAAAGTATTTGCAAACCATATATCCACCAAAAACCTAGTGTCTAGAATATATTTTAAAGCTCTCAAAACAATAGTAACAGACATTTTACTGAAGAGGATATAGTACATGAGCACTGAAGAGGCAAGGAAGCAAAGAAGCACACGAAAAAGTGTTCAATATCATCATCAGTCATCAGGGAAATGCAAGTTAAAACCACAAGTTACTATTACATACCTATCAGAATTATTAAAATAAAAAAATGATAACATCAAGTCCTGGTGAGAATGCAATGAAATTGTGTCATTCATACATTGCAGCTGGGGAGGTAAAATGGTACAGCCATTTTTAAAAAGTTTGCATTTTCTTTAAAAAAAAGATACTAAACATGAAACTACTATGTGTCTCAGCAACTGCACTTCTCGACATTTATTTCGGAGAAATGAACACTTATATATAAGAATCTATACTGGAAGTTCATAGCAGTTTTATACAGAATATCCCAAGACTGGAAACAACCCAAATGTTGTTCAATAGGTGAATGGTTAAACTGTGGTATGTCCACACTATGGGATACTTCTTAGTAATAAAGAGGAAGAGTCTACTGATACACGCAACAATTTGGGTCCATCTACAGGGAATTATGTTGAGTGAAAAGCGCCACTGTCCAAATGTTACAAACTGTATGATTCAATTTATAAAACATTCTTTAAAATAACAAAACTTAGAAATAGAGGACAGATTAGTGGTTGCCAGAGGTAAGGGACAAAGTTGGGAGAGGAGAGGTGGGTGTGTCATAAAAGGGAAACAACAGGAGATCCCTGAGGTAATAGAACTCTTCTGAATCTTGACTGTGGAGGTGGTCACATGAGTCTACACAAGTGATAAGTTGTAAACAACTATACACACACACACACACACACACACACACACACACACACACACCTAGAAGTAAAACTGTTGAAAGCTGAATAACACTGGTAGATTATAGTGACATCAGTATCCTGCCTGTTATATTACACTAGTCTTGCAAAATCTTATCATAGGGGAAAATGGTAAAATGGAAAAAGAATCTCCTTGCCTTGTCTTTTATAACTGGTGTATACCTACACATGGGAGATGAAAGATGGGAGAGATTATTGTGACCACCTTTGGAAACAATCTACCACCAAAAGTTTATTTCTTATTCACGCTAAGTCCAAAATTGCAGTGGGCAGTCATGATTGGCAGAGACTCTCCTCCAATGGTGCTTTAAGCTTCTTCCTTCTGGAGACTCCATCACTTTTAACACACGGCTTCAAAATGAGTTAGCACAACTGAACTGTAAGTATCATATGTATATATGATATGGCTTGGGACCTTTTCATGGGTCAGGCCTGGAACTGTCCAAATGTGGTTTCCATTTTTCTATTATTTTGAGAAATTGTCATGCTCAATACTTAATTACAAGAGAGAAGAAGTAATGTAATCTTACTGGGCAAAGAAGCTGCAGATTTCAGAAGTTGTAGTGATCAGTGAAGAGTGCCCCACACAGCAGTTTTGGACACAGAACATGGAGAAGTTTGGGCCTAGGTCATTCTGTATCTAGTTTTCCCTAGAAATAGCTCAAATTTTCAGGCACAAGGTGCACCTAGGCAACCCTGAATGCCAGGCAGGTGTCCCAAGTTATTGCTACTATATTCAAGAGCTACACATCATATAAAGAAGTCCACTGTAAAATCATCTCCATTCTATTTAAACAAGACAGAAAACCTAGAAATAAAAATTAGCAAATTTTAATGTATTATTGAATTAGAGTATTTTTAAAAGGCTGTTAACTTGCTAATAAGAAAAATGAATTTGATTTTATCAAGAAAGGGAAGTAGTTAACTGGAATTTTATAAACTCATAAAAATTACCTCCTAACTTTTGCCTAAATCTAAAACAAGAGAAATATTTTATTTATAAGACCTATAGTTGGGACTTCCCTGGTGATGCAGTGGTTAAAAATCTGCCTGCCAATGCGGGAGGCACGGGTTTGAGCCCCGGTCCAGGAAGATCCCACAGGTCGTGGAGCAGCTAAGCCCATGTGCCACAATTGAGCCCTCATGCCACAACTACTGAAGCCTGCACACCTAGAGCCCATGCTCCGCAACAAGAGAAGCCACCGCAAAGAGAAGCCCGTGCACCACAACGAAGAGTAGCCCCTGCTCACTACAACTAGAGAAGGCCCACGTGCAGCCAAAAAAATAAAATAAAAAAGACCTATAGTCAAGCTTGTATTTCCATTTTGGGCCATAATAACCTAATACCTGTATTTCCTATGTTCAAGTAAAATTACATGAATGAGTCCTTTAATAATCCTTTTTTATTGTTATAAAAAATATGTGGTATTTACACAATTTGAAACTAAAATAAATCTTAACCAAAATGCTATTAGTTGAACTGTGGTAATTGTATGAAGTTTTAATAGATACTATTCATGTAGAACATCTTAGTTTCTCTACAACTTGTACTTATTACAAATCAAGGAGCCAGGAAATATTTCAAAACAGAGACTCTTAATTAAACATTTAAGCCAACAGCTCAGGAAAAAAATTGTATATATCTTTTTAAATGTTTGACAACTTGCTTTAAAAAATAAAACTCAGATATAAAGAGAAAATTCCACCTAGGGAAATAAATTGGTAACACTGAATTTTAGCTTTTATTTCAAGGACTGTTTTCTTTCTAATTTATAATGCCACAGTGAAATATACACAATATATACACAGTGAATATATACACAAAGCAAAAATAGGTGCTTTCACATAGGTGAAAACAATGTGAAAACAATACAGCCAACACTTTGTTAATTCCCACATTTCAATATGTACTTCACAGCATTGAATTTTGGTTCTATCCAGTAAATGCATTTCTCCTTCTAAACCTATCCCATTTCACATATGTCTCCAGATATCACTATCAAGACTATCCCAAAAGATAAGGTAAGTGGTCACATATTTAATATAATTTGAGATCTGATATTGAAAGGCAGTATATCTCAAAATAAATCTTCCATCTGCCTTCCAGAGTCTGTGAAATTGCATTATTTCAAGTCTATCCTTTACTTACAGTATTCATGTTTCAAAAATCACTGTTAAAATGCAATTAATACCGAAGGCCATTTTAGATAATAATATTACTATATCTCTTTAGGTTGGTATCTAAGAGTTACAGAATTAGGATTGGCCAAAATCTTTGGAAAGGCTTTAAAGATTATATTTGGGCATAAAAATACTTAAAGAAAAACAGAAGTATGAGGTGCATTTGAAAGAATCTGAACTTCAGTTAAGACTTTTATACAGTTTTCTTAGCCCTTAGAGATCAAATATGTGAGGATAATTAAAGAATTTGAATATGACATTAGTATATTTGATTTAATGTCTGCATGAAACTTTGTACCTTACAAATAGAGCATTGCAGCACTGTATTAGTCAGCTAATATTGGGTTGATGCCTAACAACCAGTTCAAAATCTCAGTGAGATATAAAAATAAACATGTATTTCTTGTGTGTCTTCAGATCACTTGGAACTGTTGTGCTAATCTCAGCTGTGCTCATTTCATGCATGTGTGGCTTGGTTGTGAGTCAACACATTTAGGATGAGCTTGTAATCTTGAGTCAGGTCTGCTTTACATGTCACTTAGCCTCTTTGGACCCACAGGACTCCATAACTGATATACTGTGGTAAGAGAGGTAAAGGGACAATCTCAGAGGATCACTGTGTTTCCAGCAAGCTGCTGGGTGGTCAAAGCATGTGGTTTGTTCACAGTGAGAAAGCTCTTCACTTAGAGTTAAACTCTATCTGTTAACTATATAGAAAAAATTTAACTCAGTTGCCTAAAAATGCAATGGGCTCCTGGGAAGATTGTGTTTTACCTGTCACAGGAGGCGCTCTGCAATGTTCGTCTAAATGGTAAGAGGCAGGGCTACGATAAAGTGTCATTCATCCACAGCAAACTAAAATAAATATAGTGGCGTTTCCATAAAGTTAAATTTGTTCAATTTCAAGAACGGCCTCTTATCATGAGATTTGATTCTTCCTGTATTTAATTGTTAAAATGCCTCCCTCCATTTTAATGAAATGTTTGTGAGCCCAGTGAGCAGTATTTTTTTGAACCTTGTCAAATGTTATAAAATTTTACTTGTTCTAAAATCCAGAAGCCTGAAAGCATTCATATATCTTTTACACTTTTTATTTTGAGCTCTCAGGAAAGAAAAGAATTGGCTGGTTTTACTCACTATTAGATCTTTGGTATCAGCAGCCTGTACTTAGGTACCCAGTTATTATTTTGAATAAAGAAAGGACAGAACACCGTGATGGCAGAGACTGGCTAGAAGCTCACCAAATCTGTTTTCCCTTCTCCTAGGGAATAGCTGTTTCTGCCTCTTCCAGCCTGCTCGCAATTAGGTGTAGCCACATGTGGTGCCAGCCCCAGGATGGGAGGGAGTGATTTTTGCCACACCCAGAGCTGGCCCTTTCTGTTCCCTCATGCAAAAGCCTCCAGAGTGCTTTCTTCTTGCATCTGTTGGCCAGATATGGTCAATTTATTTTTATACTTTTATTTTTTTGTTATGAATGTGGGCCGAGCCATGTGAGTGAGTCATTGCATATCCATCCATGTTCCAGAGAGCACTAAGACTAAGACATTGGCTGTCACAGTAATTAAGAGAAAACGGTTGCAAGAAAAAGGACACAAAATTTCATGCAGGCTGAGGGAGACTTACTGAGGATATAACCAGTGTCTCTTAGAACTGGAGCCATGGCAGGAGGAAAAAGACATGACCTCTCTCTCTCTCTCTCTCTCTCTCTCTCTCTCATTTCTGCTCTGAATAGAAGACTAATGTGAAATTCTTCTGAAAGAAAATAATCTCATGTTATTTAAAAAATTATGGTGCAGTCATTTTTTTTTTTTGCCTAGTAATTGAGGCAAAAGATATTGATTTGTCTTCTGTCAGTGCATTATGGTGATAGTAAAAAGAATTTTTAAAGTATTTTTAATGAACTACTACAGACATACGTCTACATAACTGAAAGTTCTAAGTAGAAATAATGGTCTCAAGATTTCTTGTTTCCAGCAGAAGGGTTTAGATTCAATAAATTGTCCATTACACTGAGAGCTTAGTGAACAGATACACAGTGTTCCCTCAGTAACTTCTCTCGAGATTACGTAATAAATCACAGGTTCATGTATAAAGATTACTATTAAAGTCCATAGTACCATGAATTTTATATTATGTTACATTTCTGCTTCTCTCTCTCTCTCTTTCCTTTTCCTCTGAACCTGGAAAATCATCCCTCCTTTTTAAAGCCTATCAAAGTCAAATCAAAGGAAACATTCAGGAAAACTCACACCTATTAAAATACTGAATATCATTTACCAAAGAATATCTTTCTTCCCCTGATGCTCCTTTCATCAGATGATTGCTTGGTTATAATAATATAGGAATTCATTATATTATATCCATTCTTCCCTCAATTAATTTACCAACTTGAATTTCCATTATTTTCAGGTTGAAAGATTTATTTTAATTTTCAGCAGATTCTAAATTCTCTCATCACTTGTACATCAAACAGAATTTAGTTTTGAATGCAGCATAAGCTGCTTAGAGGAAATTTCTGAAAGATTTTATATACCAATATTCTGAAATAAAGGATGCTCAAATTTCTTGTCTAACAAATGAGCACTTAATAGACCTGAAAAGAATAGCCTGATAGACTGGGTACTTTTGGATAATGACTTTGTGATGCCAAAAATTAAACCTATGGCATGGGCCATGATTGAAATACATGGGCTACATTCAACATTATTCTAGTTATATCAGAGACCTAAGAGTAACAATAACAATAAAAGCTATCACTTATTGAGGATCTGCTATTTCTGAGTCATCTTTTACTATCTCTAAGTACTATCTCTTTCCACAAGGCATGTACTATAGTTCCTGATTTATCTGATTTATAGATGAAGCTATGGGAGAACAAGTAACTTCTTCAAGGTCATAGAGACAGTAAATTTTTAGGCCAGGATTCAAACTCAATTTCTGGTCTTTTTCCCATCGTACCCTGGAGAATATCTGACAAAATCATGCAATGATAAAATGGCCAAAGTGCTTAGTTGAAGCAGTGCTGGTGTTTATTTGACTGTACATAGTCTTCTTTCATAGAACCATGTGCAAAGTATATTTTTCTTTTAAAAAGCTTCAATTACCATATATTATGGGTTTAAGTCAAACTGACATATAAGGTGACCTGCATTTTTCTGTGTAAACATTTAGGCTTGGATTTCATGTATAGGTTTACTCATCCAGCTGCTCCTCTAAGCATTTGCAGCCCTGGGGCTGAGATCATTAGACCACCAGTTCTCTCCCAGTGAGTTACTTCTTAGAGACTAACGGAAGCCCAGGAGGTGGGTAGAGGTCTAGGTTAAAGCCTTAACCAGTTTTAAGTTGGTTTCTAACTACCACAGAATGTTAGACTTGGAAAGACGTTGACGATCACTTTACTGAGTTCCCTTATTCTGGAGAAAACATTCAGAACTAAAAGGTAACGTGCTCTGTTCGAGACCGCATCATAAGTTAGTAGCAAAGTTTGGGTCATTCGACTCCTAGTGAAATGCTTTTTCCATTCTCCATTAAGATATGTGCTATCTGGATACTGAGAAAAAGGCCTATTATTTTTATGTAAATTGCTTCATTTTCCACATGAGCCAGAAAAGACAGATACTGCAACTACGTGTATGATAAAAAGTTTGATCTGAGTATGTGTGTTTTATTTATTGTTTTTATCATAATTCTTGGTATTTTTAAAATAAATGAATCATGAATGTCTTTGCTGATGGTATTTTAATGGCCAATTCTTGGGAAATTTTAAGATAGCTTCACTCAGAAACTTATGCAAGAGTTGGATTCTTATAGGATGTTCCACTTTGTGATGTGGCAGTGATGTAGGTGACTTTAATGCAGGGACTGGCAGATTGAACCCTGGGAATGTTAGTATAAACCTTTAGTAACACTGCATTCTGTGAGGTCTGAATGAACTCAATTTGCTGAACTGATAAAATGAACCAAAACCTTAACTCCATATTGTTTGTTTTTTCCAGATAATTAGAATTATGTTAACATTAATATATTGCTTTTTTTCTTATTTTTTCCCAAAGACACACACACACACATGCACACACACACATTCACATGTAGCTTATAAGGCTTGGTTACAAATATGTCAGGTCAAGCAATTGCAAAGATATTCTCTGGAGTGATGAAATATATCTTCCATATTATGTTCTGTGCTTTTCTCCACATTCAAATCCCTCCTCTGTCAAATCTCATATTCCTAAAAAGGAAGAAAGCTTATTTCATCTTTACCTTCTATCCATTAGTAAAACAACTATCATGATGATATTTTTTTTTACACCACTATAAAGTAACATAAAACCTAAAAATCTCACAGAAAGGAAAGAGAAAGGGAGAAGTTGATGCCATATTTTAAATAGACTTCGGTAGAATTCCCTGACATTGCTGATCATTTTTCTCTTCTTGTGAGAGGCAAAGGGGGAACTATTGAACGGTCGCACTGCAGCCAGCAACGGCCTCTCACAAAACTGTTAGTCAGTGTCAGCAAATAAAACTGACAAAAGCATCTGGATGAAAGATTGAGTAATTATTTTTCCGTGTTAATGGCCCTTTATTTGTGGTTTTTATGCCTATGTTTGTTAACAGTAATTGCCTCTCCTCTATTGTTTATTTTTAATGAGTCCCTTAAAAATGGAGCACTAACTACTGTAGGATTTATTCTCACTTTGTTTACTGTAGAAAGAACAGTGGACCAAACAGGACTCCATTTCCTTCAAGGGATAGCTAGCTAACACTGTGCATCAGGGAATGTAAGAAAATGAAAAAAAAAAACCTTCGGAAGTATGTGCATGGAATTTTGAAAATGAAAAAGCAGTCAACGCACTGCACTATTTGTGAGTTGAATCCGCACTAATCCATGGAGATTCAGTCTAATATAATTATTTTTCCACTGTGTCATAATTATAATCTTGGTTTTAGAGTGTCCATCGAAGAATATAAAATAGATTGTTTACAATACAAAAAAAGAGATCACACTTCTCGATACAGTGCCACATTCAGTATCTTCCTCCCTTCACTACATTATATTAAACTCGGCATCTCAGTTATCTTTGAATCATCAGTACTTAGTACATACTTTGTAGGTAATACTCTACTTTGAATAAATAACTGTAGCTACAATTAGCTTCTAGACTGAGCAAGTAAAATGATTGCAGTTCCCAAATCAGGAAAGCATATTTGAGAGAACATGTTTGAAATATAAGCCATTAAATTTATACTGGATATTTTTTAAAATTTTGAAAATGTTTATTTGTGTATTCGCGCATTTGTGTATCAGTTTCCTAGGGCTGTCGTAACAAATTTCTACAAACCGGTTGGTTTAAAACAATAGGAATTTATTCTCTCAAAGTTCTGGAGGCCAGAAATCTGAAGGCAAAGCGTTATCAGGGTCATGTTTGCTCTGAAGTCCCCAGGGGAGAATCCCTCTTGCCTCTTCCTCGTTTCCGGTGGTTGCCAGCCATCCTTGGCATTGCTGGACTTGAAGCTACAATTTCTGCCTCTGTGTTTACATGACCACCTTTCTTCTGTATGTGTCTTGTTTTTTTTATTTTTAAGGACACCGGTCTTTAGATTAGGACCCACATTAATCCTGTATGACATCATCTTATCTATATCTGCAAAGACCCTATTTCCAAATAAGGGCACATTTTCCTACCTTTATTGAGGTACATTTGACAAATGAAATTGTAATATATTTAAAGTATAAACATGATGATTTAATATATGTATACATTGTGAATGATTCTCTTAATTAAGTTTATTAACACATCCATCACCTCACATATTTACTATCACCTTATCTTTAATTTTTTTTCTCTTAGCAAATTTCAGTTATACAATACAGTGTTACCAACTACAGCCATCTTCTTATACATTTGATCCTCTGACCTTATTCATCTTTTAACTGAAAATCTGTACCCTTTTACCAAACTCTCCCACTTTTTCCCATCTTTCAGCCCCTGGCAACCACCATTCTACTCTGTTTCTATGATAGATAGATATATATATATATATAGATATATATATAGATATATATATAGATATTTATATATATATATATGTTTTAGAGTTCACATATAAGTGATACTCTACAGTTTGTCTTTCTCTATCTTATTTCATTTAACATAATGCCCTCCAGTTTCATTTATGGTATTACAGATGGAAGGGTTTCCTTCTTTTTAAAGACTAAATAATATTCTGTTGTATGTATCAATATATACCACATCTTTATTCATTCATCCTTTGATAGATATTTTTTCATAACATGACTGTTGTGAATAATGCTGCAGTGAACACGGGAATACAGATATCTCTTTGAGATAATGGTTTCATTTCCTTTGTATATATACCCAGAAGTGGGATTGCTAGATCATATGGAAGTTCTACTTTTAATTTCTCTAGAGGCCTCCATACTGTTTTCCACAGTGGCTGTACCAATTTACATTCACAACAATGTAAAAATATTCTCTTTTCTCCACAACCTCATCAGCATTTGTTTTCTTTTCAATAATGGACATCCTAACAAGTAAGAGGTGATGTCTCACTGTGGCTTTGATTTGCATTTTCCTGATAATTAGTGATGTTGAGCATCTTTTCGTGTACCTGTATCTTTCTTGAATGTGTCTATTGAGGTCCTTTGCCCATTTTGAACTGGGTTATTTGGTTTTTTCTTGCTATTGAGTTGTATGAGTTCTTTTTATATTTTGGATATTAACCCCTTATCAGATATGCAGTTTGCAAATATTTTCTCCCAGTCCATAGGTTGGTTGCTTTTCCATTTTATTGATGGTTTCCTTTTCTGTGCAGAAGCTTTTTAGTCTGATGTAGTCCAATTTGATTATTTTTGCTTTTGTTGCCTTTTGCTTTTGGTATCAAATCCAAAAAACTTTCTGAAGACCAACGTCAAGGAGCTATGTTTTCTTCTAGGAGTTTTATAGTTTTAGGTCATATGTTCAAGCCTTTAATCCACTTTGAGTTGAGTTTTATGTATGGTATAAGATCATCCAGTCTATTTACAATAGCATCAAAAAGAATAATAGACTTAGAAAAAAATTTAACCAAGAAGTTTAAAGATCTGTACGCTGAAAAGTATAAAACATTGATGAAAGAAATTGATAAAGGCACAAATAAGACCACATTCTTTGGTTCCCAGAAAACATGAATTTTTGAGGTACCCTATTACACTCAGTACACCCTGGTTGAATTTGCATCCTGGCCACATCAATTACCAGTTGTGAGACCCTGGGCAAGATACTTTATAAATCTCCATTGTGTTGTATATAAAACGATGACTATGATATTACTACCTACCTCATGGAGCTGTAGTGAGGACTATCTGAGCTTATTTATGTAAAACCTTCAGCACAACATCTGAAATATTGGATGAGCTCTAATAAACAGCATCTCTGAAATGAATATAGTAGACAGTGTAATAGGATTTTTATGATAATGTCCTTCAGTGTAAAACACTGACAAAATGCTAAAGCAAAATTCCTACACATGGTTTTATGAAACACCAAGAAATGCAGTTATGCAAATCTCTAGAAAGATCTAAGGGTACAATGGATTATGTTGAGTAGTTGTTCATATACTTACCCTTTGGCTAACACAGTGTTCTAATAGAAACATCCCCAAAGCCTTGTTATATAAATTGTAGAAAATAACCACAACAACTAAAAAAGAGAGAGTAATTGATACGGTGTTTAGGGTGGGGAGGCAATGCAGTGAGTGCTGACTCGCGCTATTCTAAAGGGCACAGTTTGAACAGAATGAAGTCAAGAGGACGGACATCTCCATTGAGAAGTGCTTTATGGATACTGTTTCTTGCAATCAGATTGGTGATAAGAATTGAGAAGTAGAGAATTGAAGGCTAAGAGCAGGTACATTTACCTAATGGACATGACAGCAAGGAATGCCTTTAAGTTCCTTAAAAACAAAGCAACAGCAATAACAGCAGCAGTGATAATACCAATCGTGTGAGGGATCTCTCTGTGCAATGTCGTAAACATTGCATGCATGTTCCATGCATCATTTCACTTAATCCTCACAACTCTCTGAAGGACATACTATGAATTTCCCCATTTTTCCTGAAGATAAAAGTGAAGCACAGAGAAATGAAATTAATGGATGGAGTGCTACTTAGTGAACGGTAGAAAAACACATTGAAATTAAGCGTTCTGACACTATTGCCCACAATTTGTAACCTATGTGATTCTTAATTACGTTAGCAACAATATTTTTGTACTTTCTGGATTGTAGGGACACCAAGTCATTCCCTCTATTAGTGAGTGGCATAACTTTAAGGATGAGATTGCCCAGCCAGAAAAGAGTACGAGGGCCCTAGATAACTAGATAAGCTTAAATTTATTTTGTCAACATCATTTATCAAATATTTATTTTTGTGCCTTATTTGGAAATAAGGATTTTGCAGATATAGTTATGATGATGTTATACTGGGTTAAGGTGGGTCATAATACAATGACCAGTGGTCCTTACAAAAAGAAAACAGAGACATGGACATATACAGAGGGAAGATAGCCATGTGGAAACAGAGGCAAAAATTTGTGTGATAGAGCTTCAAGCCTAGGAATGCCAAGGGTGGCCAACAGAAGCTAGGAAGAAGCAAAACCAAGACATGCTGCTAATTTTGGAAGTAGGGAGTCAGAAAGCAGGGCTTTTCTGAGCCTTGTCTTTCAAAGTGGTTACATGGTTTAGGAGACCACCATGCCTCCTAGCCCCACCCATGACTGAAAACAAATGGACACCCTTCATTTAGAGGCTCTCTAAATCATTATGCAAATAGCATAAATTCATTAAAATTAAAATTTTATATATAAATTAGAATGTGAGCTGGTTATAACATTTGTTTTTTTGAATATGTGAATTAAAGATTTGATTGAATATTCTACTCTTACAGGTTGGGTTCAAAATCAAAAAATGACTTTTTTTTCTGTAGAAATTATGTTCCTTTCTCACCTCACTTCCTTTCATAAAATAGTGATTAGAAAAATCCAAGATCAAATTAAAGGTCAGTGTTCAAAGAGTTAATAGGTTTAACTCAGAATATATGGTGAATCAAAAATAATCTTTTAACTGGTGCAAATGACTCATCAAGAAGAAAAACGTAGTTTAATAAATGTGTCTCCCTATTTAAGTTAAAATATTTGAGGCAAAATTAGCAGCACTTCTTGTTCTTTTTCTACATCTTAGCATGGAATAAACCACAGGTGAGATAAGTTTCCTTTGTCTGATTTAATTGCTTTTGGGGAGATAGACCAGTGTAAAGCTACCCAACTCTAACGGGCAAGAGTGTAGAGATAGGAGTGAAAGAACCATAAAAGCTGGGAATTAACATTGATTCAGTAAACCACTTGCAGTCTCAAGGATACTTTGAGATATTTTTACCCTTGCAACTTCCCTTTAGGAATAAACTAAGCAACTAAAAATGGATACCGACCCATCATACCCTCAGTACAAATAAGTTCATTAACATCATCTTTGTTGCCAGCAACCTTTTCTTAGAAAACTATTCACAGATTATGAGGATATTATTCTCTGAAACCAAGGGAGGGAAGGGAAATTTGTGCTATTTTAGTTTGTTTTGCTTTCTTCGCATCTAATAAATGGGGTTATATGTGTGTGCATGTGTGTGACTGTGTGTGTATGCACACTTAATTGCTTTAATGATTTGAAAGGAAAAGGAGTATTAGAAAAAGTTATCTGAAAATTCAGTTAGCCCAGAAAAAAATTGTCTAACCACTTGAATAGGAAAAGAAAATGAGGAAAACCTTCAACTAGAAAATATTCACTGAGTGCTTTCCAAGGGCCAGACCCTATATAATTATCTAGATACACAAGGCTGAAGAAGACATAGTTCCTATCTTCAAGGAACTCAGGACAAGGAAATGTAGGCAGAAGCAAAACATTTAAGATTAGTATGCATGATCTTAAGTAGTCAGGGTAAGAAGTAACATGGATCCAGGAAGATGAGATGTGGGAAAAATAGATTGGAGACAATTTGTAGAGTGACTTGACTGTGAGACCTAGAAGTTAATGTGTTTTCTCTCTCTCTCTCTCTCTCTCTCTCTCTCTCTCTCTCTATCCCTCTTTTGTCTATAGTCAAAGAAGAAACAAGTTAAAAAAGCTATATTACAAGTTTTTTTTTTTTTTTTTTTTTTTTTACTTTTCATCTGTGTCCATGTTTCCCAAAATTCGTATGTTGAAGACCTAACCCTTATTATGATGGTACTTTGAGGTGGAGCCTCTAGGAAGTGATTAGGTCATGAGGGTGGAGGCTTTAGGAATGAGGTTAATGTCCTTAAAAAAGAGGATCACGAGAGCTTTCTTGGCCCTTCTGCCATGTCAGGTTGCAAGGAAAATACGACCTTTAGGAAGTGGGTTCTCACATGACACCAAATCTGCCAGCACCACAATCTTGACTTCCCAGCCTCCATCACTATGAGAAATAAACATTTGTTGCTTATTAGCCACACAGTTGACAATATTCTTGTTACAGAAGCCCGAAGGGACAAAGACAATCTGAAAAATTTCATAGAGGAAAGGAACTTTATAAATATTCTGAAACAGATAATTTCATTACACTTACACATTGATACAGACTTTTTTTAATAGAAAGGGTACATCTTCAATTGTGGTTTTTGTTTTCTGATCTTTAGAAGTGCTTCAAGGCTAGCTGTCTTCCACTCTTTTTAACTTTATTTTAGGGTTTGAGTGAGAAAATTCTGAACTGTGAGTGATAATGAGAAATTTGGCCTATGCAGACATGCTCTGTGAGGGTGCTGGGTCTCTGTGGCTTGCATATGTTTCACTGGTGGTGGGTGAGTCAACAGAGTGAGACTGAAGGCTGTGATGTGGTCCCAAAACTAGGGTATACATGGGCAGTGGCTCTTTCCTTAGCAACCAGCCAGCTCTGGGAGTTTTCTTTCCGCAGGGCTATTTCAATGTGTAAAAACACCACACAAAGCCTATGCAACAGTCACAGCCTGCAAATCTAGATTTTTCCCATACCTCTTGTAATTTTCAGATTAAGTCCCACGTTGACCTACACTGACCAGCAGGGGACACACTCCTTGGAGAGAGAGTCTGGGCATGGGTACCAGGCAAAATAGGAGGGTTTGTGTTTGGATATTTGGTTATTTGTGTCATTTTCCTTCTATTTCTTAACATTGTAAAATAACAATACCTACTACATTTTTACTGTGGCTGTGGTCATAAATGAAGATTTGCTGGGAATTTTTATTCCTAAGCAAAAAGGCAAGGTAGGTAGGGCAGCTTGGATCAGTGTTTCTCCAAGTACTCAAGGAGAATAACTGAGTTTTTTTTTTGTTTTATTGTACTTTTTTTTCCTTTTTAAATTTCTAACACATCAAAGACCATAAATTTGTAAAATCCAATAAATTTACTAGAAAATGAAATAAAAGACATGCAAAATATAAGCCTCCAATTTTTATTATTAGATTTAGCAGACGTATTTTTGTTCTGTCAAGCTGCTACAACAGGTTTCTAAATGTTTACAATTTCTGTGCTCTTCACATTTTGTAGAAAGGTTCTGGTCAGCAGACCACATTGGAGTAGCACAGGCTTAGAGGATTCTGAAAGCAATCAGAAAATCTCACGGCAAATGATACAGTTAAAAACAAAAAATCTATCTATAACACTTTGCTTAGGACTGCCATTGTTTCTCTGCATTAATCCCAGTTGCTTTCTGATTTATCTCAAAGTAGAGAAATAGTCCTTTAAGCACTAAAGCAGTAGCTGTTGGTGGAATTCAGAACTGAAAAGCTATTTGTACTTTGTGTGTGTGTGTGTGTGTGTGTGTGTGTGTGTGTGTGTGTGTGTGTGTGTGTGTATGAGCACTCAGGAGTGTACTGAACATATCCCATAATCTGCAGGAAAATTGAGATCTTCAAGAAATTTTTAAAAGTAGCATCAAAAGGAAATATATACTCTGAAATGTTGGCAATTACATCTAGTTGTTTTCAAATTCGTCTCTGTAAAATGTACAAATATAAAATGGAAGTCATCTTGGGGAGTTTTACTGAATGATATTACTTCATCTTCAGAGTTCTTTATTTTCTCTTCTGCCTTTTTCAGCAGCCAGCCTTTCCCTCTATAAATCCTTTCCTCTGTCTCTTTCAAGTTCATATTTCTTCTTATTGAATGATGACGAAGAGATTAATCGTCATTTCAATCTCCATTTTCCCCTCCTTTCAAAACAATAAACTCTTGTTGTTGTTTTCTGAACAAATGACTACCCAGAATAACAACTCTACTCCCAATTGTCAGTTGCAGTCAAGTGCAATCTTGAGACTAACTGTACACAGTGGCATGTGAGCAGAAGGGTTGCAGCCAGGTTCTGGGAAGCATACTTAAAAGACCACTGGCAATCACACTTTGCTTTACTTTCTTCATTGTCTCTACCTGATTTCTGGTGGGAATGAGGAGCTCCATCCATCTTGGGTTATCCTATAGTTCTGGAAGTAGGAATTACACTTGGTAGAGTTAGATAGCACAAAGGTCTCTAACATCCCGAAATACCATCCCATCTCCATACCATTTCTGACAGATTTTCCCTGAAATTTTTGACCTTGGAAGAAAGCCAACTCCTGCCTTGTTTAATCAGCTATTACTTAGAATCAAGCCTTATCCTTACTGATAGGAGTGCTATACATGGAAACATATTACATTTCCCTGCATTCCACTACGGTAGCCATTCATGTAGTTATTTAAATTTTAGTTAACTTAAATGAATAAAATTTAAATATAGTTCCTATATTTAATATAGGAACTATATTAATAATATAGTTCCTATATTTAAATATAGTTAAATCACCGTAACCACATTTTATGAGCTCAGTAGCCACACGTAGCTAGCGGCTATTCTATTGGACAGTGCAGAAATTGTGGAAATTTCCCTCTTCACAGAAATTTCTTTTGGACAGTGCAGATTTAGAAGTCAAGACCTAACTTAATCTTCTTTGTAACCAGATAGATATTTACTAAAAGTTTTTTTTATTTTTATATCTTTAAAATTACCTATGTATTGAGTCACTGAGATAAATCAAATAAATATATGAGAATAATAAAAAAATATGTAGTAAATTTGGAGATAATTGTTTGAAAACAATCACAAGAAACACAAGACTGTTCTGGGGAGAGATGGGGGTAAATTTCAGGGGTTCTTCCAGGGTCTGGAATAAATCATTCTGAGCTCTTCCACTCCACCCTACCACCCCACAATTTTCACCCTGAGAATTTCAGATGAAAGTGGACATCAAATGTGCCCAAAGGGAAAAGAAGGAAGGGAAGTGGAGTTGAGACACAGAAGTTAAACTATATCTTGGTCAGCTTTTGGTTAGTAAAATAAGGTTGCAAACTGCATTTCAGCTGTCTTTGGGATAGTGGGAGACATAAGGACCAATTTTATTTATAGTATTCTCATTTCCTTTCTCTTTTATTTTTATCTTTTTGTTTTATTTGAAGTCACGTGCCTTATTTTCTACATAGTGCTTGGAGCACCTGGGTATTACAGCATGCTAAGACCTCCAAAAGTTTGACTATG
Organism: Aethalodelphis obliquidens; assembly: GCF_003676395.1. Classification (NCBI taxonomy): domain Eukaryota; kingdom Metazoa; phylum Chordata; class Mammalia; order Artiodactyla; family Delphinidae; genus Aethalodelphis; species Aethalodelphis obliquidens. The sequence goes on along the minus strand of NW_020837965.1, from coordinate 10,448,758 downwards.
ATGAATTTTCCCTATGCAAAAGTGTGAGAAAGACATTTTCACAAAGAGGAAATGTAGTATAATAATAGAAAGGTTAGAAACTCTTTGTTAAAAGTCATCAGCTTGCAATATTTTGTTTTTGGTTTCCCCCCATAAAAAATGTCCAGGTTACTGCTCCTTTATTCATATTGAATAGACTTTCTGTTTTTTAATTTGCAAGTATATTCCTTCCCATAAGGTCTGAGTTGAAAAAAAATATTTTCAAAACCATTACGGTACATTTTATTATATAATGTGATTATGAAAATTGAAGACTTGTTTTTGCAGTGAACTAAAATATTTCCTACTCTTTTCTCCTAATTGCAAGGGTAATTACACAAACTTCATTCATATGGAAATGTATTGGAAACTCATTAAAGTGTTATTGGACATATAGTGGAATTCAATATAAAAATTTCTTATCAAGGCATGTATTTGTGATTTAAGAGTTCAAAATATTTATTTTGCTTCAAGTCCTTTTTCTAAACAAGGAATAATGCTTTAAATTAGTGTCCATGCTATTTACTGCTATATCTCAACACTAGGTCACAATTGACCATGGTTCTCAGCCTAGAAAGGCATTAATGATGTGATGTGATGAAAAGTACACAGGATTAGACAGACTTGAGTGTAACTCCTGGCTCCTTTTAGTTGTGGAACATGGTTAAGTTTATTAACGTTCCTTTGCCTCCATAAAACGAAGACTGGATTATTTATCTCCTAGTGGTATTGTAAACATGAAATGAGGAAACTTACGGACTATATTTGTCCATAAGTGTGCCTGGACTGCCATAACAAAATGCCATAGACTGGTGGCTTAAACAACAGAAATTTGTTTTTTCACAATTCTGGGGGCTGGAAGTCTGAGTTCAGAGTGCCAGCAGAGTCAGATTCTAGCGAGAGCTTTCTTCCTGGCTTTCAGACAACTGTTTCACACCATGTGTTCACATGGACTTTCCTTGAGCTGTGTGTGTGCAAAGAAAGAGTGAACGGGCTCTCTGGTATCTCTCCTTATTAGGGCGCTAATCCCATTGGACAAAGCCCCACCTTCACAACCTCATCTAATCCTTATCATCTCTCAAAACCTTATCTCCAAATACCATCACATTGGGGTATTGGGGTGTTAGAGCTTGAACATAAGAAATTGGGAGAAATATAAATCTTCAGTTTATGATAACCTGGCATACAGAAGTCAACTGGTAAGTGCTCAAACACTAGGAGAAAAGTGAATCATCCTGCAGAGATGGGTAAGACCTAAAAAGGGAAAACAGTCATGATTGCAGACATGTGATTGAGGATTTCCCTTTTGGTGTGAACTAGCCCATGTAGCCCAGAATTTCCTGGAAGGCCTTTTCAGGAATAGGAGCCTCAGAAGGTGCTTGGAAAGGAAAAAAGGGTGTTCCATGCTCAACGACACTCCAGAAATTTTGTCTGAAGTAAGAAAACCTTAAAATACTATTTAAACCCAAATATCCTGAATTCATTTGTCTGCATGATGCTTTCACAACCTAGTCTATCTAATAAAATAAAAGTTTTATGAAACACAATTTGGGAAACACTTCTATTTACCAGAATCTTATAAATGAGGTTTTTATTTATTCAACAGATTTTGCACTTAGAAGTTAAAGAGGAGGTAATTTGCTAATTCAATATACACTTCTACCCATAATTGACCCTAAGGCAGGACTTGGTGAGACTACAGAACAAAAGTTTGGCAAGACTCCCTCATGTATATGTATGAATATGTATTTATACATATGCACATGTACATATCTTAAAATAAGTATATATATAAACACATATGTATACACACATATTTATGTACTCTATTAATTTATTACACTAGCCTGCTTATTCAAAAATAATTCAAGTCAACTCAAAGTTTGTTTAAAATGATTTATCTTCTGTACAATATACCTATTGCAAACAATAGCTAACACATTCTAAGAACTTGCTAAGTGTTCTACATATAGGCTTTAGTGTAATCCTCAAAGCAATCATAGGGGGAAGGCTCATCTGTTAGTTGCCTTTAACAGATTTGGAAATGGTGAACTCAGAGATGGTGAATAGCTTGCCCAAGGTTGAGTACCTTGGAACTGATGGGTGCAGACACTCCCTAAGGTGAGTCTTGCCTTTGTACCATCCTTGAGTGTGAGCAAGACCCATGACTTACTTCTTACCAACAGAATCACATAATGTGGCAATGATGAAGGGGGTTTGCTGATTTAATTCAGGTCTTTAATAAATTAAATTTTTAAGTTAATTCAAAAGGGATATTACCTTGAGTGAGCCCAGCCTAACTAAGTGAAAGCCCTTAAAAAATGAACCTCCCTACAGCAAGTGGTTTGCTTGCTGACCTTGAAGGAGCAAGTCGCCATGAATTCCAAAGTCACAAAGAATTGAATTCAGCCAACAACCTGAAGAAGCTTGGAGGAGGACCCTGAGCTTCAGGTGACAACACAACCCAGTCAAACCCTTGATGGCAGCTTCGTGAGACTGTGAGCAAAGGACCCAGCCCTGCAGAGCCTGGTCTCCTAGAAGAAGGAGTAAGATAATAAATGTGTGGTGTTTTCCATCACAAAGTTTGTGGTAAGTGATTGCATAGCCACAGATTCTAATACAGTGATAAACATGGGTTTTGAACCCAGGCAATCTCACTTCTGAGCTTGCAATTCTTCTCCTATGATATTCAGCCTCTTATAGGATGAAGCTTGGTGTCACATGCTATAGATATGCAGCTATTTACTTTGTGGGCTAGACGTTTATGGGGTCAAGGATGACAATAAGGTGAATTACAAACATAATATCTTATGTGGGTGTTTTTTGGTTTTATTTTGTTTTTTGTTTTTCCCTATTTAGTGGTTAGTGATACCTAGGGAAACTGATGTATAAGACCAGATATAGCTTGGAAGTAACAACATTAATTTTTTGGTACCAGTTCTGTTCTTACTTGTATGACCTAGGGAGATTTCCATGTTGCCCTCTGTCTCAGTTTTCTTTGTGACATTGAGTTATTTTCTTCAGTTTCCAACTTGAAGCTAAACCCATTGATTGTACCACACAATGATGACTACAAAAAATACTTCTCTCAAATGACATTTACAAAATATTAGCTTACATGTCTAAAACCCATTTCAAAACTCATTTAATGAGTGTCTACTCAGTGCCAGGTGCTATTTATCTTCACAAACTCCTTAAGTATTGATTCCTCTTCTCTCTTTTAATGAGCTGGAACTAAAGCTAGGGAGCTGCATAACTTGCCTCTGTGACCATAAGACGAAAGTCCTGATTTACTGGGCTGTTAGATAAAATCTGGCTTCTTCTAGATTTTTGAATCCATATTCATGGGCTGCACATCTTCAATATGTTAAGGAACAAAGAAAAATGTCAGATGATTTCAATCACACGTTTTTGTATTCTACCAGATGATGCAATGTCTAACCCAATTATCAGAAAAACATGGCAGTGGGTCTTTGTGTTTATTCTTGACTCTCATTTAAGGAGCTGTGTTTTTGAAAGTAACATAGTTTTAAATTTATCTCTTCAACCCCACCCCTTATAAATGTACCACAGCATCTACCAAGAATTTAGGAACATTAATTCTCTCTTGTCAAACTTTCTCTCTAAACACACATTGCAAAGAACTGTTAATTTCATTTTCTTTCTGTTTAGTTTCATTTCTTCCTTTTTGGGATTTCTGTTTAAAAGTGCTTTTAGCAGTCTTCAGTCGCATATGGTGCATATTCTTATGGAATAGGCAAACCAGCTTGAGTAAAACAAGAATAAAAATAAACCACACAGAACTAAACTCCAAACTTTTTGGGAGGTCCTCAATGGTGCTGCTTTTTTTGTGCATGTCAATTATTCCTGTTTGGAACAAGGAATGGACTCCTTTCAAACACCCAAATATGGTAAGAAAGACAACATTGTTCTCCAGATCAAAGAGTCAAACTAGACCTATGAGTTCTGAAAGGTTCTTCATCTTATGAGATTTTCTATGTCTTAACAAAGATCTTCAGAGAAACATGAGAATTACCGGATGTGTTTTGCTCAAGGGTGAACCTGACAATTTCTTTTTGACATTATATATAAAAAGACAGACACTAAACATAACAGGCCACAGAGAAAAGAGTAAAGCTCCCAAACCCAAATATTTAAATGTTAGCTACTTAAGAAGCTATGGAAATAAAATGGAATTTTCTGGTGAAATCCCTGTGGCATTGTCTTCCTGCTGAATGTTTTCAAAACACACTGAGCCATCTTTATCCTTGGGGATCACTTTTCTCTAGTTGCTTTATATGTTTACACTTGTTCAACTACTCATTGTATTGTCTATTGTAAGAGAAAATTCATATCATGCCTATGGGTTTGGATCCAGGAGATTTACCAGACTGGTCCAAGATGTGGGTGCAAGATGTGTGAGTGTCTGGATGATATTTCAGGCTGTGTAGGGAGAAGAGAGAAAAAGCATGAAAGAAAAGGGGAGATAATTTGTGCTCCACTGTTCTAAACTTGCCAACACAGCTTTTGAAATATGACATCTCTGCCTTTTTCTGCTTCAGTAAGAATCAATCAGGAAATCAGTCAAAGAATATTGGGTATGCACAGCTGGGAGGAAACACACAGTGACTGGAGCTGGTTGTCTGGAGTTTGTAATCATAATTGTGTGATAAGACAAGAATTTACATAAGTCATAAGTCACCTATATGAGAGAAGTCACCGTGTTTACCATTACTTTCCAATTAATTGTGGATATGATGGAGGCTTCACAGAGGAGATGGGACATCACCTGTCAGTGAAGGGATTTGTGATTTTAAGAGTGTGAGAGAGTGGGAAGGCCATGTGGGAACTGAGAACTGTGTAAATAAAAGGGGAAAATACACATATGCAGGATATGGCAGGAAGACAACTTTCAATTGAATTCTGGTTTAACTAGGACAGGGTTAGCAGGATACCTTACGGATCAAAAGTGGTAAAGTAAATGAGAGAAGCAAGCTGGGAGAATACTTTCCTAAACAGGCATTCACTTCTTAAAAAATTTTTGCTGGGCTTCCCTGGTGGCTCAATGGTTAAGAATCTGCCTGCCAATGCAGGGGACACGGGTTGAAGCCCTGGTCTGGGAAGATCCCACATGCTGTAGAGCAAGTAAGTCTGTGCTCCACAACTACTGAGCCTGTGCTCTAGAGCTTGTGAGCCACAACTACTGAGCCCGTGTGCCACAACTACTGAAGCCCACATGCATAGAGCCTGTGCTCTGCAACAAGAGAAGGCATTGCAATGAGAAGCCCGCGCACCACAACTTAGAGTAGCCCCCGCTCGCTGCAACTAGAGAAAGCCCACACACAGCAACGAAGATCCAACGCAACCAAGAAAATAAATAAAATAAATATTAAAAAATATTTGCTTGTCAAACAACACAAAAATTACAATCCCTTCCATTTTGTATTTTCTCTCCTCCCTTTCCTGTATGTAATACAGGCACAGAATAAGAATATTTCTCCTGTAAGAAGAGCAACAGGGTAAGCATGTGAACAAACCTCCATTGGTGCTCGACCTCCCATCAAGCAGCATGGGAAGCATAGAGAGAGAGACCTGCTTGGGTTCCTGCTCTGTCTGTGAGGGGCAGATGCTACTCAGCTCTGGCACCTGTGCCCTGTGATGTAAAGAAGCCATAAGGGCCAGAGCTTGGTGTTTTCCAGAGGGGCTCATATCTGAGTTTTATTGTAAAAGCTTTCAACATCCTTACTGTTTGCTCAATCCTTTTTTTAGACACTGGGCAAGCCAAGCAATGCATATCTCTAAGCGAGAATGCCCTGGTCAACAACCAGAATGTAATTTCTAACACTGGAGAAAAGGGTGCCATAGGACTGTGAAGATAAGAACTTATAGGAAATTAATGAAATTAACCTTCAGGTTTCTGTGTGTGGTTCCAGGTCCAGGCTCTTACACAGAGCTTGGATTTGATTCATTCAGTAAATGCTAAATCCATTCTATTTGCATAGCATGTTCTCCGAAGCATTTTCAATTAGAACTGATTTTGTATTTGAATGAAAGAAGAATGTATTCCGGCAAGCTGACGTTTCCTTCTGTGAAGAGCTGCCTTTCCAAGGGGTTGACAAACACCCGTCTTGGCCCTTCAGCGTTTTTCTATGTGCTGAATAGGTTCCAGGAGCATATATCACTTTTATTGCAGTGTGCAATGTTTGATAATAAACTTTTAAGCTCTATTTATTGGACTACACATACAAAACCATTACTTTCTTGGCTAACTCCAATACCTTATCTAATGGGAAAGATAAATGGTGGTTTCAGTAAGAAATTTTAAAGACATTTGATACTTGGAAGGAAAGTGTAATCAAATCACCTAGTATTTATTTTCTCCTGTATTCCTGGCATTATAATATTGATTGACACTGCCTTTTATCCATCTCATACATATGCATGTTGTCTCTTTGTGTGTGTGGTGAGCTCTAAATAATTGTTTCTTTAGCGTTAGAGAAACAGATTTTACTGCCTGAGCAGAAAATATCTGATAATTGCAGGAGATTTCAGAAGGACAGAAAGAGGAGAAAAAAAAATTGATGCTGCAATATTTGAAGCTGACTGATGATTACTAGATAATTTATGAGCAGTTGGCCTCATTTAAATACAGAACTGACAAATGGGGAGTATATTTTAATGTCAAATGAGAGGTAAAATGTATATAATAATTATTTTCCTATATATATATATTTTTATACATCTTTATTGGAATATGATTGTTTTACAATATTGTGTTAATTTCTGCTGTACAACAAAGTGAATCAGCTATATATATACATATGTCCCCATATTCCCTCCTTCTTGAGCCTCCCTCCCACCCTCCCTATCCCACCCCTCTACGTTGTCACATAGTACTGAACTGATTTCCCTGTGCTTTGCAGCAGCTTCCCACTAGCTATCTATTTTACATCTGGTAGTGTATATATGTCAATGCTAGTCTCTCAGTACGTCCCAGTCTCCCCTTCCTCTCCTGTGTCCTCAAGTCTGTTCTCTATGTCTGCGTATTTATTCCTGCCCTGCCAGTAGGTCCATCAGTACCATTTTTCTTGATTCCATATATATGTGTTAGCATACGGTATTTGTTTTTCTCTTTTTGACTTACTTCACTCTGTATGACAGACCTCACTACACCTCACTACAAATAACTCAATTTCATTCCTTTTTATGGCTAAGTAAATATATTGTTTATATTTTTTACCTTCACTACATTATTTGAGATATAAAATAGCACTGTGAAATCTGGTAGGTAAGTGGTATGTGTATGTGGGTGGCTGTGGGTGTGTGTGTGTATAGAAAGAGAGGTTCAGGATTTATTACCTTTGTCTTGCAAATGTAATCATTAAGCTGAATTGGAGTGATAGACCCATAGTTTCATAACTAGTTGGTAGCAGAACAGATCCTCCTGGCTGCCTAGCCACAGTGATTTATATCACAGTAATAAATATATTGCCTCTCCAGTGTTCATTATATGTATCTCCCATTGTGTATTTGCCAGTGGTTTGAGTGGAATTATCCCGTTCTGTTGCTGATCTAAAATAATCTTTAGAAATAGATACCTGTGTCAAAGTGATTGGTTCAAGATGGACACAGAGAACTAAGTTAAGCCTACGGGTTTTGTTTTGAGATTGTGGGGAGAAACAAGTTCTCTTTCATTCACAAAATATAAATGAGAAAATGAGAGAGCATCTGGTCCTGGTAGCTGCTTGCAAACATCTTGAAGCCACACGTGTAGTTAGTCTTGAGAGGAAGCTGACCCCCTACAGGCTGAGAAGAGATTGACACTAAGAACAACAGGCTAAGTATATGTTCAAGCTACTGGATCTAGCCTTGAATGACTTTTTTTTTTTTTTTTAATATACTCTATAGGTTAAAAAATTAAATTCCTTTTGTAACTTAAACCAATTTGATGGTGGTTTCTATTATTCATAATTGAAAGAACCCAAAATGATGCACAAAACTGTGTCTACAGAAACCAAGTTACACACTCTTTGTCTAGAGAAAAGCTTTGGACTGAGTAAGGGTTATTTACGAGCATCTTGGGTAACATTTCGCAGGCTCTTCCCAAATATTTTCGAAACTTTGATGCAGAGATAAAAAGCATGTACGGGGCTTCCCTGGTGGCGCAGTGGTTGAGAGTCCACCTGCCGATGCAGGGGACACGGGTTCGTGCCCGGTCTGGGAAGATCCCACATGCCTCGGAGTGGCTGGGCCCGTGAGCCATGGCCGCTGAGCCTGCGCGTCCGGAGCCTGTGCTCCGCAACGGGAGAGGCCACAACAGTGAGAGGCCCGCGTATAGCAAAAATAAACAAAAACAAACAAACAAACAAAAAGCATGTACGTATGGAACTTCTGGGGGACTCCAGGCTAAGGAAATGGGTTTGGGTCCCTCTAGCTGATTGTGTACTACGTGGAATTGAAGAGGAAGACATTTTCTTTGCTGTTTCTCGTAGCCCAGCACTGATCTAGCTCCAGGAAGCAGGAGCTTTGTGAGCAATGAGAGGCAACACCCTTGGGGCACAGACACTGGCTTGCTATGGGGGCACCATCCACCAGTAGAAAGTTGAGGCTCTTGCAAGTGACTCAGAAAGCATTGCCATCAGCCCAGGGACGTGGGGGGGGGGGGCTGGCAGCTGAACAGAAAGTATGTTAAAGCTATCGCATGACCTAATATGCATAGCAGACATACTGGTTGGTAAACATTTTGTGTGTGTGTGTGAGTCCTTTGTTAGGGGTTGCCCAAAACTGTGAAGGACTGAGATTTTCCTTTACTTACAAGCTAACAAGTTAGTATGCTGCACTTTTACGAATTGTTGAAGAAGACAAGAGACTCCTGCCTCAAAGACAAAGAAATGTTATCACTTAGAGCACAACAATGAAAATGAGCAACAGATAACCTTGACTCCAAGTCCCATAGGGGTGATGCAGAGGGGCCCAAATGGATGCCACACACACAGTGGGTTTGCATCACACCTGAGAAATCCTGAGCTTAGGAAATTCAAATAATTTATATAGGGCAGTAAATAAATCTGCTCTCTTCTCTGGAGGGAGATACTATCTCTACCTTGTAAGGCTGTTCACTATCCAAACAACCTTGAACATGTAGTTCAAAGCAAAAAGGAAGTCAGCGTCCCTTCTCAAAATTTCAAGACACCCATGGAGCTTTGTCTCCCAACAGAATTTCACAGTATTGCCTGAGATTCTCATATCAAAAAATGAATATTGAACTATTAGAGTTTTCATATTAGAAAAACGAGTATGAACTCAAAGTATAAAATAAATATCCATGAGTGCATATGGATGTAAATAAATTATTGAATGAATTAGTGTGTATGGGAGAAGATGCTCTGCCCTCAATGAGGTGGAACATAACTCTGTATTCCTTAAGGGTGAAATGAGCACTAACTTTCTTCCAAAGTGTACCGTATGGAATGGGGGTGTAGAGGAACAAATTTACAGTGAAGAAATGTGATAAACACTACCTCAGCCAGGTGATAAAGGCCAACATCAACACTCATATCGTATTGATAGCAAGTACTCTTAACATAGTATGATGAAAATGACACTCTACCTCCAAGGCCTTGCCCCCAACATCTCATGACCCAACTCTTATCATGAGAAAAGCATCACAAAAATTCCAATAGAGGGGCATCCTACAAAGCATCTAGCCAGTACTCCTCAAAACTCTCAAAGTCATCAAAAACAAGGAAGGTCTAAAAAACTGCTCAAGCCAAGAGGAACATAAATAGACATGACAACTAAATGCAATGTGATATCCTGAATGGGATCTTGGAACAGGAAAAGAAAATTAAGTTAAAATTAAGGAAATCTAAATAAATTATGGACTTCAGTTGATAATAATATACTGTATCAATATGATTTCATTAATTGTAATGAATGTATCATAATAATGGAAGCTGTTAATAAGGGAAATTGGATGTGAGGTATATATGTGTCTACTAACTTCTCAATCTAAAACTGTTATAAAAAATAAATTTTATTAAAAATATAATGTGCATTCCTATGTCTCAGCAATTCTATTCCTGGGTATAGAAACAATAGAAACACATACATATATGTACTTAATATATGTAAGGCAATGTTTACAACATTACTATTCTTAATAGTTCCCAACTAGACATAACTCGAGTCTTTTCATTTTATAATGAATACATATACTTAATGCAACAATAGGAAATAAAGTACAACTACACTAACAATGTACAGAGACTTCACAAACTGGGCAAAAGAAACTATTTGTAAAAAATAATGCATACAATATGATTCTATTTATATAAGATCAAGATAAGTACAAGTAATCTATAGTGTTATAAGGCAGGAGAGTAGACACACTCGGGGGTAAGTACTGGGAGGGGGTATGGAATCTCTTGGGCCTGGAAGGGCTGATCATATTCTTTCTTGATCTGGATGTTGGTTCCAAGAGTGTCCAGTTTATGAAAATTCATCAGGTTATACTCTCATGATTTGTGCACTTTTTTATATGAATGTGATTCTTCAGTGAATTTTCTTCTTAAAAAAAACCTAAATACCAATCAACAGATGAATGGATAAAGAAGATGTGGTACATATATACAATGGAATATTACTCAGCTATAAAAAGGAATGAAATTGGGTCATTTGTAGAGACATGGATGGACCTAGAGTCTGTCATACAGAGTGAAGTGAGTCATAGAGAGAAAACAAATATTGTATATTAACGCATATATGTGGAATCTATAAAAATGGTACAGATGGACTGGTTTGCAAGGCAGAAATAGAGACACAGGTGTAGAGAACTAACGTATGTACACCAAGGGGGGAAAGCGGGGGCAGGTGGTGGTGGTGGTGGGATGAATTGGGAGTTAGGATTGACATATATACACTAATTTGTGTAAAATAGATAACTAATAAGAACCTGCTATATAAAAAATAAAATTAAATAAAAAATAATGTTTGCCTCACACTCACATTTTGTTAAAAATGATTACATCACATACATACTCTGGAATGAGAAGCTTTTAGATGATTGATTAAGTTTTCCAAAGACATGTGTCAGAGTAAAATTGCACAGTTCAAGAAAGAAAAATGAGAAAAGTCAACCTTAGGAATAATATGGGGAATGTCTTATCTTTTAAATTGAAATCCTAAGTTTAGCTTTAATTCCCTGAAATAAGGGATAGGGTATGACAACAAATAGAGTAGGAGAAAGGGAAGTGACAAATGACTATACTTACTGGTACAGGGTTGAAAAGGCTTAGGGAGAATGACTGAAGGTATTGCCTTTTTCTCCCAGGAGATAATGGGATCACAGGAGCACCTCCTCTCATAAATGTTAGAAAGTCCTCTTGTAACAACAACCAAATGGTGTGTCAGCATCAATCAGTGTATGTGTCCTCTTTAGCATACTGGTAATAAATTAACAAATATCACGATAATATAACATTTATTGTTAATGATGCTTATTTGGAGAGTTGATATTAAAAAAATCAACTCTCAAGACAGATTGCCTGAGTTCAAATCCTGATTTCACCACTTATTAGCTGTGTGGCCTTGGGCATATTTCAAGAGTCTTTACGGTAACATCTCTGTACCTCATTTTTCCCTCTGAAGGATTAGAATGCTATTAATAATATCTTTATAATAGAGTAGTTATGAGGATTAAATGTAAGCTCTCTTTATGTATTAGCTATGATCATATATGAAACCCTGCAAAGTAATTCACTAAATCATAGAACAAACACACCAGGAAGTCATGTTTTACCACCATTTTATAACAGAGGAAACTGAGGCTTAGAGTCTTTAAATGCCTTGTCGCACAGCTTGCAACTGGTGAAATGGCATTTCATCTTCAAATATGTGCTCTCCCTCCTCCCCAGCAACTTCCCAGGTCCCCACAGCTCCTCAAAAAATGCTTTAAAAAATTAAGACAGTTTCTTTCATTAAAAATAGGATTCATTATTTTATAGTTTACATCTCTCTGTAACCACTTAGGTCACTCTTTTGAAAACACATTTCCCATTACTTTAAGGAGGTTCTATATGTTAGCTCATCTACTCTCTCATTCAGGTGAATTAAATCTACATTTCTCATCCTCTCCCTTTTGTGTTGATAAAAAACTAATGTTCATTATCTACAATAGAAAAGGCTTCTTGTTATGTGTAAAGCAGTTATTAATCTTACAAGAGATAATAACTAAATCTAAAAATTTACCATATTCAAGAACTAATTCAGGGACCTTGGGCATTGCAGTCTTATTCTCCATGAATGATCTCTGACTTCTCTATATCTCGTTTTAAAATTCTTCAAAATAATTAGTCACCTTATTATATTTACCTATGGCAAATCTTGAAAGGTCATCAATTATGTATTTATAAAACACTTTCTGACTTTTGGGTGAATTAGTTTTGACAATATTATGAGTCTTTTCCAATTCAAACCTACCTTTGAAACTTTAAGAAGCAGGTTGAAATTTAGATTTTGTTTTCACTTCTTAGTTTTGACAAAAATACCTGTGCCTTGCATTCAAGGAAGAAATAGAAGTTGAAGCTGCAAAATGCTATGATCAAAGCCAATTCCTAGATTTCCATAAGTTCAGATTTTTGATTCAAGAGTTTTACAGAAAATTTATCTGTGTACATGAGTTTGCACTGTTATACTTTTGTAATAATCACTGAAAGTTTGGCCATTTTTTTATTATTTTGCACTTATATAAGTAAAGCCTATAAATTGATAATAATATCAGAATCTTTGTTTGGTTAATGTACTTCAGAGGTGTACTTACTGCTATCATTACCTTCATGGTACAATATGGAACTAATCTTACCTGGGGACTCCTTGTTTCCAAGTGTTTAAATTACTATTGTTATGTACATAAAAAGCCTGGAATATTTTTAATAAATGCTGATTGTCTCCAGTCAGAAAGGGTGCTTGGTAATGTTACATAAGAAGTAGTTCAGGACCCAGACTATCAAAATCACAGGCTGTCTGCTGAAACACATGAAGTGCTCTACTTAATAGCATTGGAGAGTCAGAAGTAGATCCAATCTTCCAAAAACTGCAAAACAGCTTAGAGTCAGCTCTGGCCTTGACTAGGTTAAGGTTATCTGTCCCCATTCCTACTGAGCTACAAGGAATAAAATGTACTCTCTCTGGAGAGAGATGGCACCATCTGAAACTCTATAATTTTTCCGCATGTAATGTCTGGCATGCAATAAAAAATTACGAGGTATACCATGAAATAAGATCAAGAGAAAAAGAAAATAAACAGATAATCCAGTTACTGGAGTTATCAGACATGGACTTTAAAATAAATGTTATTAATATATTTAAGACAATGATGGCATAATGGATTTTTCTTTTGGGAAAATTGAAATCAGTGAAAAATAATCGAATGGAATTTTTAAACCTAAAAGGCACAGTAATTAAAGTTCAAATTTTAACAGTTGAGTTGAACCATAATCTGCAGAGGTGTTTAGACAGTTGGAAGATGAGCTGACTGAAAATGTATTACAAGGTGTGAAAAGCAAAAATGGTAAGAAATATATAAAAGGATATAAGAGATATGTAGGATTGGTGAAAAAGTGTAGTGGATTTGTATTTGCCATTCCAGAAGTGTAGGGGACAAGAAAAGGGGCAAAAACAATAATTGAAAAGAAACAGACAAGACTTTCCCAAACTAAAGAAAAACGTTAACTTATAAATCCAAAGAGCATTTCAAAGCTCAAGCAGGTTAAGTATGAAAGTAATTATGTCTAAACTCCCTAAAGAATATTGCTGATTTCCAGTGTCAAAGAGAATATTACAAGCAGTTGAGGGCAGGGAGTGGGAGAGAGGGAGCAAAGATGCATTGCTTCAAATCAGCAGCAATATGACATCTGACATTTAAATAGAAACAATGAAATCCAGAAGACAGTTGAATTATTATTATCATCATTATTATTTATCTTTAAGATAATAAAATAACTTTAAAGTGGTGACAAAATAAAGAAATGTTTAGACATACAAAAAGTGAATGCATTTTTCACCTGTAGACCGACACTAAAGCAGATACTAAAACAATTTTTTTTTTTCAGGAAGAAGGAAAATAATCTCAGAAAGAAAGAAATGTAGGAAAGAATAAAAAATAAAGATAAGGGTAAATATGGAGTCATATATAAATGAATAGACTATATAATATAACAATATAATAACACTGATCATAATTACAACAATAATTATTAGGTTGTGAAGGAGGATGTCTTATGAGCTATAATAATTTTAAGAAGGCAAGATAATTGATAAATGTCCTAAGTTATAAAAGAAGGAAAGAAAACTTTCACTGTTTACAAATTGCATCATTGTTTATGAGGAAAATTCAAAATAATCTAGAAATTAGGTATTAGACTAAGTCAAGTGTAGTAAGTTTTTTGTATATATACATATACAAAAATAAATTGTATTCTGTATAACAGGAGCTAAAAATTAGAATTAGATTATATTTAAAAATATATTATTTATAACAGCAGAAAAATAGAATACCTATGAATAAGTTGAATAAGAAAATGTACAAAACTTTTACACATGAAGCAAACACTTACTGAGAAAAAATTAAGGAAAACCTAAATAAATGAAGTGTTTACCATTTTCAAAGTTTGGGTGACTCATTATTGTAAAGATATTAATTATTTAGCAATTCATCTATGGATTCAATGCAATAACAATAAAAATGTTAGCAGGTCTTGAATTTGTGCATATATACCTCTATGTATGTGTGTGGAAATTGCCAAGCTGGTATAAAAAAATATATATGTAAATATAAAAGGCCAAAATAATTATCTTTAAGATAATCTTAAAGAATAACAAAGTTGGGCTCAAATATAGAATCTAAAAAATCCTAAACTGATGAACTAAATGTCAGGGCAGGAATAAAGACTCAGATGTAGAGAATGGACTTGAGGACACCGGAGGGGGAGAAGGGGAAGCTGGGATGAAGTGAGAGAGTAGCATTGACATGTATACACTACCAAATGTAAAATGGATGGCTAGTGGGAAGCTGCTGCATAGCACAGAGAGATAAGCTCAATGCTCTGTGATGACCTAGAGGGGTGGAGAAGGGAGGGTGGGAGGGAGGCTCAAGAGGGAGAGAATATGGGGGTATATGTATACATATAGCTGATTCACTTTGTTGTACAGCAGAAACTAACACAACATTGTAAAACAATTATACTCCAATAAAGATATAAAAAAAATAAATAAAATTACACACACAAAAAAGTACTTTAGAGAGACTTCCCTGGCAGTCCAGTGGTTAAGACTCTGCATTCCCACTGCGGGGGAACTAAGATCTCGCCTGCCAAAATAAAAGAGCTTTCGAACCTCTTAAAAAAAAATAACAAAGTTGGAAGATGTAATATCAGGTATCAAGACTTACTATAAAGCCACAGAGATTAAGAACATGTGGTACTGGAGCAAGGATATATAGATCAGTGGAAAAAGAAATTCAGACACAGGTTCATATGTATATAATCACCCGATTTATAACAAACAGAAGTGCTGTTTTATAACCTGTGATTTATAACCTGCTTTATAACTACACAGAAGTGCTGAATGGGAAAGTTTTTTTTTTTTTTTTTTTTTTTTTTTTTTTTTTTTAAGTAGATAGAGAGCGAAGTCAGTTGGAAAACTGGAAGTCCATATGGGGAAAAAAAATGAATCTTGGCCCCTAATTTTTATTAAAAGAAGAAAATCTTTAACTGCTACTTTAGTCTCAAGAATAAGACACAAGAGAACATCTCTGTGACTTTGGGTAGTCAAGCATTTCTTAAACAGGACATTAAAAAAGGCCAACTATAATGAAATAAATGATAAAAATGGGCTGCATTGAAATGAAGAACTCCTGTTTATCAAAGACACTATTAGAATAAAAAAAATCAGGCTATAGAGTGGGTGGAGATGTCTATTATGCATGTATCCTACAAGAACTTATACCTAAAATATATAAAAATTTATCTCTATTAATAACAAAAAATAGCTTCCAAAAGAAAAAAAAAACAAGCAAAAGACCTGAAAAAATGCTTTACAAAAGGGGCTATTTAAATTCCAATAAGCATATGAAAAAAATTCAATATTATTATTGTCAAAGGAAAGCAAATTAAAACCACAATGAAATAGCACCACAAAACCCACAGAATGGCTTAAATGAGAAGAGACTGACCAAACTAAGTGCTCACAGAATGTGGACAACAGGAACTCTCATACACTCTTGTTGGGCACGACATTTCGTAAAATCATTTTGGAAAATTATTTGGCAAAACCTACCAAAGTTAAAAAGGCACATATTCTCTTATCTACTAATTCTTCTAGTTATATACTCAGCAAAACTGGGAACATACGATTAACTAAAGTCATACATAAGAAGGTCCTAGCAACATTATTTGTAGTTGCCTCAAACTGAAAGCCACTCAAAATGACAACCAGTCGCAATGATAAATACATTCTGATATATTCCTACAGTGGGCTACTATGTAACAGTGAGAGTGAACAAACTACTGCTACACAAAAGAACATGGATGGATCTCACAAATATTGAGCAAAGGAAATCATACACAAAAGATGACATAACTGTATTATTCTATTTGTATAAAGCTCAAAATAGGCAAGACTAACCTATGGAATTAGAAGTGAGGATAGTGGTTACCCCTGGGGTGTAGTGAATGGGAGGAGACTCAAAGGGAGCTTCTAGCATGCAGGTAAAGTTTTCTTTTTTGACCTGGGTGGTGGTTACATGGTATGTTAATTTGGTGATACTATGATTTGAGAGATTTTCTGTTTGTATGTTAAATTTTAACCAAAAATGTTTTAAAATGTATCTAATTATCTACAATTAATCCTCTGCAATATACTTTATATTCCTGCCAAGGCATTCAGTAATCAGGGAGGAAAAAGTGTGTTTCTTGAGACCAAATAATAACAGACAAGTATAGGAATGTGGTCTTGGTGAATGAATCCATTTGATGCCGTGGACAGTGCTAATTGCTCCTTGGAGCCTTGGAGAGCATAAAGGTTATGGAAAAGGCTGCAATTAACGTAGCAGGAGTTCCACCGGTGTAAGCATAGACCCCAGCTAGGAGGGCTTAGAGATAGCCCTTTAACTCTCTTCCAGATACCAGTTTCCCTTGACACTTACAGGAAGTGGAGGAGGGAGGGAAAGGGGCAAATTTTCTTTGCTAAGGAGAACATCTCTGTGGGAATCTCAACACAGGGGCTTTCATGCCCTTGATTGCTAACAATAAATGTGCTTGTCCTTACATGCATGCTTTGCTACCCTCAAGTGCGCCCCGAGCACTTTTATGAGTAACAGACTAAGACAGACAGAAGGCTGGGGGTCACTTACTTCATTTGCCATAG
Organism: Aethalodelphis obliquidens; assembly: GCF_003676395.1. Classification (NCBI taxonomy): domain Eukaryota; kingdom Metazoa; phylum Chordata; class Mammalia; order Artiodactyla; family Delphinidae; genus Aethalodelphis; species Aethalodelphis obliquidens. Next base: position 10,431,316 of record NW_020837965.1, on the reverse strand, counting down.
ATGAGCTGCTATCTTGATTGGGAACATGGCAGTAATTTAATGTATGTGAGGAAACAAAAATGCAATTACCACTGTTGAAACATGTCCTGACACATGGTTAACACTCCCATTCTTGTGCCCAGTGACAGAGGAGAATATTTCTTGTTCCAGATCTGAGAGGAAACTGGCCCATATTTTTCTAAAATATGGTAGGTAGGCTCAAATTTGGATGAATTATTCTCTATATTTATTACATTACCTTGTTTTCTCATCCTCACATATAAATCTAGTCTTTTTCTTCTTTGAGGTAAAGAGGCGTGGTGAGTTAGGATAAGTGAATAGATTAAAAAGAAAATAAAACAAACAACAAGGATTCAACCCCTTACTAACTCTCTAATCTGGACCTTAGTTTCATCTACAAAATGGCAATAATAATTATATAGCAATGAACTCATAACATTGGTGAGCACAAGTGAGATAGTAAACAGGAAAACATCTTTAAACTGTAAACAACTATTAAAACATTGGTAATTAACAGCATATAAAACCAGACTTCTTAATTTATACCTTTCTAAATTCTCAGAGTTCATTTTGCCTGTATCCTAGATATCTGTACAATGATCCTATTCTCCAAGGAAAAAATCCCAATAAATTTCTGGTATTACTTGAGGGCACTCTCTCTTGAATTTCTCACAGCATTTTTCATGGTGTGTAGTATATAAGCAATGCTCAGTAGATACTTAGGTGTCGATATTTTTTGAGTGGAACTCTAAATCAATTTTTAACACATCCTCTCTATTAGACAGCAGTTAGTTGGGCTGTGTTGTTGAAACATTTAGGAATTGAAATTAAATAGCTACTTTGGAAGAAAGTGCTTGAGAAATTAGCTTCATGAAAACATTTTACCTCTCTGTAGGCTTTAATTCATTGGTTGAGCTAAGGATATTCACTATAGTTCTCTTAAGTTCCTGTGTTCCACATAATAGAATCAAAATTTTCTTTTTTGAAGAAGGTTATTGTGTGATTATAGGTAATAATTTTTGTACTCAACTATTACAGGAAATTTGATGGATTTAAAAATTGCAGTAGTATTGTTTTATTGCACAGTTAGATGATTGTGGCAAATGTATCTACATTCTCACTACTTTCCTGTGTTGCTCTACATAAATATTGAAGATACACTTCTCCATCCTTACCACATTGAAAGACAAAACCTTGCCAGCTAGATACAGAGAAAAATCTGTAGCCCAGGGACAGAGAAGTTCTATGAAGTTGGAAAAAGTTTTAAAAAATAAAAATTTTCAGACTTTCTAGCCCAGTAAACTCGTCAATCCAGACTTGAGAATTCTGTTCTGAGAAGTTAAATGACACCTGACATTTGGTTACAGTTAAAAGCTATCCAAGTCATAAGACCATGGCTCAACTTTTTTTTTTTTTTTAACTAATGATATATGATGTCTACTGATTATACTGGATAGCCTCCATTTGCCCCTAAGATTCACTCTCTGCCCTTCTCCATCCTGTGTTCCTGGGAGCTGACCTTAATGGACTTCCTCAACTGGATTCCCTTTTAGCTTGCAGTTGGGAATAGTCAATGGAAAGCATTGGCAGGAAATTGGAAAGTGTAAACAGAGGAAGTAGTAAAGTTAGAAATATTTTCCCAAACTCATTACCTATTGGGTCACAGTTTGGCATTAACTGTGTTTCTCAACAATGCCCAGAGCATCTACTAAGCACCTACCTAGAGCAGCATCCCTCTCCTTCTAGGTTCTGATGACCATTCCCTCCCCTTGCCCTTCAAATCCAGGAGTGGAAATTGTTCCCATTTCTTGTTAGCCCTGGAATGCTATGCAAGCATTGGTAATGAATCTTTTCATTATATTTTCTCAATTATAGCAGATGAATGTACCATTGGGACTCATCAGTGTGATACGCCAGGCATGATAGGAGGTCAAGAATACATAAGAAGAATGAGACTCAAGAGATAGACCTAGGTCACTTGTTACTCAAATATAAAATATCAGTGAATAGTGCTATATTATTATATATATATTATAATTACCCAAGACTGAAATTCCTTAGCTTTTTCTTGGTGCTTAATATTAAACATATTAAGAAAGAGCCTACATAATCCAACATGGGAAGTATATGGCTAGAAATTTCACAATCTGCTTTATTGAAAACTTGTATTAAACAGTAATTGCTGTATTTGTTCCCAGTGTGGTTAGATTTGGGGAGATCAAGAAAATGTTCCTAATATTTCTGTTTACACATTTTTTGCTGTTTTTATCATCACACATAGACAAACCCATATACCCTTGCATACATATATAGTTTGTAGAGTATGGTATTAAGCCCATTAAAAACATAATTTAAAATATTTTTAAGAATTTTAACTATCCAGATAACTTAAAAAATTGCTAAATAAAGCATAGATACATTCACTTATAGTAGAACTATAAGTTAGTAATATGGTAAGAAATGCATATAAATTATTATATTACTGGGAGATTGATGCAGGGAAGATAAGAAAGGTAGATGGCACAGTATCAGAATTGAAAAGCAGATTTTGTTTAGAACATGAAAGCCTTTATATACTTTGCTAAAGAGTTTGAACTCTAACACTAGAATCTGATAGCTGAGTGCCTCTCTTCGTCCTACTATTGAATAACTAAGTGACCTTGGGCACTCCGCATAACCTCTCAGATTGTCAATTTCCTTATAAGTAAAATGGGTTTAATAACAGCACTTCAAACTCTGAGTTAAATCAAATAGAATTTCTTAGCTCAGAGTCCATCACATAGTTAAGTATGTGATAAATGTTAGCTGTACAGATATTGATGCATATTAATTACAGACAGCTAAATCTGTTGACAGAGAGAAAATGGGGACTGATTAAGAGGCAGAAACAGAAGCAAGATGAGCACACTGAAGTGTTTCCAATCAATATCATCTCCAATGTGTAATGGACCACGAGTTTAGAGAGATGCTCCAAGAAGTACTGTTTCAGGATCAAATACATCTAGGAGTCATTGCATTTTATATCTCCTTTCTGGATATACCTATTTGCATTTGAGAAGTTTTGCAAAATCTTTCCAAATATCTCCCTGTCTTTCCCAATCTTGCTAAATGTGAATCTCATTCAATGTCAATTATGTCCTATAGAACTTTTGTAAAGCATATTGGGAAATGCTACTCCCTTACTTACCATCACTTGACTGGGATAAGGTGCTAGTAGCAGGAAAAGAAAGATAAGTTATAGTCTTTTCATATGGATTGGACACACAAATTTTACAAGCAGAAGGATCATCCCAAGGCAGTTAGCATTACGTCAGTGTTAACTTTTCTTTGACTTGAACAGAAATGACAGTTTAAAAAAAAAAAGTAAGAACTAAAGAAGATTTTATAAACAATGGCATGTGTCTGATATGGTGGGAAATAATAGTGTCAGCACATTCCAAGTGGGTAATTGGTTGTCATTGTGCATATTCCCAGCAAATTGGGCCCTTTGCTCCTAATTTAAACACCCATTTTTGCCTAATTATGTTGTGTATTTACATTTCACATTATCTTTGTTAACACGTAGAAATTCATCTGGTGACCTAGCAGGAAGTCCCTTGAAGTCATAACTCTTAATTACCCTCCCTGGAGCCAGAGTAGTTTGAATTGAGAGGTAGTCAGAATGGGTTATAGGAAGATTGCTAGGAAAAACACACAGATGTACAAGCCCTGGTGTTTTGATCTGTAAGCCTGTGCCCAGTTTTTTGAAGTGGTCAGTAGCACAGGCTTTAGACTCAGAGCTGGATTCAAATATGAGCTTTACTATTAACTAGCTTGTAAAACGTGGACAAGTTACTGGTTCTTTTTGTGCCTTAGTTTGCTCAGTATTAAAATGGAAAATTAATAATACCTAAATCCATAAGACTTGAGGGAAGAGAAAATGGGGAAATATGTGTAAAGCACTTCACATAGTCTCTGAAATATAGGTTGCACTCACTAAAGAGTGACTTTATTTCATAATTTTATTATTGTTATTACCTTTTCTCTTGTGCATAGTAAGAAGTGATTAAGTATTTGTTGCCACCAAATTATGAGTGTATATAACAAACAGTAGTATTTGTTAATAATAAGCAAATCATTTTAAATTTCTCTCCTACTCTGAATGATTTGTTAATTTGAGGTTTTCTATCAGTTAAAAACATCAATGTATCAGCTTTTTGTTTCACATTTAATGTTAAAATACAACATTTCTTTTTGGTGTGCTAATTGCATTTTTAAAAAAACCATTTGTTCAATGTTTCAAAGTGGTCAATAAATAACATTAAATAAACCACTGAAATGAAAACCAGCATTTCATCAGAAATACAATCAAGCATTTCATAATTATTGAAAATGGAAAAAAAACTTCAGCAATGATGTAAAAGCACACGCAGATACTTAGTGAATCAAAAGAGCTAAGGATGAGAAATATGTATGTTTTATGATGGAATTCAAATGACGTAAATGTGAACAATTACTAAATTTTTATATTCTATCTCATGTAATAGAAAGACTGGTCACGGCACAAAATATTATTCCCTATGCTTCCTTTAATACAAATGTCATAATAATAGTCACTATTTATTGATTCTATTCCATTGGCCAGGAATTGTGCTAATGATTATATACATTATGCCATAGAAACTCTATAGAATAAGTACCATTATTTCTAATTTGCAGCTGAGGAAGATGGAAAACAAAAATGGAAATTGCCTCAACCCAGGATTCCTTTCCCTACTTTTCTCCTAGTAAGAGAAGAGGCGTTACTAGTCACAGGAGCATTTTGGGATTTAGGTGGAGCTAGTTATAACCCTCTATGTCTCTCAAATTTTTTTTACGAAAGGGTATTTGAACCAGCTGGATCAGAGTCATTCCCATATATTTCTCTGGGTTGAGTTAATGAGGAATTGAGGAATAGTTTTTTCCCTGCATTTCTGGTTGGGAATTCTATGTTTTTATGTCTAAAGTGATTCATGGAATATTCTACATGGAAAATGCCTGTCTGTATTAAAAGAGAGTGATTCGGTACAAAGAAAATAAAAGAGGGAAATGGACAGTGTGAAGCCCTTGGATCAAGTCATTTCTCCATTCTGGTTCACTTCTGCCTTTTTATATTCTTGTCATGTCTCCCAAAATTTTTATGCTTTTTTTTTAAGCTAATTAAACTTGGGTTTCTGCAACCTTCACTTAGAAGAATTCCTTCTTGTTAAGTCAGAGGTTAAACATATTATCCAAAATTACATGGCTGGTTAGTTGTAGAGGCAGGAGTCAAACCAAGGCCAGTCAAATGCCCATCCCTTGACCACTAGAAACTCTATCACAGTTTGACAAATAATCTTCAGCAATCCCCATGAGCAAGATGAATATCGTGTAAGGATCATTGGACATTTTCCTAATGTTCTGACTTACACACTAACGAGTGGACAAAAAAATTAAGCTAAACTAAATAACAGTATCCACTTTCATATTAAGGCTTTTTAAAACAAATAGATTAAGTAGATTTTTATAGCAAATTATTGAATAAAGAGCCTGGTCAAGCACCAGGCTGAATTCTGTTTTTAGAAATGATAGTCCTAGACTGGTGGCATGTATGAACATTTGAATGAACAGGAGCTGAACAGAGGACAGAGGGTAAAGGAAAACAGAAAAACAGCTGCGGTTTGTCTGAGCCATTGAAAATAATGCACCAACCATTCAACTAAGAAGGTAATGATGCTGATGCACTAATGAAAGAGTATAGCCCATAATATTTTGACTTTGTGAGGAGCCTCTTTTCTAGATCAGAACTGATAAACTGTGTTGACGTGTGGTTGTAGAAGGTTTCCTGATATTTTAGCTTTGGATGTTACGTCTATTACTAAGTCTAGTTCACATCAACAGTGGGTCCCAGTCCTGACCTGCAAGAACCTCAAATGGATGCCCTTTGGTGAGTAAAACCATCATGTTTGTTTAGGTTGCCAAAAGCACAAGCGGTCTGTGGTGGTTGGAGTTGACTTTATCCCCATGGGGCAGACGTTATGATTCCCCACACTATCCTAGAATGTCCACGGCTGCCAAAATATTTCATGGAGTGCTCTTAAACATCACCCAACATGAGCTAATATTTCATTTTAACTGCAGGTCTGGGAAACACAAATGGAGATGTTGGGTTGGAAATATATGAGGTGCACTGGACAGGGAGTGTTTTGATTTTGAATGCAGAGGATCTCAAGGAAATATGTACTCCTCTGAAACTGTTTCCGTATGTTTCCTGATCCACAGCTCTCACTACATGAGACACAGTGTTATCTTGATTAATGCCTTTGTCTTAAATACATGATGAATGGGACTTTAGGTCGATTCTGGCCCTTTCTCACTGTAACAAGATCAAAGTAAATATATTTCATTCTGCTATGAATGTATTTTTTTCATGTTGTGTAATACAAAAAGATGATCCTCTCGTATAGCAGCTCTATTTTATACATGCCTAGAAAGCAAGAAAAATTTTTTTTCTGAAGTTAAAGTAACTTCTGTAAGAGATAAAACTAATATTTTTTTCACTGTATATGAAAAGGTTACCAAGGTTACTCTTCCTTTCTATCATTCACTGATGCCAAATTTTGGGAAACAAAAAAGAAAGGTGACATTTACCAGTCACGTCAAACAGAATTTATTTAAATCTCACATTCTTGAGTTAGTTGATAAATTTTCATTCTGTATTTAATTATGATAAAAATGTCCCATATTTTTCTATTAAAAGTAGTCTTTCAGTGAGCTTCTTATGTATCTATTTACCTATGGAGTAAATTCTAAACAATGGAGACTATAAGTCAAAGGGAATGTATATTTTAATGTTTTAAATATACTTACTTTGAATTAACTCATGAAAAATTATCCCAATTTGTATGTTTACCTGCATACTTTCAAAAATGTGGGTATTTTAAAAGTGTACATTTTGAAAATGTTATTTTTTTTTATTGTGAGAAAAGGTTGAGCATGTTTATATTCATTTTAGGAAAATTTCTATTTCTTTTTCCATATATTTTTCTAACTCTATGTCTTCTTGCATATTTTTTTTTGGATTTTTCATTTTTACTGATTTGAAAACTATTTTTATATTTTAAAAAGTACATGTACTTTTATGTCTCAATTGCAACCTCATCAATTGACTAGTTAATAACTAATTTTGTCAATTGCCCTTTGGTGTTTTGAAAGGAATTTTTTTATTAACACAAAAAACCCATACATATTTATACAGTTTAATCACTTACATTCTTTTAGGCATTTAGGCATTTGTTCTTGCTTAGAAAGGCTTACCCTAATCAATTACTATTAAAGAAAAAATGATCTATTCTTTCCTATTTATAGCTTCATTTTTACATGCAAATTTTTGATTCATGGAAAATTGCTGCCTAAGACAGGCAGAATAGGAAGCAATTTTAATTTCTTTTTTTTTTCCTCAAATGGATAGCCTATTTTCCCAACACCATTTATTTTGTTCTTCAGAGAATCAAGGTGTAAAAATGAGAAATTTTTCTTAGGTAAACTGAGCTTCAGTTATCTTATCAATAGAATTATTGTGATGCCTCTTCACTGAGTAACACTAACTATCTAAGAAAATATTCAATGTGAAAACAGTCAATAACCACAAAATTTTTAAGCTTTGTTAAATTTGAATCTACATTTTCATCCTGTCAAGACTTTTGTGTTAAGTGTAAGAAATTAATTTCCTCAGATGGAAATTTGTTTCAGTAAAAGCTATACTTGACGTAAGGCAAAAAACTTTCGTACACAATTTTTTACTGGTATCTAGACCAAGATGATTTCCTATGCAACAAGTTTTGACATACTGCTAAGAGTTGTGATGAAAATAATATGATGCTCCTATTGGTCCATCATGTGTTAGGCATGGCCTTTAACTTCATTCTCATATAATGGGAAAGAAGTTTCTTTTAGTCATTCTCCCTTGTGACCCTCACCTTGCAGTTGAAAGCCAGAAAACGGTAGCTGTTCAAGGTATTTTAGTTGCCTGAACTTACATGGCTGGATTTGGCAATTCAGTTCCTCAACATAAAAAAGAAAATTGTTAAATATTCTCCACTGTGATTTAGTCCAATATCCTGGGATACCAGGTCTTGATTTCATTCTAATTACACTCTAATTAACAATAATTAGCCAGCAATAGACCTTTGTGAATTCTGTTCATCTAGGTATGTATGTTAGTATATTTAGGTTTTAAAATGTGAAAAGTTACCTGTAATGGGTGTTGTGCCAATGTACAGCATTGAAGAGCACAAATAAAATGTGATGGAAATAGGAAAGAGAGAGACTCCATTTCCATAGGGACATATAAAATATAGTGAAATAGTCTAACAACGGTTATATAACTTTTTGTCAAAACCCATTTTTAAAGTGAAAGATTAGAGTTGAATTTTGTTTAAAGAAATCATTTTTTGACATGCATGAGAGATTAAAAGCTAAACACCTCTAATAGTAAATATGAAACCATAACTTTAGGGTGATAAACTAAGCATGCTCTCAAACATAAGAAACCTTACTCTGGTCTGACAGCATGACACTGGAATAAGGGTGTTATGAGCTGAATTAGGTCCCCCCAAAATACATATGTTGAAGTCTTAAACCTCAGATTGTGACTGATTTTGGAGGCAGGGCCTCTAAAGAGGTAATAAAAGTAAAATGAGGTCATTTGGGTGGGCCCTAATCTAACATGCACTGTCTTTAAACGAAGAGGTAATTGGGACACAGACGCGAACAGGGGAAAGACCCAGTGAAGACATGGAAAGAGAACCATCTATAAAACAAGGAGAGAGCCCTCACTCAGAAGAAAGCAATGTTGCTGACACCTTAGTCTCAGTGTTGGCATCTCGTCATGGCAGCCCTAGCAAACTAATACAATGGGATCCTTACGTAATTATTTTCAAAATCTTTATTTTGCAATCAGGTTAATATGTTCTGATAGCTTTGCATGTGGTCTTATTGCTTCTTATGACAATTCTATGATTTATATATTGTTAGTTTGAATTTAAGATGGAAATGAGAAAAATGAGGTTGAGTTTAAGTAATTTGCCATTTTCACAGCTCATATGTCACTAAGCCAAAGATTGAAACTAGATATGTTTCTCACTCCAGAACATTCCTTTAATTGCTATGCTATAGTCACATGGACATATCTTTGACAAAAGATTGCCTATGATCTGTTCAAATGGTAAAATAACTGTCAAAGTTTTGACTAAAAACAAGATAAGTTTGTTCCTGTTGATTGAAACATGCCTACTGTGATATTTAGAATCTGATAGATTGAAGATAAACTAGGAAAGAAGAACACAAGTGTAGGACTGGAGGCTTCTTAAGGAAAACAGCTCTGGTTAGTAAATTAATAACACAATTCACTTAAGTTTCTTTATTGAGTGCCTGTTCCAGGCACTGGATTAAGAGCTGAATATAGCCATAGTACTGAATTCATAGAGTTTAGAGCTCGATAGTAGAAAAGAGACAAATTAAAATATCAACTACAAAATTACCAAAGCTATGAGTGTACAGAATGTGGAAACTTAAATATGGCTTACAACTCAGATGCTGAGAATGGATTTCTATGCAAAAGAAAGAGAACCTCAGTAAAATGAAAGGAAGAATGATAAGAAAGATGGATTTGTTGAGCTAAATAAGAGGAAAACTGAGTAGAAATTCAGGTTGTACCCAATTTTTCAGCAGGCTTTGAATCTTCACAAAAGAAATGATGTAATATGTTCTCAGTTATAGGGATATTTGCTACTAATGTCAGGTATAATACTTTTTTTTTTTTTTTTTTTTTTTTTGCTTAAAATAATGTGTAAGGATTCCTGGGCTTTAACCAGGTGTTATGCCTATGTTTTAGGCTTCTTTTATAAACCTAGTTTTCTGTAGCTATTGATCCTTGATCATATGTTGTATTAGTTTTCTAGGACTACAGTAACAAATTACCATAAATGGGGTGGCTTAAAACAACAGAAATTTATTCTCTCACTGTTCTAGAGGCTAGAAGTCTGAGATCACAGTGTTGGTAGGATTTGTTCCTACTGGAGGCTGAGGGAGAATTATCTTCCAATCTTCTCTCCTAGCTTCTGGTGGCTGTGGGCCATCCTTCTCGTCCCTTGACTTATAGATGCATCATGCCAATCTCTGCCTCAGTCTTCATATAGTGTTCTCCCCTGTGCCTCTTTCTGCTTCCTATCAGGACACCAGTCATACTGGATTAAGGGCCATAGTAATGACCTCATCTTAACTTGATTATATCTGCAAAGACCCTATATCTAATTAAGGTCACATTAGCATGTATTGGGATTAGAATATCAAGGTATTTTCTAGGGGAACACAATTCAACCTATAATATATGCCTTTACAGAAAAATATCTTATTTGGCACCCATAATACTTATATAAGTAATTGATAGCCAAAATCATGCCATGTAACAAACAGCTACAAAACCTCATTAACATATAATAAAAATATTTCTTTTCACTCACAAATCTAGAGCTTGGCTGCTGTTTCTGTTGATCTGAGTCAGACTCTGGAGTCTCATTCTCACTCATACTCCTGCAGTCAACTGATGTGGATTAGAAGACATTGCTGACCTTGGCTGGGTCCTCTCACATGTCTGGATCTTGGCTGGGACATTCGTGTGGGCTTAGTTCTGCTCTACATGTCTCATCATAGAGCAGGCTCTGCTGAGGAGCAAGAAGGGAAGTGGAAACACACAAGTGCTTTTTCAGGTCTCTGCTTGTGTCCAATTTGTTGTTGTCCCATTGGCCAAAACAAGTCATATGGCCCATCCCAGAGTCAGAGTGGGAGGATATCACTAAAAGTCAGGGAGAGACAGGAAACTACTGGGACCATTAATTGAACTTTTTATAGACATTATTTTCCCTCTCCTCTGACTACTTTTTTGTAAATTTCATTTTGAAAATTTCTCTTTCCATTTTTTTTTTTGGGGGGGGTGGGGGTACGCGGGCCTTTCATTGTTGTAGCCTCTCCCATTGTGGATCACAGGCTCCAGATGCACAGACTCAGCGGCCATGGCTCACGGGCCTAGTCGCTCCGCGGCATGTGGGATCTTTCCGGACCGGGGCACGAACCCTCATCCCTTGCATCGGCAGGTGGACTCTCAACCACTGAACCACCAGGGAAGCCCTCTCTTTCAGTTTTTACTTTTCGCATATAAGTGCCACCTAAGACCATCTTTCAATTCTCAAGAGTTGTTTTTAGATACAATAAATGTTCTTTCTTTAAAATATTTTAGATTTTTGTCTTTTCTTCTATGCTTAAACATGAAATAAGCTCATACTTTAACATCTAAATTCTTTTTCTCCTAATCTATCATATACACTTTCATTGGAATACCTTAGCTCGAATACTATTTTCACTTTGAAACATCCTTTCAAAAGTAACAACAACAACAAAATGACTCCCCATTACTCACCTTAATACTTAAATTCTCTGGCTCTGTACTAGCTTGGTCTCACATGTATCAGTGTTTGTTCTTAGAATTAAAGCTTCATAAGGGAAGAACTTTGTCTCTATTACACTGCAGGTGAGTACTACAGTTTCTTGCCAAGCAAGGTTTAGGGTTCAGTGAATATTTGGAACAAAACAAGGATCACACACTCCACTGTTTTCTAGTTAAAATATCTTCCCCCTCATTGAGTCTTTGACTTTTGCTTATGTTGTTACACCAGTTTAGAATGCCATCTCTTTCCACTTGTAAAATACCCATCAAGGGAATACAAAGCAGAAGAAGAAAGCCCCTTTTCTCAGCGTGCTCATAGTTTGTGGGGAGGAAGCCATCAAACTAAGTGATTATAATAAAATATAGTCATTTTCATGCCAGAAATATTCATGGGAATATAGAAATATTCATAGGAATAGAGAAAGAGATACCTAATCCAGCATGAAAGAGATGAGCAAGTTTTCCTGAAGAATGAAGAAGAGTAACATTCTTCAGCCAGAGAAGAAGGGAGCAAAGGTAGAGGCATGGAACAGTATGGCCATGAAAGAAACAACAAACAGGATATTACTAAAGTGTCAAGTTCAATTCACTGGGTGGTGATACACAGATTGGTGGGGAAAGTAGTAGGCATGAACTGTAACTTGGAGGGTCTTTATGACATGTTAAAGAACTTGAACTCAATGTCTCAAGATACTTTAAAACACTTTTAAACAGGAGAATAAAAGGTCCAAGTTCATCTTTCCAACCTGGAACAAACGTAAGTCCCAGAATCCAGTAATTTCATGACATGGTAATGACAAGTTGCAAGGTCCAAGTCTCATTCTCTTAATCTTTCTTTTAAACACAGTAGCTGATCTGAGAAACTGCTGTAATAATGTATTAATGGCTTAAAGGCTGATTCAGTTGGCTTTGTTCTCTTTCTTTATGTGTTTTCAAATGCTGGCCTTCTTCAGATGAAATATTAGAGGCAAGGATGAAACAATAACAAGCCTTTCTAGTAATATGGCAAAAATGTGGAAGATCATTCTTTTTACTAATGTTAACTTTGGTATCATTCACATCCTAAAGATGCAGACATGGCAGACTAAATGAATAGAAATTGGGGTACTTAGACTAGAAAGGAAGTGTCTCTATGTTATTTTCAAAACCACTGTTTATTTAAAAAAAATACTTTAAATAAATGATTAGGCTTTTGCCTAAGAATAGCCCAATAGATAATTGTATTTTCTCTTGGAAGAAATAGAGTAATTTTTACTTCTATTTGTGGTATGTAAAAATATGGGGAAAAGGAATTTGAACTCAACCTAAAGTACAAGTCTGGGAATTAGAAAGTGGAAACAGAATTTATGGAATAAGTATAGATTTATTTGAAAGGCTAGATTAATTTTCACATGCTTAGGCATGAAATGTTATTGCCTAACAATTCTATTATGTGTTAATAATAAAGTAACTCATATGTGCAAAATGGATGTGTCACACCAAGAGAAAATGTTTAAAATGCCAAGTAAATACCACAACAAATGTAGGAAAAATGCTTTACTGATGGTTTCACTTTGTAAATTCTTTTGAAGATTTTTTTTTTTTTTTCATTCTCCTGGAGCACAGAAAGCAAGGGTTCTGTTCTTTATGGAGGAATCTTGTTTTGGTACAATTTTACATCCATTCAGTTTATATTTAACCAGAAACTAAGATATTACGCCCTGTAATTTTTTTAAATTAGTATTTAAAAACATGTGGGACTACGAGGCTGATTCTCAGAGCAGCGTGGCTTTTAGAAAAGTTGGTGGATGGTGCCAAGTCCTTTATTTTTTATACTTTAAGCTTTGTGTTTTCCAGTTTTTATTGTTTAGAATAAAGTTTTAGAGATTGAATATCACTTTCCTTCTTTGATACAGTACTTTTTTGGGCAAATATTCACTTATAAATTTCTCCCCTTTAGTGTCTCAGAAAGAATTCAATAGTATATCTGATAGCAATGCCCATTATCTCTGGATCCAGTCTTTCCTCTTGAAATTCCTCGTTTGCTTACATAAAGCCAATGGGGTTCCTTAGCATTCTAAGGACTTTCATTACTTTCTGGCTTATCTGGTTCTCTCAAAGTACCAGCGGTTCAGTTTTTCTTGCTATTTTATTAAACATTTCTCCACTTCCACTTTGCCAACTTTTTGAAGATGACAAGGATTTGCTTTTATTTTGTCATGATGAGCATTAGCTTTATACCAGTCTCATTTTCACTCTGTTGTCCTGAGCACCTTTCTGTCTTAATGCCCAACTGGAAGGGGGGTGCTGATCAAGTTGTGGAATCACTGTCTCTGTGGAATCCTCAGCAATAGCAGTTTGTACCTTACTATCTGTAGGTACATTACAGCCACGGAACACTAGCTTTTGCAAAGATAATCACTGACATTTTCTCTACTCATGCCATACTGAGGGTATAGCTTGCCTTGTAGAAGAGTTTTTTTCTGATGTGGTGTTTTAAGGAAAGCTATGGGGTCCACATTTTCCTGGCATCTTCACCTTCCTCCTTAGGCAGTGTGGTGTGAAGGTCAAGAACATAGACTTTGGGCTCAGGCAGATCTTAGTCTAACACTTTGCTCTGCCGCTTACTAGCTGGATGATTTAATTACCTAATTTTTCTAAGATGGAAAAGACAGCTGCAGATAGTTCTATTTTCAGCAATTCTGAACCATGTTAATTCAAACAAAACTTCAGAATTAATTCTAATGAGAATGATTCAAATATTTAAATATAGAACATCAAGTACTTGAAGACATCAAAGAAAATCAAGGTAGTGGTGACTCATGAGGGCAAAATCCAGGAGAAGAAGGCTGCACAGTGAGATAAGCCTGGGATTTGGTAGCATTTTACCTGGTGACATTTTCTGAGCCTGGAAAAGTTGTCTTAAAGGTGGAAAAACTGAGCAGTTCTATCGGAAGCCTCACAGAAGGAGGCAGGCAAAAGTTGACATTCAGGGCCCACCAAGGCTGGAAAGAGTCAGATAAATCCCTTCACTTTGGGATGGGATTATGGAATAAGGGTTAAATGAAAGAAGAGATAGAACAACACTTTCAAGGACTGAAGTTAAAGTCATAAATGACCATCAACAGATGAATGGATAAAGAAGATGTGGTACATACATACAATGGGATATTACTCAGCCATTAAAAATAATGAAATAACACTATTTGCATTATTTCTCTAGGTACATGGATGGACCTAGAGATTATCCTACTGAGTGAAGCTAGACAGAAAAAGACAAATATCATATGATATCGCTCATATGTGGAATCTAAAAAAAAAAATGATACAAATGAACTTATTTACAAAATAAAAACAGACTCACAAACTTAGAGAACGAACTTATGGTTATGGTGGGCAGGGGGAAGGTGAGGGAGGGATAGACTGGAAGTTTGGGATTGACATGCACACACTGCTATATTTAAAATAGATAACCAGCAAGGACCTACTGTATAGGGAACTCTGCTCAATATTCTGTAATATCCTAAATGGGAAAAGAACTTGAAAACTAATAGATACATGTATATATATAACTGAATCACTTTGCTGTACACCTGAAACTAACACAACACTGTTAATCAACTATACTCCAATATAAAATATTTTTTTAATAAATAAAAATAAATAAATAAAGTGATCCCAGAATCCTAGTCCCTTAGCCTGACCATTTGTCAGAAGCAAAGCTGAATCATCTCTGGGAGATGATAACAGCATACAGAGCCTTGAATTATTTCGGCAACTTTTCAAACAACTTGTCCGATATTTAATGACAATAATATTAATTTTTAAAAACCAGGTCTCTGCTGCTTGGTGGTGCTGCCTTCGAGGAGAGGGTGGTGTTCCTGCCCTGAGGGACTGGCCAGGGGGATGAAGACAAAGTGATGCACGGTGGTGACAGATCACAGTGGACAGGTGAGGTTTAAAAAGGGCTCCGTCAGGGTGTCAGGCTTGGTGGGAAATGCCTCTGGAAAGCATCTCCACCTTTCCACACACCAAGTGGGTGTGGTCTGGGTCCAGGTGCCCAGATAGTCCAAGGCACCGAAGACTGAGTGCCTGGAAACCACCAGCACCTCTATCCAGTCCTCAGTCATGATGTGAACATGAAATGACCTGTGAGGTGTGCTGTCCCAATAACCATGGGCAGTCGATCTCTTTTATCATAGGACAGAACCCAAAGCATGCAGTGGACATATTTAATACCTGTGTGGGGAAATTGCAGCAACTGCACGAGGGGTATTATACTATATTCAAGTACACGCTGATGTTTGAAAACAACTTCATCCCGATTAGCACAAAAGAATGATCGATGTGTGCATCCATGCACAAATGGTGACTGTGAGCCTCACATCCACCAGCCCCGGCCTCATACTATCTGACATCATGCCACTGGCCCTATGAGCTGCAAACTGTGAAGAGTATCTCAGACGTGGCCAGGCCAGCTGGGGAAGAAGTCAAAAATCTACAAAGATCTATCTCACAGCTAACCAGATGCTTGCCCTGAAGTCTGTAAAATTCTCCATCCATGACTGAAAAATAGCTCTGTCTAAAGCTTGCCACTGGCTGCTCTTTTGACCTTCAGCTGTGTCCCCTTTCTGATGCAAGAGATCTTTTCATTTATTGGGAATAAATTGTTTACTTCTGAGACCACCAGTGGAGAGTTACAGCACTGCAGGCCATCCCAGCTGGGGACACAATGGATATTCTTATGTTTGAGGCAGAGGACAAGAGGCCATGAAGCTCCATGGAGAAAGCGACCAAGGTCAGGAGGCTTCACACAGTTCTCTTTTGGGGCCTCCTCCCCTGGTTATGCTTGTGGGGAAGGAATCTAATGTGCCTGCCACACATCCTGTGTTCATGGAAGCACACTGTCCTTCACATGACACTTACAGTGCTTGACAAAGGAGCAACAGTAGGGATGGCACCACAGCAGGCCCTGTGGACGTGCCCGCAATGAAGTCTGCAGACTCAGGACAAGATAAGCACTGACAGGATGAGGATTACTCTGAATATCAGCAGAAGCTCCAGTCTCTCTCCAGAGGATTGCATGCTTGTGGTGACTGCAGGAGCAGAAACTACCAACATACCTGTTGCAGAAACAACTAAATATACGGTAATGAGATTCCTTGTCTCAACCTTGCAGAGTGAAATGTATGAATGAAGAGGATGGAAGTCAGTCTCCCAACCCCATGCTGAAGCCTAGAGTGGGGAGGAGGTAAAGGACAGAACTATCACTGGAAGACATTCTAACCACCTCAGACAGGGAGGACAAGTCTGCTCTGACATGATCCTTCTGCTGGTCCTTTGCCCACATGGAACCACTAGAGGTGAGCAAAAGGAAACTCCAGAGAAAACCAGTGGGCAGAGGACACAGCTCTTCCTTCCACGAAAACACCAACCTCATCCCACTGCAAAGAAGTCTAGGTTATCTCAAACTTTAACGGGGAGCAAATCTACAACTAATTCAGGTTCTTCAAGTTAAGAACCCCAACACAATTAGCTCTTTCTTTAATAACTTCAAAACCTATTGTACCGTACAAACAATAGTACCAGGTTCTACAATTAAGAGATCCAGAAGGACTGGCTAACTGTTGAAAATAAAAATCCGTCCTACCATGTAAACAGTGGACCCAGGCTCTACAATGAAAAGATCCAGAAGACTGGATCTTAATGAACTTCAAAATCAGCTCTACTAACAAACAGTAGTCCCAGGTCCTGCACAATAAGTATCCAGCAGGATTGGCCCTTTATTAACAAATCTCAAAGCCCACCACACTGCACCTTGTACAGACGTGGACATCACGTCTAGAACAGTGGAGGAGAGCAGTGTGGAGGCCATCAGGCAGCCAGCAGTCTCTGGTGAGGTACTTGAGATCACTGGTACCATGATATATGAGGCCAAGTGACAGTAAACTTTGAAGCCTATCAAAACACAACAACAACAACAGCAAACAGGAGCAGAGGAGGAGGACCAGGTTGTTTCCAGTTTAGTTTCATTATTTTTTGTTTTGTTTTTTTTTGTTTTTTTTTTTGCGGTATGCGGTCCTCTCAGACGCGCAGGCTCAGCGGCCATGGCCCACGGGCCCAGCCGCTCCGCGGCATGCGGGATCCTCCCGGATCGGGGCACGAACCCATGTGCCCTGCATCGGCAGACGGACTCTCAACCACTGCGCCACCAGGGAAGCCCAGTTTCATTATTTTTAATAAATAAAACCACCTATTCTTAAAATGAATCTCAATCTTCCTTTTGAATTTACACGTTTCACAGGATTGTAATGACTTCACAGTGGATTCTGTGACATCAACTATGCTGCATTCTGAGGCTCTGCTCTCCAGTCAGCAGAACCCAACTTCACATCCATGTTCAACAGAGCCAATAGGAGTGTGCCACCTTGCCTGAACCTCTCTGCCTTTGGTTTCCCAAGACTGCAGCTGAAAGAAGTACCACCACTTCCCTGCCCTCTTCCTCTATTTCCCCCTGAAAGTCCTTGAACACAGATAAATCCATTTGTTAGGTTAAATAGGAACTGAACTCATGTCTTTTCAGGATAATCAAAGAGAAGATGAGGAGTAGAGCAGCATTTGCTCATAATCGGAATAGGAAAGGCTTTCCTGTAGGCTTAACAATTCCATTCCTAGGAATGTACCCTGGAGAAACTCACACATGTGCCTCTGGGAGACAACTATGAGAATGTTCATAGCAAAATAATTTATAAGAGCAAAACACTGTAAATAACCTCAAATGTCCATTGATGGGAGAAAAGTTAAATTATAGTATAGAATATATAAACACCCACATGCATGCACACGCACATACAAAGGGATACTATACAAATGTTGCTGCTAACAATATTGGCATGGATGGATCTCAAAAAGAATCAAGTAAAAAACTGAAGTCACACTTGAGGATATGGGGAGGGGGAAGGGTAAGCTGTGACAAAGCGAGAGAGAGGCATGGACATATATACACTACCAAACGTAAGGTAGATAGCTAGTGGGAAGCAGCCGCATAGCACAGGGAGATCAGCTCGGTGCTTTGTGACCGCCTGGAGGGGTGGGATAGGGAGGGTGGGAGGGAGGGAGATGCAAGAGGGAAGAGATATGGGAACATATGTATATGTATAACTGATTACTTTGTTATAAAGCGGAAACTAACACACCATTGTAAATCAATTATACCCCAATAGACTTCCGGGAAGATGGCAGAAGAGTAAGACGCGGAGATCACCTTCCTCTCCACAGATACACCAGAAATACATCTACGCGTGGAACAACTCCTACAGAACACCTACTGAACGCTGGCAGAAGACCTCAGACCTCCCAAAAGGCAAGGAACCCCCCACGTACCTGGTCAGGGCAAAAGAAAAAACTAAACAGAGACAAAAGGATAGGGACGGGTCCTGCACCAACGGGAGAGAGCTGTGAAGGAGGAAAAGTGTCCACACACTAGGAAGCCCCTTCGCGGGTGGAGACTTCGGGAGGCGGAGTGGGGGAGCTTGGGAGCCGCGGAGGAGAGCACAGCAACAGGGGTGCGGAGGGCAAAGCGGACAGATTCCAGCGCAGAGGATCGGGCCGACCGGCACTCACCAGCCGAGAGGCTTGTCTGCTCGCCCGCCGGGGCGGGCGGGACTGGGAGCTGAGGCTCCGGCTTTTGTCGGAGCGCCGGGAGAGGACTGAGGTTGGCGGCGTGAACACAGCCTGCAGGGCGTTGGTGCGCCGCGGCTGGCCGGGAGAGAGTCCGGGGAGGGGTCTGGACCTGCCGAAGAGGCAAGAGACTTTTACGTCCCTCTTTGTTTCCTGGTGCACGAGGAGAGGGGATTAAGAACGCTGCTTGAGAGAGCTCCGGGGACGGGCGCGAGCCGCGGCTAAGAGTGCGGAGCCCAGAGACGGACATGGGACGCTAAGGCCGCTGCTGCCGCCGCCAGGAGGCCTGTGTGCGAACACAGGTCACTAGCCACACGCCCTTCTGGGGAGCCTGTGCAGCCCGCCACTGCCAGGGTCCCGGGATCCAGGGACGGCTCCCCGGGAGAGCGCACGGTGCGCCTCAGGCTGCAGCGTCACGCAGGCCTCTGCCGCTGCAGGCCCGCCCCGCACTCCGTGACCCTCCCTACCCCCCGGCCTGGGTGAGCCAGAGCCTCCGAATCAGCGGCTCCTTTAACCTCGTCCTGTCTGAGCAAAGAACAGACGCCCTCCGGCGACCTACACACACAGGCGGGGCCAAATCCAAAGCTGAGCCCCTGGGAACTGTCAGAACAAAGAAGAGAAAGGGAAATCTCTCCCAGCAGCCTCAGAAGCAGCGGATTAAAGCTCCACAATCAACTTGATATACCCTGCATCTGTGGAATACCTGAATAGACAACGAATCATCCCAAATTAAGGAGCCCTGTGGATGAAAGGCTCTTGGTGCTGCAGCCAGGAGTCAGTGCTGTGCCTCTGAGGTGGGAGAGCCAACTTCAGGACACTGGTCCACAAGAGGCCTCCCAGCTGCACATAATATCAAACAGCAAAAATCTCCGAGAGATCTCCATCTCAACGCCAGCAACCAGCTTCACTCAACGACCAGCAAGCTACAGTGCTGGACATCCTATGCCAAACAACTAGCAAGACAGGAACACAACCCCACCCATTAGCAGAGAGGCTGCCCAAAATCATAGTAAGTCTACAGACACCCCAAAACACACCACCAGACGTGGACCTGCCCACCAGAAAGACAAGATCCAGCCTCATACACCAGAACACAGGCACTAGTACCCTCCACCAGGAAGCCTACACAACCCACTGAACCAACCTTAGCCACTGGGGACAGACAAAAAAAACAACAGGAACTACGAACCTTCAGCCTGCAAAAAAGGAGACCCCAAACACAGTAAGATAAGCAAAATGAAAAGACAGAAAAACACACAGCAGATGAAGGAGCAAGATAAAAACCCACCAGACCTAACAAATGAAGAGGAAATAGGCAGTCTACCTGAAAAAGAATTCAGAATAATGATAGTAAGATTGATCCGAAATCTTGGAGATAGAATGGACAATAGAATGGACAAATTGCAAGAATCAGTTAACAAGGACCTAGAAGAACTAAAGATGAAGCAAGCAACGATGAACAACACAATAAATGAAATTAAAAGTACTCTAGATGGGATCAATAGCAGAATAACTGAGGCAGAAGAACGGATAAGTGACCTGGAAGATAAAATAGTGGAAATAACTACTGCAGAGCAGAATAAAGAAAAAAGAATGAAAAGAACTGAGGACAGTCTCAGAGACCTCTGGGACAACATTAAACGCACCAACATTCGAATTATAGGGGTTCCAGAAGAAGAAGAGAAAAAGAAAGGGACTGAGAAAATATTTGAAGAGATTATAGTTGAAAACTTTCCTAATATGGGAAAAGAAATCATTAATCAAGTCCAGGAAGCACAGAGAGTCCCATACAGGATAAATCCAAGGAGAAATACGCCAAGACACATATTAATCAAATTGTCAAAAATTAAATACAAAGAAAGCATATTAAAAGCAGCAAGGGAAAAACAACAAATAACACACAAGGGAATCCCCATAAGGTTAACAGCTGATCTTTCAGCAGAAACTCTGCAAGCCAGAAGGGAGTGGCAGGACATATTGAAAGTGTTGAAGGAGAAAAACCTGCAACCAAGATTACTCTACCCAGCAAGGATCTCATTCAGATTTGATGGAGAAATTAAAACCTTTACAGACAAGCAAAAGCTGAGAGAGTTCAGCACCACCAAACCAGCTCTACAACAACTGCTAAAGGAACTTCTCTAGGCAAGAAACACAAAAGAAGGAAAGGACCTACAATAACGAACCCAAAACAATTAAGAAAATGGGAATAGGAACACACATATCGATAATTACCTTAAATGAAAATGGACTAAATGCTCCCACCAAAAGACACAGATTGGCTGAATGGATACAAAAACAAGACCCATATATTTGCTGTCTACAAGAGACCCACTTCAGACCTAGAGACACATACAGACTGAAAGTAAGGGGATGGAAAAAGGTATTTCATGCAAACGGAAATCAAAAGAAAGCTGGAGTAGCAATTCTCATATCAGACAAAATAGACTTTAAAACAAAGACTATTAGAAGAGACAAAGAAGGACACTACATAATGATCAAGGGATCGATCCAAGAGGAAGATATAACAATTGTAAATATTTATGCACCCAACATAGGTGCACCTCAATACATAAGGCAAATACTGACAACCATAAAAGGGGAAATCGACAGTAACACATTCATAGTAGGGGACTTTAACACCCCACTTTCACCAATGGACAGATCATCCAAAATGAAAATAAATAAGGAAACACAAGCTTTAAATGATACATTAAACAAGATGGAGTTAATTGATATTTATAGGACATTCCATCCAAAAACAACAGAATACACATTTTTCTCAAGTGCTCATGGAACATTCTCCAGGATAGATCATATCTT
>NW_020837965.1:10387624-10404337 GCF_003676395.1 Aethalodelphis obliquidens | reverse complement strand
AATTCAAAAAGAGTCATGTACCAAAATGTTCATTGCAGCTCTATTTACATTAGCCCAGAGATGGAAACAACCTAAGTGTCCATCATCGGATGAATGGATAAAGAAGATGTGGCACATATATACAATGGAATATTACTCAGCCATAAAAAGAGACGAAATTGAGCTATTTGTAATGAGGTGGATAGACCTAGAATCTGTCATACAGAGTGAAGGAAGTCAGAAAGAGAGAGACAAATACCGTATGCTAACACATATATATGGAATTTAAAAAAAAAAATGTCATGAAAAACCTAGGGGTGAAACAGGAATAAAGACACAGACTTACTAGAGAATGGACTTGAGGCTATGGGGAGGGTAAGTGTAAACGGTGACAAAGCGATAAAGAGGCATGGACATATATACACTACCAAACGTAAGGTAGATAGCTAGTGGGAAGCAGCCACATAGCACAGGGAGATCAGCTCGGTGCTTTGTGACCGCCTGGAGGGGTGGGATGTGGAGGGTGGGAGGGAGGGAGACGCAAGCGGGAGGAGATATGGGAACATATGTATATATATGGCTGATTCATTTTGTTGTGAAGCTGAAACTAACATACCATTGTAAAGCAATTATACTCCAATAAAGATGTTAAAAAAAAAAAAAAATTATACCCCAATAAAGATGTAAAAAAAAAAACCTGAAGTCACAGAAGAACATGTGTGCTATAATTTCTAGAGAAGTTCTAAAACAATACCTAAGAAGTTATTTAGGTAATATATTTGGTGAAATTAGAGATAAACAAGATCTCTATGATGTAAAAGAGGGAAATGTCATCAGCTATGTACACACACAAGTTTCAGTGGTATTGGTAATTGTTTTATATCATAAACAAGATGATTAGTACACAGCTATTTATTTGAGGATATTTTCACATGTTAACATTGTTTAAATCAGGACAGTCTTAATTGATGTAGTTGTTATTGAACTATCTTAACCATTTTGTTTTAGTACAATTTTACTATTTATGGATTCACAAGAGTGATATGTCAAAAACCAAAGTTTGAAAAATCTGTTTTTAATGAATATATAAGTTTTTTTGAACTGAAAAGGGAAAAAAGACATTCAAGAAAACTTGACTTGAATGAAAACCAAGAGAAAGAATAAACAATATAAATAGATACATAGGGAGTCCAAATAAAATAACTAAAATACAGTTGCATTAGTTTGCTGGGGCTGCCATAACAAAGTAACACAGACTAAGTGGCTTAAACAACAGAAATGCATTTTCTCACAGTCCTGGAAGCTAGGCATCTAAGATCAAGGTATGAGCAGGGTTGATTTTTTCTGAGGTCTCTCTCATTGGCTTGCAGATGACCATCTTCCCTTTGTATTCATATGGGTATTACTCATTGTGTGTGTGTGTCCTAGTCTGCTTTTTATATAAGGACACTAGTCATATTGGATCAGGACTCACCCATATCAACTCATTTTACCTTAATTACCTCTTTAAAAGCCCCGTCTCCAAATACAGTCACATTCTGAGGTCCTAGGAGTAAGGACTTGAACATATGAATTTTCTCTCACTATATTTGAGACATAGTTGTATCAAAAAGTATGCATTGCTTATCTAAAATTTATATTTAATTATTTAAATTTAATATATTTATTTTATTTTATTTATTTATTTATTTATTTTTTGCGGTACAGAGTCCTGTCACTGTTGTGGCCTCTCCTGTTGCGGAGCACAGGCTCCGCACGCACAGGCTCAGCAGCCATGGCTCATGGGCCTAGACGCTCCGTGGCATGTGGGATCTTCCCGGACCAGGGCACAAACCCGTGTCCCCTGCATTGGCAGGCGGACTCTCAACCACTGAGCCACCAGGGAAGCCCCTAAATTTAGTATATTTATATTTATATACCTTTATTTTTATCTAATAAATCTGATATGTTAGGATATGTTTAGAAGCAGATTTAACACAAAGAAAAGATAAAGTAGACTATGAAGAAAATTTTGCAGAATGAAGCATACAAATTTTAGAGTATAGGAAATAGAGAAGAATGCATAAGAGAGGATGTATGAGAAGATTCCACACGTACATAACTGGTGTCCAGAATTTTAGAAAGAGAGAAAATAGAGCAGAAGCAATATTTGAGGTGATAATCACAGAACTTTCCAAAATCTAGGAAGGTATTAACTTTCAGATTCAGGAAGGCTTTTGAAACCCAAGAGACATAAATGAAAAGAAAACTCCACTTGGCACATGTAATAAAACTGCTAAACCCAAAGCCAAAGAGAAAATTATTAAAAGTTTCCAGAGAAAATGGGTAATATGTTTGAAGAGCAGTTAGACTTTAAGTTGATGTCAAAATAGTAGTAGTTCAAACTAGAACAAAATGTCTTGAATGTGCTAAAAAGAAATAACTTAGAAACCTATACCCATACTGAATATGATTTGAGAAAAAATAAAATAAAATAAAGACATTTCACACAAACAAAAACCAAGAGAATTAGTCACCAGCAGATCCACACTAAAGGAAGTATTAAGGAGGTTCTTTAGGTAGAATGAATATGATCCCAGAGGGAAGGTCAGAGAAGCCAGAATCAGTGAGCAGTGATAGAAAAGGGCAAATGTGATCCAAATTCAGTGGACTTTGATATCTGACAATAACAATAGCATCTTGTAAGGTTTACAAAATATAAAGAACTAAGATCCAAAACAAAATAGAGCATGAAGTTTGGGTTTTATGATATTTTCATTTTCGGTAAGACAATTTGTGAATTGTAACCTCTAGACTATCCTTTAAATTAATAGCATAGGAGTATAAAACTACCAATCTAATAAAGTAACAAATTGAATCATCATCATCATCATTGTCCACACAATTCATTCAAAAGCATATAAGAAAAAAAAGAAGAAAGCTCATATACCAAGTGAGGAAAATAAAAAGCAAATAGATACTAATCATTTATATTTGCCTTACTAATACTACATACTTACATACTAATATACTTCAATACTAAATACATACTAATCATTTATTTGTTTCAAACGTCAAATAATTAATAAATAAAAGTTCATTAATATACTATTTATAAGGACATATTTAAATTATAAGAATACAGAAAGATTTAAAGGAAAAAGATGGAAAAATATAGTTACTGTGCAAATGCTAAAAAGGTTGGTGTAAGTAAATTAATATCAAAGTTGAGTTTGTGGTGTTATCTTTAGTAAAAAGCACTACTAGGGTTAATGAAGAATACTTTATAATCATAAAAATTTAACCTACCCCGAACACTTAGCAATTTTGAATTTGAGCCTCGAAATAATACAGCAAAAAAGACAGAATTAAAACAAACAAACAAACAAAAAAAAACCAGAAAAAAAACCCCAAAATCCACATACATTGTGAAATATCTTTCAATTATTGATAGAGTAAAAGGGCACAAATCATTAAGGAAGAGTTCAATGGCATAATTAACATATTTCAGCTGAGTGACATATATATGATTGTCACACATCGATGCCAACAAAAGCAATATTTACATTCTTTTCAAATACAAATGTAATGTTTACAAAAATTACCTATGTACTGGGACCTAAGCCATGTCTTACTACATTTTACAGGGTTGAAATCATACAAATTGTGTTCTCTGATCCTGGTGAATCTAAAAAAAAAAAAAAAAAAAAGATGACTGAAAAATCTCCATATGTCTGACAATTAAGAAATACATTTCTAAATGGTACACAGATCAACAAGAAATCACAATGGGAATTAGAAAATATTTGAAATTAAATGGTAATGAAATATAAAACATATGTAAAGCAGCCAGTGCTGTGCTTAGAGATAATTTATAAACTTAATTTCATAAGACAAAAAAGAAAACAAAGACATCAGAAAAGAAAGAGAAATCAATAAGAAGTAAAAGAAAGAAGAATTGAGAGAAGAAGAAATAAATTGATGAGCAAATTATCCATCTCATAAACACCAAATTAAGCCCAGAAAACAGTTAATGCCATAATCAATTGCTGAGCAACCTTATTTAAATATAATCCTAAAGGATCATTAAGCAATATTTATCAATTAATTTTTAAAGCTCTGAATCCGGCAAAGCTTTATTAGTCCCTGTGACTGGCTCATTCTGGAATGGCCTCCAAGAGCTCACTTCCCTCTTTCTCATATCCTATTCAATCCCCTCCCCTCAAGTGTGCACAAGTCTTTTTTTTTTTTTTTTAACATCTTTATTGGAGTATAATTGCTTTACAATGGTGTGTTAGTTTCTGCTTTATAACAAAGTAATCAGTTATACATATACATATGTTACCATGTCTCTTCTCTCTTGCACCTCCCTCCCTCCCACCCTCCCTATCCCACCCCTCCAGGCAGTCACAAAGCACCGAGATGATCTCCCTGTCCTATGCGGCTGCTTCCCACTAGCTATCTACCTTATATTTGGTAGTGTATATATGTCCATGCCTCTCTCTCGCTTTGTCAAAGCTTACCTTCCATATCCTCAAGTCCATTCTCTAGTAGGTCTGTATCTTTATTCCTGTCTTACCCCTAGGTTCTTCATGACAATTTTTTTTTCCTTAAATTCCATATATGTGTGTTAGCATACGGTATTTGTCTTTCTCTTTCTGACTTACTTCACTCTGTATGACAGACTCTAGGTCTATCCACCTCATTACAAATAGCTAAATTTTGTTTCTTTTTATGGCTGAGTAATATTCCATTGTATATATGTGCCACATCTTCTTTATCCATTCATCTGATTATGGACACTTAGGTTGTTTCCATCTCTGGGCTAATGTAAATAGAGCTGCAATGAACATTTTGGTACATAACTCATTTTTTTTTTAACATCTTTATTGGGGTATAATTGATTTACAATGGTGTGTTAGTTTCTGCTTTATAACAAAGTGAATCAGTTATAAGTTATACATATACATATGTTCCCATAGCTCTTCCCTCCTGTGTCTCCCTCCCTCCTGCTCTCCCTATACCACCCCTCCAGGCAGTCACACAGCACCGAGCTGATCTGCCTGTGCTATGCGGCTGCTTCCCACTAGCTATCTACCTTATGTTTGGTAGTGTATACATATCCATGCCTCTCTCTCGCTTTGTCAAAGCTCATGCTTCCACCTCCCCATATCCTCAAGTCCGTTCTCTAGTAGGTCTGTGTGTTTATTCCTGTCTTACTCCTAGGTTCTACATGACATTTTTTTTCTTAAATTCCATATATATGTGTTAGCATATGGTATTTGTCTTTCTCTTTCTGACTTACTTCACTCTGTATGACAGACTCTAGGTCTATCCACCTCATTACAAATAGCTCAATTTCAGTTTTTTTTTATGGCTGAGTAATATTCCATTGTATATATGTGCCACATCTTCTTTATCCATTCATCCGATGATGGGCACTTAGGTTGTTTCCATCTCCGGGCTATTGTAAATAGAGCTGCAATGAACATTTTGGTACATGATTCTTTTTGAATTATGGTTTCTCAGGGCATATGCCCAGTACTGGGATTGCTGGGTCATATGGTAGTTCTATTTGTAGTTTTTTAAGGAACCTCCATACTGTTCTTCATAGTGGCTGTATCAATTTACATTCCCATTAACACTGCAAGAGTGTTCCCTTTTCTCCACACCCTCTCCAGTATCTATTGTTTCTGGATTTTTTGATGATGGCCATTCTGACTGGTGTGAGATGATATCTCATTGTAGTTTTGATTTGCATTTCTCTAATGATTAATGAAGTTGAGCATTCTTTCATGTGTTTGTTGACAGTCTGTATATCTTCTTTGGAGAAATGTCTATTTAGGTCTTCTGCCCATTTTTGGATTGGGTTGTTTGTTTTTTTGTTATTGAGCTGCATGAGCTGCTTGTAAATTTTGGAAATTAATCCTTTGTCAGTTGTTTCATTTGCAAATATTTTCTCCCATTCTGAGGGTTGTCTTTTGGTCTTGTTTATGGTTTCCTTTGTTGTGCAAAAGCTTTGAAGTTTCATTAGGTCCCATTTGTTTATTTTTGTTTTTATTTCCATTACTCTAGGAGGTGGGTCAAAAAGGATCTTGCTGTGATTTATGTCATAGAGTGTTCTGCCTATGTTTTCCTCCAACAGTTTGATAGTTTCTGGCCTTATATTTAAGTCTTTAATCCATTTTGAGCTTATTTTTGTGTATGGTGTTAGAGAGTGATCTAATCTCATACTTTTACATGTACCTGTCCAGTTTTCCCAGCACCACTTATTGAAGAGGCTGTCCTTTCTCCACTGTACATTCCTGCCTCCTTTATCAAAGATAAGGTGACCATATGTGCGTGGGTTTATCTCTGGGTTTTCTATCCTGTTCCATTGATCTATCTTTCTGTTTTTGTGCCAGTACCATACTGTCTTGATTACTGTAGCTTTGTAGTATGGTCTGAAGTCAGGAAGCATGATTCCTCCAGCTCTGTTTTTCGTTCTCAAGATTGCTTTGGCTATTCGGGGTCTTTTGTGTTTCCATACAAACTGTGAAATTTTTTGTTCTAGTTCTGTGAAAAATGCCAGTGGTAGTTTGGTAGGGATTGCATTGAATCTGTAGATTGCTTTGGGTAGTAGAGTCATTTTCACAATGTTGATTCTTCCAATCCAAGAACATGGTATATCTCTCCATTTATTTGTATCTTCTTTAATTTCTTTCATCAGTGTCTTATAATTTTCTGCATACAGGTCTTTTGTCTCCTTAGGTATGTTTATTCCTATGTATTTTATTCTTTTTGTTGCAATGGTCAATGGGAGTGTTTTCTTGATTTCACTTTCAGATTTTTCATCATTAGTATATAGGAATGCCAGAGATTTCTGTGCATTAATTTTGTATCCTGCTACTTTACCAAATTCATTGATTAGCTCTAGTAGTTTTCTGGTAGCATCTTTAGGATTTTCTATGTATAGTATCGTGTCATCTGCAAACAGTGACAGATTTATTTCTTCTTTTCCAATTAGGATTCCTTTTATTTCCTTCTCTTCTCTGATTGCTGTGGCTAAAACTTCCAAAACTATGTTGAATAAGAGTGGTGATAGTGGGCAACCTTGTCTTGTTCCCGATCTTAGTGGAAATGCTTTCAGTTTTTCACCATTGAGGATGATGTTGGCTGTGGGTTTGTCATATATGGCTTTTATTACATTGAGGAAAGTTCCCTCTATGCCTACTTTATGCAGGGTTTTTTATCATACATGGGTGTTGAATTTTGTTGAAAGCTTTCTCTGCATCTATTGATATGATCATATATTTTTTCTCCTTCAATTTGTTAATATGGTTTATCACATTGATTCTTTTGTGTATATTGAAGAATCCTTGCATTGCTGGAATAAACCCCACTTAATCATGGTGTATGATCTTTTTAATGTGCTGTTGAATTCTGTTTGCTAGTATTTTGTTGAGGATTTTTGCATCTATGTTCATCAGTGATATTGGCCTGTAGTTTTCTTTCTTTGTGACATCCTTGTCTGGTTTTGGTATGAAGGTGATGGTGGCCTCGTAGAATGAGTTTGGGAGTGTTCTTCCCTCTGCTGTATTCTGGAAGAGCTTGAGAAGGATAGGTGTTAGCTCTTCTCTAAATGTTTGATAGAATTCGCGTGTGAAGCCATCTGGTCCTGGGCTTTTGTTTGTTGGAAGATTTTTAATCACAGTTTCAATTTCAGTGCTTGTGATTGGTCTGTTCATATTTTCTATTTCTTCCAGATTCAGTCTTGGCAGGTTGTGCATTTCTAAGAATTCATCCATTTCTTCCAGGTTGTCCATTTTATTGGCATAGAGTTGCTTGTAGTAATCTCTCATGATCTTTTCTATTTCTGCAGTGTCAGTTGCTACTTCTTTTTCATTTTGAATTCTATTGATTTGAGTCTTCTCCCTTTTTTTCTTGATGAGTCTGGCTAATGGTTTATCAATTTTGTTTATCTTCTCAAAGAACGAGCTTTTAGTTTTATTGATCTTTTCTATCATTTCCTTCATTTCTTTTTCATTTATTTCTGATCTGATTTTTATGATGTCTTTCCTTCTGCTAACTTTGGGGTTTCTTTGTTCTTCTTTCTCTAATGGCTTTAGGTGCAAGATTAGGTTGTTTATTCGAGATGTTTCCTGTTTCTTAAGGTACGATTGTATTGCTAAAATATTCCCTCTTAGAACTGCTTTTGCTGCATCCCATAGATTTTGGGTTATTGTGTCTCCATTGTCATTTGTTTCTAGGTATTTTTTAAATTTTCTCTTTGATTTCTTCAGTGATCACTTCGTTATTAAGTAGTGTATTGTTTAGCCTCCATGTGTTTGTATTTTTTAGTGGTCTTTTCCTGTAATTTATATCTAGTCTCATAGTGTTATGGTCAGAAAAGATACTTGAAACAATTTCAATTTTCTTAAATTTACCAAGGCTTGACTTGTGACCCAAGTTATGATCTATCCTGGAGAATGTTCCATGAGCACTTGATAAAAATGTGTATTCTGTTGCTTTTGGATGGAATGTCCTATAAATATCAATTAAGTCCATCTTGTTTAATGTATCATTTAAAGCTTGTGTTTCCTTATTTATTTTCATTTTGGATGATCTGTCCATTGGTGAAAGTGAGGTGTTAAAGTCCCCTACTATGCATGTGTTACTGTCAATTTCCCCTTTTATGGCTGTTAGTATTGCCTATGTTGGGTGCACAAATATTTACAATTGTTATATCTTCTTCTTGGATCGATCCCTTGATCATTATGTAGTGTCCTTCTTTGTCTCTTCTAATATTCTTTATTTTAAAGTCTATTTTGTCTGATATGAGAATTGCTACTGCAGCTTTCTTTTGGTTTCTATTTGCATGAAATATCTTTTTCCATCCCTTTATTTTCAGTCTGTATGTGTCTCTAGGTCTGCAGTGGTTCTCTTGTAGACAGCAAATATATGGGTCTTGTTTTTGTATCCATTCAGTCAATTTGTGTCTTTTGGTGGGAGCATTTAGTCCATTTTCATTTAAGGTAATTATCGATATGTATGTTCCTATTCCCATTTTCTTAATTGTTTTGGGTTCGTTATTGTAGGTCTTTTCCTTCTCTTGTGCTTCTTGCCTAGAGAAGTTCCTTTAGCAGTTGTTGTAAAGCTGGTTTGGTGGTGCTGAACTCTCTCAGCTTTTGCTTGTCTGTAAAGGTTTTATTTCTCAATCAAATGTGAATGAGATCCTTGCTGGGTAGAGTAATCTTGGTTGCAGGTTTTTCTCCTTCATCACTTTAAATATGTCCTGCCACTCCCTTCTGCCTTGCAGACTTTCTGATGAATGATCAGCTGTTAACCTTATGGGGATTCCCTTGTGTGTTATTTGTTGTTTTCCCCTTGCTGCTTTTAATATGTTTTTTTTTTTTTTTTTGTATTTAACTTTTGACAGTTTGATTAATATGTGTCTTGGCGTATTTCTCCTGTATGGGACTCTCTGTGCTTCCTGGACTTGATTAACTATTTCCTTTCCCATATTAGGGAAGTTTTCAACTATAATCTCTTCAAATATTTTCTCAGTCCCTTTCTTTTCCTCTTCTTCTTTTGGGACCCCTATAATTCGAATGTTGGTGTGTTTAATGTTGTCCCAGAGGTCTCTGAGACTGTCCACAGTTCTTTTCATTCTTTTTTCTTTATTCTGCCCTGCAATAGTTATTTCCACTATTTTATCTTCCAGGTCACTTATCCATTCTTCTGCCTCAGTTATTCTGCTATTGATCCCATCTAGAGTATTTTTAATTTCTTTTATTGTGTTGTTCATCATTGTTTGCTTCATCTTTAGTTCTTCTTGGTCCTTGTTAAATGTTTCTTGCATTTTGTCCATTCTATTTCCAGGATTTTGGATCATGTTTACTATCATTATTCTGAATTCTTTTTCAGGTAGACTGTCTATTTCCTCTTCATTTGTTAGGTCTGGTGCGTTTTTATCTTGCTCCTTCATCTGCTGTGTGTTTTTCTGTCTTCTCATTTTGCTTATCTTACTGTGTTTGGGGTCTCCTTTTTGCAGGCTGCAGGTTCGTAGTTCCCATTGTTTTTGGTGTCTGTCCCCTGTGGCCAAAGTTGGTTTAGTGGGTTGTGTAGGCTTCCTGGTGGAGGGTACTAGTGCCTGTGTTCTGGCGGATGAGGCTGGATCTTGTCTTTCTGGTGGGCAGGTCCACATCTGGTGGTGTGTTTTGGGTTGTCTGTGGGCTTATTATGATTTTAGGCAGCCTCTCTGTTAATGGGTGGGGTTGTGTTCTTGTCTTGCTAGTTGTTTGGCATAGGATGTCCAGCACTGTAGCTTGCTGGTCGTTGAGTGAAGCTGGGTGCTGGTGTTGAGATGGAGATCTCTGGGAGATTTTCACCGTTTGATATTATGTGGAGCTGGGAGGTCTCTTGTGGACCAGTGTCCTGAAGTTGGCTATCCAACCTCAGAGGCACAGCACTGACTCCTGGCTGCAGCACCAAGAGCCTTTCATCCACATGGCTCAGAATAAAAGGGAGAAAAAGTAGAAAGAAAGAATTAGTAGAAAGAAAGAAAGAAAGAAAGAAAGAAAAAAGAAAGGAGGAAGGGAGGAAGGAAGGAAGGATGGAAGGAAGGAAAAAAGAAAGAAAGAAAGAATATAAAGTAAAATAAAGTAAAGTAAGATAAAGTATAATAAAGTTATTAAAATAAAAAAATAATTATTAAGAAAAAATTAAACAAACAAAAAAAAAGGACAGATAGAACCCTAGCACAAATGGTAGAAGCAAAGCTATACAGACAAAATCTCACACAGAAGCATATACATACATACTCACAAAAAGAGGAAAACAGGAAAAAAAATCATAAATCTCGCTCTCAAAGTCCACCTCCTCAATTTGGGATGATTCATTGTCTAAAGGAGGGAAGGAAGGAAAGAAAGAAAGAAGATAAAGTAAAATAAAATAAAGTTATTAAAATAAAAAATAATTATTAAGAAAAAAAATTAAAAAAAAATGAAGGATAGAACCCTAGGACAAATGGTGAAAGCAAAGCTATACAGACAAAATCTCACACAGAAGCATACACATACACACAAAAAAAGGAAAAGGGGAAATAATAATCATAATTTTTACTCTCAGAGTCCACATCCTCAATTTGGGATGATTCGTTGTCTATTCATGTATTCCACAGATGCAGGTACATCAAGTTGATTGTGGATCTTTAATCCGCTGCTTCTGAGGCTGCTGGGAGAGATTTCCCTTTCTCTTCTTTGTTCTCACAGCTTCCAGGGGTTCAGCTTTGGATTTGGCCCCGCCTCTGTGTGTAGGTCGACTGAGGGCGTCTGTTCTTTGCTCAGACAGGATGGGGTTAAAGGAGCCGCTGATTCGGGGACTCTGGCTCACTCAGTCCGCGGGGAGGGAGGGGTATGGAGTGCAGGGCGAGCCTGCGGCGGCAGAGGCCAGTGTGAAGTTGCACCTGCCTGAGGCGCGCCGTGCGTTCTCCTGGGGGAGTTGTCCCTGGATCACGGGACCCTGGCAGTGGCGGGCTGCACAGGCTCCCCGGAAGGGGGGTGTGGATAGTAACCTGTGCTCGCACACAGGCTTCTTGGTGGCGGCAGCAGCAGCCTTAGCATCTCATGCCTGTCTCTGGGGTCCGCGCTTTTAACCGTGGCTCACGCCCGTCTCTGGAGCTCCTTTATGAAGCGCTCTTCATCCGCTCTCCTTGCGCACCAGGAAACAAAGAGGGAAGAAAATGTCTCTTGCCTCTTTGGCAGGTCCGGACTTTTCCCCGGACTCCCGCCCGACTAGCCGTGGCACACTAAACCCCTTCAGGCTGTGTTCACGCTGCCAGCCCCAGTCCTCTCCCTGGGATCTGACCGAAGCCCAAGCCTCAGCTCCCAGCCCTGCCCGCCCCGGCGGGTGAGCAGACAAGCCTCTCGGACTGGTGAGTGCCGGTCGGCACTGATACTCTGTGCGGGAATCTCTCCGCTTTGCCCTCCATACCACTGTTGCTGCGCTCTCCTCCATGGCTCCGAAGCTTTCCCCCTCCACCACCCGCAGTCTCTGCCCGAGAAGGGGCTTCCTAGTGTGTCGAAACATTTCCTCCTTCACAGCTCCCTCCCACTGGTGCAGGTCCCATCCCTATCCTTTTGTCTCTGTTTATTCTTTTTTCTTTTGCCCTACCCAGGCACATGGGCGGTTTTTTGCCTTTTGGGAGGTCTGAGGTCTTCTGCCAGCATTCAGTAGGTGTTCTGTAGGAGTTGTTCCACGTGTAGATGCATTTCTGGTGTATCTGTGGGGAGGAAGGTGATCTCCGCGTCTTACTCTTCCGCCATCTTCCCGGAAGTTCCCAAAAAAGATTCTTGTGTGCACGAGTCTTGTGTTTATAAAGCAATGTTCTTCCCATGATTTGCTTCTGTTATTTGGCAAAGGTAGATTGGTCTTGTATGTCCAACTAAGGTCACTAATTAGTTGATTTTGAGTTAATCAAAAAGAAGTTTATCCTGAGTAGGCTTAGCCTAATCAAGTGAATCCTTAAAAGAGGGTGGTGGCCTTTGCTGAAGAGAGATTGGAAATAAAAGTAATGATTCTCTCGTTGGAACAGAGCTTGGGAAAGGTTCTATGAGAGGGGCATCTGCAGGAAAATTGTGAGAAACCTGTAGGAACTAACAGTGCCTCCAGCTGTCAGCCAGGAACAGGGTGGAGACCTCAGTTCTACAGCCACAAGGAAACTTATTTCCAGCCAGAAAACATGTGAACTTGGAAAAGGATCTCAAGCAATAGAAGGGAACCACCGCCTGGGTGACATCTTGATTTCAGCATTGTAAGACCCTAAGCAGAGAACCCTGCTCTAATTTCTAGTTGTTAACTGCTGATGGAAAATTGCTTGAAATGTATTGTAATATACAATTTTGGTTAATTAAGTTCTGATTAATTGATTTTTCAGTACATCAGAAAAGGAAGTATTTGGCTGTCTTTTCAACATGATGAATATAAATATGACTTATTGGCACCTACTTTGGTCAAAGCATCGTGATAGGCACCAAGAAGGGGAGATGGGCCATGAACACCAAACTGCATTTAACCAGAGAAAGCCATTTCCTAAAGGACTTAGAGGATAATGAAGTTAATCTGTCTATTGATTCCAAGAGAATTGAGGAAGTGCTCTGCCATTAATTGGTCCTGGAGGCCTCACCTTGGGGTATGACATTTCCCTGGGTGCAAACCAAATCATATTAGGTTTTCTCATCCCTGAAAAGAAAGTAATTGAACAGAATTTAACAGTTTGGAAAGAATACAAACCCCTTAAGAGACTGGAAGCATTGACTCCAATATTGCATCATCCTGAAAGATTTGTTTGTGTCCATTAAATATGCACAACTAACTTTTTTCTTTGATATTATCACTGTGGAAATGTTCTCTCCGGAGAAGGGAACGTTTCTTGCATTTCCATCTGTTTTTCTTCCCTTGAAAGTCTCAGTCTGTTTTCCTCAGGTTACTCTGTAATCCTGTCTAGAAATATGCCTGCCATGTGGATAGTTAATACATCATTTTAGAAGGGGATGAAATGAATAGGTATTGATAACTAGCTAAGAGCAGAACATTGCTTTAGACACTTTACTTACATCGTAGTCATCATATTTGCTTATTAATACTTTATTATTATTGTCACAGCCAAAAAGTTATTTGAGCCTTTACTATGTGTTTCATATACATTGTCTTATATCATAATAGGCAGGCAATATTTTTTAATTTCTACAGATGGAGATACTCAGAAAGATTAAGATCTTACACAAGGCACACAGCCAATAAGAAGAGTACCTGTGTTCAAGCACAGTTGGTGAAACTAAGACCATAGACTATGTATCAAGGTACCCATTTTATCTCTTAATTTCTATCCTGCTGTTTGTGATTGCGTGTAATTTTTTCCTTACCCACCTCCTCCCAATGCAGCCTTCTTGAAACCTTCATGGCGTGTGGCTGTGTGCTAATGGTCTATACTCCCAACATTCAGTGAAAACCAAGATAGACGTGAGCAGGGGTGATGCTATTGTCAGTGTATGGGGTACAAATTTAGAGCCAAGGAGCCCCACACAGCATCCAGAAACTGTCTATGAAAGTACAAGAGCCTCATTTTTCTCATGTGAGCCAAACTGACACATTTCCCTTAGTTGAAATTCAGTGACTTTGGAGGAATAACAGTTCAGGCAGCAGCCACAAAGGCAAATGCCTACAGGTATCAAACATCAGGCAGGTAACAAGAATGAGTCAAGTGAGTTGGGTATCAGAGGGTTCCTGTTCCATGGAAGCTTCTGAGCAATTCTGCTAAGCTCAGTGGAGCATGGACTCTAGGCTCTTTCCCAGAAATTGGGCAAAATCTCACATTTATTTAAGAAGCATGTATGCATTTAGTTTTTCCAGAAACTATTCTGAGTACTTTATACATATTAATTTACTTAATCTTCATAGCAACACTATGCCATAGTTACTACTATTGTCCCCATGTTACAGATGAGAGGTTTAATACCTAATCCAAGGTCACTCATCCAAGAAATGATTGACCCAGTGTTCTATGATAAGCTATACAGGTGTCACTATAACTACAGTGACCATAGCAACACTGAATTGCCCAGGCCTGAGCTGAGCATTTTAAACACCAAAAAACACAGCCTGCCTTGGAGTACGATTCCTTAAACTCAACAGAAAACAGTATTATTTTTTTTAATTCAGCAGATAGAGAAACTGAGATTCCTAGAGAGTAAGTATCCTGCCTAAGTTCTTAAAATATCTTAATAAACTAACACAACAATGTAAAGCAATTATACTCCAATAAAGATGTTAAAAAAAAGACTAAAAATGCATAGAACAAAAGGTTTATGACAAAAAACAAAAGAACCTCACTAGCCCTTCACTGAATTTAAGATCCTCCACTGCTTTATAAACTTTACTATGTTTTAAGCATCATGAGAAAATGAAAAGTTAACACTATGGAAATGAGTCAACTGTTTTGTTTTGTTATGTTCTGTTTTTAAAAAAATCCAATACTAGGACCAAGTGCCTTTGGTTTCAGTGTGAAATTGTTCAATGTTCCTATTGTTCTCTGAAAGCAGCTTGCTCCCTACAAATTCCCCCACGCTCTTACTCAGTGGCCACTTATTATTAAAGGATATCTCCGGGGACAATTATATATTTTTCCAGGTATGCTATATCCTGGGGTAAAATACTTTCTAGCGGTCCTAGGGACAAAAGACCAAGTGGAAATACAATGAACGGTATCAGTCTTTAAACACAATGTCTGTAATGTTATATTTGTGGGGTGAGACTCTGGAATCTCCTCCTTAGGGCTTGTATGTTGTGTTCCTGGGAGATGAAGATGACTCACTGTGACAGACAGACCATTTAGAGCCATGGGAGGCTCTGCAATCTTTCACACGCCTCCTATTGGCTTCCCCAAAGAGGCTTTGCCTATTAACAAGTCTGGCAGGGTTCAGACTCGAGCACTCAGCTAGACTGTAAAAGACATTCATCCAGGGTGGCAAGCATTGGAATGGCTGGGTATCCCAGCTCGCTAAGATGACTCAGGTTGCAGGTGGAGTAAAGTGGCTCTAGGGAGAGATAAAAGTTGTTTCTTTGAACCAAGGCTAGATATTCTTAGGGAATTTATGGTTTTTTATTGCAATGTATCTCAAATTTATATAGACAATCATACTTTTATGTATCATCCCTTCCAGAATGTTTTCACCTGGCGTCATAAAAAGATTCAGGCAGGCAAGGTGATATCTTGGCCCTATTACGTACTAGCTGTGTGGTCTCGGACATATTATTAGAAGTACACAGGTCTTACTTTTCTCTAATAAAATGAGGCAAAGTATGAGTGTAGAGAGAGATACTAGAGGGATGAGGTAGCTTTCAGTGGCTAATAGCTTGATGTTTATATTTAGATAAACATACATTTGAATTCTGACTCTGAGTGTGATCTTGGGCAATTAACTTTTTTAGCTACAATTTTCCGCATTTTAAAAGCAGAGGGGGAGCGGCAGGAAGATGGCGGAAGAGTAAGACGCGGAGATCACCTTCCTCCCCACAGATACACCAGAAATACATCTACACGTGGAACAACTCCTACAGAACACCTACTGAAGGCTGGCAGAAAACCTCAGACCTCCCAAAAGGCAAGAAACTCCCCACGTACCTGGGTAGGGCAAAAGAAAAAAAAGAATAAACAGAGACAAAAGGATAGGGATGGGACCTGCACCAGTGGGAGGGAGCTGTGAAGGAGGAAAAGTTTCCACACACTAGGAAGCCCCTTCGCGGGCGGAGACTGCGGGAGGCGGAGGGGGGAGCTTCGAAGCCGCGGAGGAGAGCACAGCAACGGGTGCGGAGGGCAAAGCAGGGAGATTCCCGCACAGAGGATCGGTGCCGACCGGCACTCACCAGCCCGAGAGGCTTGTCTGCTCACCCGCCGGGGCGGGCGGGGCTGCGAGCTGAGGCTCTGAGGCTCGGGTTTCGGTTTCGGACGGAGCGCAGGGAGAAGACTGGGGTTGGCGGCTTGGACATAGCCTGAAGGGGTTAGTGCACCACAGCTAGCCGGGAGGGAGTCCGGGGAAAAGTCTGCACCTGCCGAAGAGGCAAGAGACATTTTCTTCCCTCTTTGTTTCCTGGTGCGTGAGGAGAGGGGTTTAAGAACGCTGCTTAAAGGAACTCCAGAGACGGGCGCGAGCCGCGGCTGAAAGCGCGAACCCCAGAGACGGGCGCGAGCCGCGGCTGAAAGCGCGGACCCCAGAG
>NW_020837965.1:10383814-10387614 GCF_003676395.1 Aethalodelphis obliquidens | reverse complement strand
CGCGAGCCGCGGCTGAAAGCGCGGACCCCAGAGACGGGCGCGAGCCGTGGCTGAGGGCGCGGACTCCAGAGACGGGCGCAAGCCGCGGCTGGAGGCGCGGACCCCAGAGGCGGGCGGGAGACGTTGGGGCTGCTGCTGCCGCCACCACGGGGCCTGTGTGCGAGCGCAGGTCGCTCTCCACGCCCCTCTTCCGCGGAGCCTGTGCAGCCCGCCACTGCCGGGTTCCCGGGATCCGGGGACGACTTCCCCGGGAGAGCGCACGGCGGGCCTCGGGCTGGTGCAGGGTCACGCCGGACTTTGCCGCCGCAGGCCCGCCCCGCATTCCGTGCCCCTCCCTCCCCGCCGGCCTCAGTACGCCAGAACCCCCGAATCAGTGGCTCCTTTAACCCCGTCCTGTCTGAGCAAAAAAACAGACGCCCTCCAGCGACCTACACGCAGAGGCAGGGCCAAATCCAAAGCTGAGCCCCTGTGAGCTGTGAGAACAAAGAAGAGAAAGGGAAATCTCTCCCAGCAGCCTCAGAAGCAGCGGATTAAAGCTCCACAATCAACTTGATGTACCCTGCATCTGTGGAATACATGAATAGACAGCCAATCATCCCAAATTAAGGAGGTGGACTTTGGGAGCAAGATCTATGATTTTTTTCCCTATTCCTCTTTTTGTGAATGTGTATGTGTATGCTTCTGTGTGAGATCTTGTCTGTATAGTCTTGCTTCCACCATTAGTCCTAGGGTTCTATCCGTCCATGGTTTTTTCTTAAAATTTTTTTCTTAATAATCAATTTTAATTTTAAGAACGTTATTATACTTTACCTTCGTCCTTTCTTTCTTTCTTTCTTTCCTTCCTTCCTTCCCTCCTTTAGACAACGAATCATCCCAAATTGAGGAGGTGGTCTCTGACAGCAAGATTTATGATTTTTCCCCCTTTACCTCTTTTAGTGAGGGTGTATATGTACGCTTCTGTGTAAGATTTTGTCTGTATAGCTTTGCTTCCAACATTTGTCCTAAGGTTCTATCCATCCCTTTTTTTTTTTTCTAAATAAGAATTTTTTAATTCAATAACTTTATTATACTTTATTTTATTTTTACTGTATCTTCTTTCTTTCTGTTTTTCCTTCTTTCCCTCCTTCCTTCCTTCCTCCCTCCCTCCCTCCCTCCTTTCGTTCCTTCTTGCCTTCTTAGCTTCTTTGCTTCTTTCTTTCTTCCTTCCTTCCTTCCTTCCTTCCCTCCTTCCTTCCCTCCTTTCCTTCTTTCTTTCCTCATACTTCTACTAATTCCCTCTACTTTTTCTCCCTTTTATTCTGTGCCGTGTGGATGAAAGGCTCTTGGTGCTCCAGCCAGGAGTCAGGGCTCTGCCTCTGAGGTAGGAGAGCCAACTTCAGGACACTGGTCCACATGAGACCTCCCAGATCCACATAATATCAAACGGCAAAAATCTCCCAGAGACCTCCATCTTAACACCAGCACCCATGCTTCACTCAACGACCAGCAAGCCACAGTGCTGGACAACCTGTGCCAAACAACTAGCAAAACAGGAACACAACCCCACCCATTAGCAGAGAGGCTGCCTAAAATCATAATAAGGCCACAGACACCCCCAAACACACCACCAGACGTGAACCTGCCCACTAGAGAGACAAGATCCAGCCTCATCCACCACAACACAGGCACTAGTCCCCTCCACCAGGAAGCCTACACAACCCACTGAACCAACCTTAGCCACTGGAGACAGACAAAAACAGGAGGAACTACGAACCTGCAGCCTGCAAAAAGGAGACCCCAAACACAGTAAGATAAGCAAAATGAGAAAACAGAAAAACACACAGCAGATAAAGGAGCAAGATAAAAATGCACCAGACCTAACAAATGAAGAGGAAATAGGCAGTCTACCAGAAAAAGAATTCAGAATAATGATAGTAAGGTTGATCCGAAATCTTGGAGATAGAATGGACAATAGAATGGACAAAATGCAAGAATCAGTTAACAAGGACCTAGAAGAACTAAAGATGAAACAAGCAACGATGAACAACACAATAAATGAAATTAAAAATACTCTAGATGGGATCAATAGCAGAATAACTGAGGCAGAAGAACGGATAAGTGACCTGGAAGTTAAAATAGTGGAAATAACTACTGCAGAGCAGAATAAAGAAAAAAGAATGAAAAGAACTGAGGACAGTCTCAGAGACCTCTGGGACAACATTAAACGCACCAACATTCGAATTATAGGGGTTCCAGAAGAAGAAGAGAAAAAGAAAGGGACTGAGAAAATATTTGAAGAGATTATAGTTGAAAACTTCCCTAATATGGGAAAGGAAATAGTTAATCAAGTCCAGGAAGCACAGAGAGTCCCATACAGGATAAATACAAGGAGAAATACGCCAAGACACATATTAATCAAACTGTCAAAAATTAAATACAAAGAAAGCATATTAAAAGCAGCAAGGGAAAAACAACAAATAACACATAAGGGAATCCCCATAAGGTTAACAGCTGATCTCTCAGCAGAAACCCTACAAGCCAGAAGGGAGTGGCAGGACATACTGAAAGTGATGAAGGAGAAAAACCTGCAGCCAAGACTACTCTACCCAGCAAGGATCTCATTCAGATTTGATGGAGAAATTAAAACCTTTACAGACAAGCAAAAGCTGAGAGAGTTCAGCACCACCAAACCAGCTTTACAACAACTGCTAAAGGAACTTCTCTAGGCAAGAAGCACAAGAGAAGGAAAAGACCTACAATAACGAACCCAAAACAATTAAGAAAATGGGAATAGGAACTTACATATCGATAATTACCTTAAATGAAAATGGACTAAATGCTCCCACCAAAAGACACAGATTAGCTGAATGGATACAAAAACAAGACCCTTATATATGCTGTCTACAAGAGACCCACTTCAGACCTAGAGACACATACAGACTGAAAGTAAGGGGATGGAAAAAGATATTCCATGCAAATGGAAACCAAAAGAAAGCTGGAGTAGCAATTCTCATATCAGACAAAATAGACTTTAAAATAAGGACTATTAAAAGAGACAAAGAAGGACACTACATAATGATCAAGGGATCGATCCAAGAAGAAGATATAACAATTGTAAATATTTATGCACCCAACATAGGAGCACCTCAATACATAAGGCAAATACTAACAGCCATAAAAGGGGAAATCGACAGTAACACATTCATAGTAGGGGACTTAAACACCCCACTTTCACCCATGGACAGATCATCCAAAATGAAAATAAATAAGGAAACACAAGCTTTAAATGATACATTAAACAAGATGGACTTAATTGATATTTATAGGACACTCCATCCAAAAACAACAGAATACACATTTTTCTCAAGTGCTCATGGAACATTCTCCAGGATAAATCATATCTTGGGTCACAAATCAAGCATTGGCAAATTTAAGAAAATTGAAATTGTATCAAGTATCTTTTCTGACCACAACGCCATGAGACTAGATATCAATTACAGGAAAAGATCTGTAAAAAATACAAACACATGGAGGCTAAACAATACACTACTTAATAATGAAGTGATCACTGAAGAAATCAAAGAGGAAATCAAAAAATACCCAGAAACAAATGACAATGGAGACACAATGACCCAAAACCTGTGGGATGCAGCAAAAGCAGTTCTAAGGGGGAAGTTTATAGCAATACAAGCCCACCTTAAGAAGCAGGAAACATCTAGAATAAACAACCTAACCTTGCACCTCAAGCAATTAGAGAAAGAAGAACAAAAAAAACCCAAAGCTAGCAGAAGGAAAGAAATCATAAAAATCAGATCAGAAAT
>NW_020837965.1:10327687-10378814 GCF_003676395.1 Aethalodelphis obliquidens | reverse complement strand
CCCAAAGCTAGCAGAAGGAAAGAAATCATAAAAATCAGATCAGAAATAAATGAAAAAGAAATGAAGGAAACAATAGCAAAGATCAATAAAACTAAAAGCTGGTTCTTTGAGAAGATAAACAAAATAGATAAACCACTAGCCAGACTCATCAAGAAAAAAAGGGAGAAGACTCCAATCAATAGAAT
This sequence comes from Aethalodelphis obliquidens, assembly GCF_003676395.1. NCBI lineage: Eukaryota > Metazoa > Chordata > Mammalia > Artiodactyla > Delphinidae > Aethalodelphis > Aethalodelphis obliquidens. The sequence continues at coordinate 10,378,629 of NW_020837965.1, read as the reverse complement.
TAGAAATGAAAAAGGAGAAGTAACAACTGACACTGCAGAAATAAAAGAGATCATGAGAGATTACTACAAGCAACTCTATGCCAATAAAATCGACAATCTGGAAGAAATGGACAAATTCTTAGAAATGCACAACCTGCCAAGACTGAATCAGGAAGAAATAGAAAATATGAACAGACCAATCACAAGCACTGAAATTGAAACTGTGATTAAAAATCTTCCAACAAACAAAAGCCCAGGACCAGATGGCTTCACACGCGAATTCTATCAAACATTTAGAGAAGAGCTAACACCTATCCTTCTCAAACTCTTCCAAAATATAGCAGAGGGAGGAACACTCCCAAACTCCTTCTACGAGGCCACCATCACCTTGATACCAAAACCAGGCAAGGATGTCACAAAGAAAGAAAACTACAGACCAATATCACTGATGAACATAGATGCAAAAATCCTCAACAAAATCCTAGCAAACAGAATCCAACAGCACATTAAAAGGATCATACACCATGATCAAGTGGGGTTTATTCCAGGAATGCAAGGATTCTTCAATATACGCAAATCTATCAATGTGATAAACCATATTAACAAATTGAAGGAGAAAAACCATATGATCATCTAAATAGATGCAGAGAAAGCTTTTGACAAAATTCAACACCCATTTATGATAAAAACCCTGCAGAAAGTAGGCATAGAGGGAACTTTCCTCAACATAATAAAGGCCATATACGACAAGCCCACAGCAAACATCATCCTCAATGGTGAAAAACTGAAAGCATTTCCACTAAGATCAGGAACAAGACAAGGGTGCCCACTCTCACCACTCTTATTCAACATAGTTTTGGAAGTTTTAGCCACAGCAATCAGAGAAGAGAAGGAAATAAAAGGAATCCAAATCGGAAAAGAAGAAGTAAAGCTGTCACTGTTTGCAGATGACATGATCCTATACACAGAGAACCCTAAAGATGCTACCAGAAAACTACTAGAGCTAATCAATGAATTTGGTAAAGTAGCAGGATACAAAATTAATGCACAGAAATCTCTGGCATTCCTATATACTAATGATGAAAAATCTGAAAGTGAAATCAAGAAAACACTCCCATTTACCATTGCAACAAAAAGAATAAAATATCTAGGAATAAACCTACCTAAGGAAAAAAAAGATCTGTATGCAGAAAATTATAAGACACTGATGAAAGAAATTAAAGATGATACAAATAGATGGAGACATATACCATGTTCTTGGATTGGAAGAATCAACATTGTGAAAATGACTCTACTACCCAAAGCAATCTACAGATTCAATGCAATCCCTATCAAACTACCACTGGCATTTTTCACAGAACTAGAACAAAAAATTTTGCAATTTGTATGGAAACACAAAAGACCCCGAATAGCCAAAGCAATCTTGAGAACGAAAAAAGGAACTGGAGGAATCAGGCTCCCTGACTTCAGACTATACTACAAAGCTACAGTTATCAAGACGGTATGGTACTGGCACAAAAACAGAAAGATAGATCAATGGAACAGGATAGAAAGTCCAGAGATAAACCCATGCACATATGGACACCTTATCTTTGATAAAGGTGGCAGGAATGTACAGTGGAGAAAAGACAGCCTCTTCAATAAGTGGTGCTGGGAAAACTGGACAGGTACATGTAAAAGTATGAGATTAGATCACTCCCTAACACCATACACAAAAATAAGCTCAAAATGGATTAAAGACCTAAATATAAGGCCAGAAACTATCAAACTGTTGGAGGAAAACATAGGCAGAACACTCTATGACATAAATCACAGCAAGATTCTTTCTGACCCACCTCCTAGAGTAATGGAAATAAAAACAAAAATAAACAAATGGGACCTAATGAAACTTCAAAGCTTTTGCACAGCAAAGGAAACCATAAACAAGACCAAAAGACAACCCTCAGAATGGGAGAAAATATTTGCAAATGAAGCAACTGACAAAGGATTAATCTCCAAAATTTACAAGCAGCTCATGCAGCTCAATAACAAAAAAACAAACAACCCAATCCAAAAATGGGCAGAAGACCTAAATAGACATTTCTCCAAAGAAGATATACAGACTGCCAACAAACACATGAAAGAATGCTCAACATCATTAATCATTAGAGAAATGCAAATCAAAACTACAATGAGATATCATCTCACACCAGTCAGAATGGCCATCATCAAAAAATCTAGAAACAATAAATGCTGGAGAGGGTGTGGAGAAAAGGGAACCCTCTTGCACTGCTGGTGGGAATGTGAATTGGTTCAGCCACTATGGAGAACAGTATGGAGGTTCCTTAAAAAACTACAAATAGAACTACCATATGACCCAGCAATCCCACTACTGGGCATATACCCTGAAAAAACCGAAATTCAAAAAGAGTCATGTACCAAAATGTTCATTGCAGCTCTATTTACAATAGCCCGGAGATGGAAACAACCTAAGTGCCCATCATCGGATGAATGGATAAAGAAGATGTGGCACATATATACAATGGAATATTACTCAGCCATAAAAAGAAACAAAATTGAGCTATTTGTAACGAGGTGGATAGACCTAGAGTCTGTCATACAGAGTGAAGTAAGTCAGAAAGAAAAAGACAAATACCATATGCTAACACATATATATGGAATTTAAGAAAAAAAATGTCATGAAAAACCTAGGGATAAGGCAGGAATAAAGACGCAGACCTCCTAGAGAATGGACTTGAGGTTATGGGGAGGGGGAAGGGTGAGCTGTGACGGGGCGAGAGAGAGTCATGGACATATACACACTAACAAACGTATGAAGGTAGATAGCTAGTGGGAAGCAGCCGCATGGCACAGGGATATTGGCTCGGTGCTTTGTGACAGCCTGGAGGGGTGGGATAGGGAGGGTGGGAGGGAGGGAGACGCAAGAGGGAAGAGATATGGGAACATATGTATATGTATAACTGATTCACTTTGTTATAAAGCAGAAACTAACACACCATTGTAAAGCAATTATACCCCAATAAAGATGTTAAAAATATATATATATATATATAAAAAAAATAAAAAAATAAAAGCAGAGGTACCAGCTATCTGGAAGTTGTGAAATTTTAAAGAGTTAATGTACACAAACTACTTAGCAAATTGCCAGGCATATAGTGAGTCACAAAACAAATGTTTGTTTTTGTTTATTAGATGACCACCACCACTACCCTACTATTCTTACTGCTATTACTACAGTTGTGCTCCAAAAAACCCCTTCTGGGGATGAACTTATGTTATGAAGCAGTCCCTGGGACTGTGGGCTTTGCTGTCAAATTGAATAATTTAAACTGTTGTGACTAGTACAAGAAAAGGAAGGAGAAGTCATATGGTAAAAAGAGAGGTAAAGATGGCTGTGAATCACAATGGTTACATGTGAAATGTTAGGAGGGTAGAGAGTGGAAAAGGAAGACTGAAGGTCCTCAAAGTGGCCCAAAATCAAGAACAAGGATCAGGATGCCCTAGATGTTGAGATTCAACTCTAGCTTGAGTCAGGAGCTTTTTGTTTTGTTCTGTTTTGTTTTGGGGAAAAAGTTCTCTCTGACTTTCTCTTGAGTTGCAAAGGCTGAATTCATTGTAAATGGTGCATTGATCCATGTTAGGAACACAAACAAAGCTGCAAAAATGGATCAGAGTCAGGGCAATGGGTAGAAGCCTGGGACGTGGAGACTTCAGTTTGAAAGGAATCATATGACGTCACAAGAAAATGAGCTCAGGAATCTAGAAGGAAGGGGTAACAGGAACCCAAGAAGTTAAGTTCTCTAGTAGAGCAGCAGCATATGATTGGAGAGAGCCATCAGCATAAGTCAGTGAATTTCAAAAGCTCAGGTTTCTTTATTATGGACTCCTCTTACTTTGACCTCTCCTTTCAGAACCGTGGCCTGGAAATATTATGCTAACATAAAGAGGTGGAATTGATGGACTGTAAAGAGAACTGTGGGCTGGCCATGCAATCCTAATTTGCTGTCATTTTTTTCTGTAAACTAAGTGATTTTGACCTCGGACAAATTGCTAAGCCCCTTTGAATGTCTTTACCCATAAAACAGGGGATATTATACTTTCCAGGCAAGGCTATTTTGAGATTTAAATGACAAGACATACGTAGCACCCTTCAGTCAGGGCCTTTATACATGCTATAAGCTTAATAAATCAATATTTATTCCTAAGAAAAAATAGTTTGAAACTGCTAAGTTAGGATAGATACAAGAGGCTTGTTTTTATGTATATATAATCTGTCTATACATTGCCACTACTGCATCAGCTCTTTCTCCATTCACATGAATTTCTGAGTGGTCCTGAATGGCACCATCAACTATAATAACTGCCAAACTGAGAACTAGTCAAACAAATATCACACATTTATTGAATATGAACTATGAGTTGGCACAAGTTAGGAGCAGTGCCCATAAAGGCAAACTAGGCTAAATTCTTGCTCTCAAATGCTTAAAATGCAGTGACAGCAAGCAACTGAAATGACACACATAAGCGCACACGCGCGCACACACACACACACACACACACACACACACACACACACACACTATGAGCATCATTCATTATAGCAACTCTTAGCCTGTAGAAGGCCGAGACATTACTTGAAAGTCTTTTCCCGAAGAATAATATATGTTGTGAGTGTGTCTGTTGTTATTATTAAAGCTTAGCGCCTTTCTACACTGGGAAAGAGTGCCAGTTATGGGAGGAAACTTCCTTAACTGCTTGAATTTTATGAGTATTTTATATCCCCTGTCAGTTTTAGTTTCCAATTGTCATAAGGTAACATTTATCAAACCTTAAATGTCTTTTCTTGTCATTTTAAAAGAAGAAAAATTTTGTCTTATGCACATTATTTAACTATTAATGAAAGTCTTAAAGTATCAGCAAATGACTGAAAATATTTTTATGATGTAATGGCTACTACATGTGGTAAATGGATATACCTACTGGCACAGTTTCAAGTTTTCAACAGATGTGTTTGTAAATTGTATAGTTATAGTTAAGTAGCTACTGTATATTTAAAATGCTACCCCAGAATTCTTGTTAAATCCTGCATGTGTAGTATTAATTATGATTCAATGGGACTTTCATCAAAATTAAATTCTGAATGAATCAAAGGAGAATTGTTCCCTAGAACATTACTATTAGGCCTACCAAGGATCACCAGTTGTAGTATTATTGTTATTATTTCTTGTAGATTAACCTTCTTTTTTTTCCCAAATGTAATTTAGCAAGGAACCGTTTCTTACAGACAACTGTCTTCGCTGATGTGCCCAAAGGTCATACAATACTAGGCGTCATCAGGAAGGAAGGCCCAGACCCAACAGAAATATTATTTCTCAACAGTGTGAAATCACAGTGTCCAAATGGAAAGGGCCCTGGCCTCGGGCTCTTCTCCTTCGTTGCTATATATTTCTGGGAAGGTCATTTTGTTTCTAAGGCTCTGTTTCTTCTTTTAGAAAATGGAGATAGTTATACCAGTTTTATTTACTGCATAGGATGTTTTTTTGTGAATCAGCATTAGATAAATCTCTAAGGGTAGTGTCAGGAGTAGATCTTGGATCCATCTCAATGGCTACTTCTAAATCTATCTTCACTGTTGTTGATTTGCTCTTACAATCAGTCTATTCCTCCTTACTTTCAACAGCATTGGTTAGTCTTTTGGACTGGCAGCTACATTCATAGTGGACAGAGCAGTAAAGACAGGGAGGTGGCCATGTCTAAAATCTTCACATCACATTGGTGATTTTTAGTGATAATCTGGAATTTATTTTTATGAAGCTTTTGGAAAAATTAAAAATGAACCAGAAAGCTTGGTCTTTAACCCCCTTCATTTTACATTTTCTCCCTTAGCCCTATATCTTTTTACTCACGTTTCTCTTTAGACATGAAGGGTAAAAATTCTCCTTACAAAATGATTAAATTCAGCTTCTCAAGCCCCGATGTCAGATTTTCTCTCTAAGATTGATTTTTTTTAGGTCCCCTGCTCTTACAAATTACATCGGCTGTGCATTGCCTTGTCTTACCGGCAGAACCATGAAAGGATTAGTAAGGATTGGATTCTGTCCCTTGGTGAGCTTTCCTTGGTGAGCAACAGTTCAAGAATGTCATAATCTAAAACAAACTCTATTCTCAATGAGCATAATCTACTTTTAGACTTAACCATTCCTTGGATATTTGCATCTGAACATGAGTTTCTTATTCTAATCATCCCCTAATTGGTAGCAAGTACTAGGATTTTTTTTTTTTTTTTGAGCAACCCTCACCTACTTCTTCCATTCTCAGTCAGATGTGAGGTACAAAATCAACCAATTGAAGGGAATTTTTCTACCCATGTGACGTAGTGAACACAGGTCTGTGTACTAAACCCCAGTGCAGTAGAAATAAAGGATTACCCTTAAGCCTCAAAAGTGATAAAGGGGAAAGAAAGAGGTAACTAAAATGTATATAGACTTTAGAGTTAGAAAGAATTATACATCAAGACTTACCAGTTTTGTGTCCATAAACACATTCCTAACCTCAGAGAGCCTCGGTTTCCAAATAAGTGATATTACATACTTTGCAGCATTATTGTTACTGAATGCAAACTCACACCACTCAACACACAACAGGCCAATAAATCGAGAGATGAAGTGATGGGACAAGACATACTGATTTTATTTGGAAAGCCAACAGACCGAGAAGATGGTGAACTAGTGCCCCAAAGAGCCATCTTACTTGAGTTAGAATTCAGGTTTCTTTTGTACTAAAAGCAGAGTAGGTGTGCTGGTTGTAAGCTTCTTGGTGCAGGAATCCATTGTTCTTGCAGCTGTCCATGTAGGTCTGGTCACAATATTTCTATAAACAAGGCAATTGCTGTTTTCTGTTCTGCAAATTTTTATCTTTATATGAATGGAAAACTGTATACCTTTAAAGGATAGAGCCTTGAGAATGGGCTATCCTGTGTATTTCAGGCTACAGGCAACATGCTTCTACAAGGGTGCAGAGCCAGCATGACTAGGCACAGGCAACAGAGCAAAGGGTTAGAGCTAAAGGGATAGATCCAATATGGAGTCAGGTTTGTTCTTCTCTGTTACATTATTGTTCACATATAAAATATATTCAGTTAATGGTCATTTTTCTTTCCTTTTCTTCCTATTTTATCTAGAAGGTGGGAAGCTTATATAAATATCATATCAAGAATAGCAAAGATTAAAATTAAAAATGAACTTTCATAAAAAAAGATAGCTCTTAAAAAATGGTCAGTCCCTATTTCTTTTACTTTTGTTTCTAAGTTTTGCAAATGTTCTTTTTCCATACGCAACTTAACAAGTGACTCAAATACAGTTTCTTTTTTCCCACCTCTCTTTGTCTTTCTGGTCACCTAATCTCCATCACATCAAGTATGACTTTCTCTCCAGACAGGCTAACATTGCCAACATCCCAATGTTACCCTGATTCTCTCTTGTGAATCCTTGCAAGAGTGTGTCTAGGCCAATAGATGGCAGCCACCCCTGAAAGACACAGGTGAGAAATGAGGTGCAATGTTACAGGTCAGAGGTTGTGCTGTCAGGAGGAACAGGCCTTTGCTGGCACCACAGGCACACTGCAATCAGTTCTAGAAATGCCATGGGTGTCATTTTCTTCCGTTAAGGACTACTAACATTTATTTCAAATTCTAGCCTCAATAAAATGCATTTAAAAGTTAAGAGTAACCCTGAAAGGAGTGTTTGGGGTGGTATTTTTGGTCTTATAATGTACTCTGGATCACATGCGGTCAATCACCCTTTAAACCTAGCAGTCTGCAGATCTCAAAGGAGTGACTTCATTGCTCAAGTTCTTTTTCTACTTCTACTGACATGGACTATTCTAGGAAGGTGCAGGTAAAGATACAAGTAGGTGTCTCTTTTGAGCACTGTGCTAAGCACTGTGGATAAATCCAGCCACCCTCGGGAGCTGCCTGAAAAAAGGAGTGAGATAGAGTATAAATAAAGAGTTATAATGTGTTTGGTATTATATTTGAGATGTGGGGTGACCGGAAAAGCCTTACTTACTATACAGATTTTGAGAACCTCCTTAAAGAGTGATTAGAGGTTTTCCATCTTAAGAAAGCAGAACTACCATATGACCCAGCAATCCCACTACTGGGCACATACCCTGAGAAAACCGAAATTCAAAAAGAGTCATGTACCAAAATGTTCATTGCAGCTCTATTTACAATAGCCCGGAGATGGAAACAACCTAAGTGCCCATCATCGGATGAATGGATAAAGAAGATGTGGCACATATATACAATGGAATATTACTCAGCCATAAAAAGAAACGAAATTGAGCTATTTGTAATGAGGTGGATAGACCTAGAGTCTGTCATACAGAGTGAAGTAAGTCAGAAAGAAAAAGACAAATACCGTATGCTAACACATATATATGGAATTTAAGAAAAAAAAATGTCATGAAGAACCTAGGGGTAAGGCAGGAATAAAGACGCAGACCTCCTAGAGAACGGACTTGAGGTTATGGGGAGGGGGAAGGGTGAGCTGTGACAGGGCGAGAGAGAGCCATGGACATATACACACTAACAAACGTAGTAAGGTAGATAGCTAGTTGGAAGCAGCCTCATGGCACAGGGATATTGGCTTGGTGCTTTGTGACAGCCTGGAGGGGTGGGATAGGGAGGGTGGGAGGGAGGGAGATGTAAGAGGGAAGAGATATGGGAACATATGTATATGTATAACTGATTCACTTTGTTATAAAACAGAAACTAACACACCATTATAAAGCAATTATACCCCAATAAAGATGTTAAAAAAAAAAAAAAAAGAAAACAGGTGACATATAGCTGAAGAAAAAATATGTGTATGAATTAAACAGAAATAAAGGGGAGATTTGGAGAGGTGGAATGAATCAGCTGTCACTGCAGTAGAGAATGAAAATATGTAGAGTGGAGTAGGGAGTGAGAGACAGAATATGATGGTGGAAAGGATTCTTAATGAGGAACAGTTTACTGCCTACTATGGAATGTGTGTATTTCCAGTAGAAAAAAAATAAAGTATGGGAGTAATGAGAATGTGCTTTGTAACATAAAGGATAACTTTCACAGCAATGTGGAAGATTGATGATATTAGAAGCAGGGAGACCAGGCATGAGGGTTTGTAGTAGTCAAAGAGCCAAGGTGATGAAGGTTTAGATGAGGGATTCTCAACTGGGAGAGATTCTCTATCCTCCCCCCCCCACACCCCACCCAGTTCACACACACACACACACACACACACACACAAACACACACACACACACACACACACACACACACACACACATGGGACATCTGGCAATGTCTGGAGATATTTTTGCTTGTCACAACTAGAAGGTTGATACCAGCATCTGGAGAACAGAGGCCAGGAATGCTGCTAAACATTCTGCAATGCACGAGAAAGCTCCTCATGACAAAATTATCTAGTCCAAAATGTCAATAGTACCAAGGTTGTGAAACTCTGATGCAGAAAAAGGCTATGACATTAAAGATAAAGACTGACTTTGAGGAACAATTCTCAAGAAATGTCAGGATTGATATAGAATGTAAGAAAAAGGAATGAATCATGGACCTCTAAGAATTTGTCAATATATATACGTAGATACACTTAACAAATAAGATTGCTTTGAATATAATAAAATAGGATGATATTATACTATGTGGTTGGGGTTTACAATAATCTCTTACCCAGAAGAGACTGAGGTTAGAAATAGATTTTTGAGTCACTGGCTTTTAAGTTATAACTGAAATCATGGAATAAATGAGATTATTGCAGAAGAGTGTGTAGGGTTTGTAATCAGAGATGTGCATCAGAATCTTCTGGCCTCCCTCTGGGATATTCTAACTTGGTAGAATTATTAATATTCTAATTTGGTAGACTGAAATTAGGCCCTAAGAATATGTTCTCTAAAAGAATAAGCAATACACTTTTTACTGCTCTCTGTGTGGAGGGAAGTAATAGTCTAGAGGATGCAAGGATTTAAAAAAGTCTTCTGTCAGGATATCTAGTTTTGTGGAATTCAGTTTGAATCCATGAAAAAATTTTACATAATTATAAAACAAAATTAAATAAAATAACATTTCCTAGAAATCTAAAGCAAATTAAATAATAAGTCCATATATATTTTGAGTTGGTGGCATAACAGAGAATCTATACCAAGTGACTTTAAAATATAGTAATGTAACCAATATGCTATGAACTGAATTGTGCTCCACCGCCAGAGATTCATATGTTAAATCTCTAATTCCCAATGTGATGGTATTTGGAGATGCGGCCTTTGGGAGAACATTAGGTTTAGATAAGGTCACAAGCATGAGCATAGGCTCCTCATGGTAGGATTAGTGCCTTTAAAAGAAGGGGAAGAGACAACAGAACTGCCTCTCTCTCTGCCATGTAAGGACCCACTGAGAAGGTGATTGTCTACAAGCCAGGAAGAGGGCTCCCACCAGGAATCGAACTGACCTGCACTTTAGCCTTGGACTTCTTAGTTTCCAGAATTGTGAGAAGATAAATTTCTGTCATTTAAGCCTCCTAGCCTTTGTTATTTTCTTATAACCACTTGAGCTGAATAAGACACATATGTGCCTAATAGGATCGCTGTTTTTAGTGCTGTTATCAGTGCTGGTGGGGCTGCTAGTGCTATTCTGAGACTGTTGTATGTGCCTTTTGAGCTAATGTAAATGCATGATTACTCTTATATCTTTCAGAATGGAGATTTGGAATGTAAAAAAAAATGAGATACAAATACATGATTTATGTGGTTAAGTAAACTGTATCAGTCATAATGTATTTATCTTTTAAAAAATTGCATACCTTCTAACTCCAACTATTGAAAATGCATTAAATCCCAGAAGCAATTAGCAACACCAGCCCCAGATTATAGGTTCTTAATACCATTTTCCAGGAAAAGGAACCAAGACCCCCCCTGCAGAAATGGCTGAGTTCAAGCTTGTTTCTTGGTTCCTTTTTTAAAAAGATAAACACGAAATGAAATACAACACCTCAGTTGTCTGCATTGAAGGATGCTAGGGCATTAATTCATTATTTTGGAAAGGTGAGAAAGGAACATGACCCCTAATCAAGCATCTAACCTTACCCTTTCCATATATGTTTTTTACCCAAGAGAAGGAAATTAGTTGGATGAAGAAGCTTCTTTTAAGATAAATAGTCCAGCTAATAAATGAAGAAGGAATGTTAGATATCAACATTTCACAACTCCTATTGGCATAATGAATTGAGGTAATAATCATTAGTCACTGCTAACATCACAGAACAGAGACCACCGAACATGGCATGTCTTCTGCCTTTCAAGAAGTTTAAACCTAAAACCAGTGGAGCATCTAGATTTATTTCCAGAAAATACAGGCAACAGAGTAGAATAAGTGTAAAATAGCACCTCAGGGAGACAATCAGAGATGTCCAGATGGTGAGAAACAGGAGAAACAACCCAGTTCTTCAAGGAATAAAGAGTATGGAAGAAAGAGAGACAGAGGCAGAGACAGAGGGAGAGAAAGAAAAAGAGATATAAGGAAAGGGTGTGGGGAGGGATATTTTAAAAGACACTTAAGAGATATATATCAACCACCAACTGAGATCCATAACCCTATTCTAATTCTGATACAATCAAACAAGATTTAAAATAATAGTTTAGGAAATAATATGGTAGATTTTTAAATTGACAGAATATTAAATGATATCAAGGAATTAATGCTAAGTTTAAGTGTGATAATGATATGTAATTATATCTCCAAATATTTCTTTTCTAAAATATTTACTGATATATTTTTGGATGAAATGATGAACTATCTGAGATTTACTTCAAATGAATTTGGGAGATTAGAAACTGAAACAAGTTTGGCTATGAACTGAAAATTATTGAAGCACAGTGATGAGAAAGATGAGGGTGCTGATTTTACTGTTCTCTACATTTTTTATATTTTTGAAACTTTTCACAATAATAAAGTTTTTTAAAGCCTCTCAAGTGATTACATTTAAGGCAGATGATTACTGTGTAGAGTAAGAATAAAAAGAAACAAGGTAACAATCCTAAGACCAGGAACATGGATTTGAAGAATTTTCTTTGGGAGAGTTAACATCAATAGCTGATTCTCAGGGAGAAAAAGCAGTGTGAACTTTGATGCAATTCTAGGGGACTCTGGGGGAAGCCTTGAAAAGATAGCACTCCAGTCTCTGCACTCACCGAGTTAGAAATGGGCTCATCCATTGGATTTTGTTACATACTCATCTGATCATTAAAGAAATTACTCTGTATGTATGTATACATGGAGGCATGAGCACACGCATATGTATACGCACATACATGCACATTGGTAATTAATTATATTGTTTTATTTGATTCTCTTACGGTTCTTATACGTCTCCCAAGGGCTTTGTTAATATATTTTTTAAACCTTCTTATATATCTCTTCACTGCCCTTCCTGAATCCCACTAATTTATACAGTACTACATACTTAATAACTGCTCCAAATAAACTTGATGGATTAAGTTAAATTGGATTGGATTGGAAATAAACAAGGATCCATATGAAAGGAAAGAACATGGACCCTGGATCTGGGATTAGAGGAAAATGGAAAGATCCATCTGTCATCCAGAAACTTTTAAAATGTTGCAAAGCCTCAATCCAGCCTCCTCTTTCCATCACTCTATTCAAGTCTCCAAAATAATTTTATAGAGGCTAAACGTTATTGAACATTATCACAAAGGGTAACCTTAATGAGAAAAGACTTCACAACAGAACAATCAGCCAGACTTATGTGGAAGGGAAGGGGTGTGTGTATAGAATGTGTTGTCAGCGTTTCAATCCCTAAAGGCACATAGATCTGCCTCCATCACTATTTAGGACCAACTAATAATACTTTTAGTTCCAACACCCCAAACTCACCTTACCTCACTCCCACCCATGATATATCTGCTGTTTCCTTATGATCACAAGACCTACTAATACCCTGGCCATGATAAATATTTTTCCATATCTTAGGTGCAGCTGTTCCCAGACACATGAAGAGTTTACTTTGATTTGCTATTATCACCCTAATGATAGCAATGGGAAAACCATTGTGGGTAATATGTGGTTGTTTAGAAAAGAGACCATGACTAAGATTATATCTGGACATTTAAAAGAGCCACTCTCTACATACACACATATATACGCTGTAAGACCCTTTCATGAGTTAGGTTTCCCTAATGGTCTCTGTGAATCACTGTCCTGTGTGTCTGACACCTCCAGTTTCTAAGGACAGCACATAGATCGAGTCTGGGTAAAAAGGGCCAAAGGGCAGAAACAGCAAGGTGATTTGTCACCTGGTGAGGGAATCTTCTCACCAGTCCAGTTTACAACTTACTTTTTTTTGTTAACCTCTATGACAGGGGTCCCAAACCCCCATTACCGGTCCACGGCCTGTTAGGAACCTGACCTCACCACACGGCAGGTGGTGAGCGGCGGGTGAGCGAGCAAAGCTTCATCTGTATTTACAGCCACTCCCCATTGCGCCTGAGCTCCACCTCCTATCAGATCAGTGGCAGCATCAGATTCTCATAGGAGCACAAACCCTACTGTGAACTGCACATGCGAGGGATCTAGGTTGCATGCTCCTTATGAGAATCTAATGCCTGATGATCTGAGGTGGGGCTGAGGCAGTGATGCTAGTGCTGGGGCATGGCTGCAAATACAGATTATAATTAGTAGAGAGGTTTGTCTGCACAGAAACCATAATAAATCAATGCACTTGAATCATCCTGAAACCATTCTCCCCTCCCCTGGTCCGTGGAAAAACTGTCTTCCACTAAACTGGTCCCTGGTGCCAAAAAGGTTGGGGACCATTGCTCTAGGGAACATCAGTAATTTAGGGATAATTATGCAATAAGTCAGTTTCATGTCTGAGCCTCAGTTTCCAAATACAGTGTAATTGCTGATCAACTCCAGATGACCGTGAAGCATTTTAAGAATTGCCTGAAGTAACTCTACATTGAACAATATGGCAGAACTAACCAGAAAAGAAAAACATAAAATGCTGCCAGTTGATCCTGCTTACCTATGTTTCAATTCCTCACGCAGGCCTTTCTGAACCCCATTGTGTAATAAATATTTATAGCATCAGGCTTTTCATTGTGCACATTATCATACATGTGTGCCCACAATTGAACAATTCTAAGTCAGGAAGTAAAACCCTATTCCCTCCGAAACAGATGACAACTTGTCCATTGCATACATTTATGCTTTTCAGGACCCAAGAGTCTATTTAAACACATGTTAAATGCTGGATGCCTCAACAGAGATGTCTTGAATTACCTCAGAATAATTGAGCCATTCAAGAACTCTAGATTGTTCCACATGGCATTGAAGTCTGTGGTAATACAGTCCCCTCATGTGATGGGGACATCACGTGACTTGGGACAAACGGTTTATAAAGCCCAGAATGGTTAAGAGTTGTCAGAGTCTGAATGTGCCTATTGTATTTCAATAATTGCCACTTAGTATTTGATTTAAAGAAAGCTTAGAAGTAAAGAATGTTTCTATAGACATGGCTGTTATGCTAATTTTTACTATACCCTTCTCTATCTTCCCAAACTGCATTTAGAAACCTCTGTTTTCTATTATAGAATGACTTTCACTCTCCCTGCTTTCTCAAATCTCTCAGTGACCTCATTAAGGACAACTACTATAAATTATAGGGTCTCTGCTTAACCAGGTTGGTCTGTCCCAGTCTAAGGATGCAAATTCCATTGTACATACTGGACAAAATTTATGCCTGTCTTCCAAACTTGTTAGGCTATCCAATCTTCTTTACAGAAGATGGTTTCTTGGTGAAATTTGTTAACTACTTCCAATTATGTGTCTCTTGGAGGGAGTATATGTATGCACATTCAAAACTCCTTGTTATATTCTCTAAGGTTTGAGCTAGGAAAAGGTGCTTCATTGCTTTTGTAAAAAAACCCATTGATAATAATAAAGTCAGAGAGTCTGGAAGGAGCTAGTTTCATCACATTTAGCCCTCCAAGTTATACAAACCTCTGCAGGTAATGGTAGTGGAAAATAATCATTAGAGACATCCTATGGGAACTGAAATTCCAAAGCAGGGGCTAATTAGCCATCATTAGAGTATTACCTATTTTTCTGTTGCTAACTCTATCTTGGATAGATCCCAAAACTTAAAGATCCAGGATCAACATTTATTCTCTTATTAATATTTACAGTGATTTTCAATCCATGCAACAGTTCGAAGTTAACTGCCTTCTTCCCTGATTATAAAGCCATATTGATCTGTGTGTGTGTGTGTGTGTGTGTGTGTGTGTGTGTGTGTGTGCAATTGAAAGAAGGAAAAAGAGAAATTTAAAAAAAAAATCTGTCTCTGTAATCCCATACCAAGCACTTTTTGAGCTTCTTAACTCCAAGTTAAATCTTCTGTTCTTTGTTTTCTCATTGTAACTGGGACCAGAAGCCAAAGGCGATCAAAATTTATAAGATAAATTACTCTGGTTTCCAGTGAGATTGTGGATACTACAAAAATTACAAGAGAGATAGGTTCTATAGACCCCATGTTCTGAAGAATACCAAAGCATTAGGGCTTTCTCAGATTTTCAAGTCCCTAGATCATTATTTGAACTCCTATAAAATCACTTTGAATTCTTGGAAAAGCAATACTGAAGGTGGTTAATAATTAAGAATGTAGTCAATAGCTTTTAACTGGAGTGATTCAAGCATTTAATAAACCAACATGCAGCCTAAGCTAGCTCATTAGCAGAAAGAAAAACTAAAAACTGAAGAAAAAAGTGAGATCAACACTTGCATTTTTTGTTTGTTTGCTGTAGCATTCAGAAGTGGCTTCAAGAATAGCTAACATAGACAGCTGTCTTTGAATATAATTTGAGGAGAACTTGGAAGGCAACATGGCCTCAAAATAGATGGACTTACCACTTATGCCTAAAATTCTGGGGTTGGAGAGAAGAAAGGACCATACAACAAATACCCCTGGAAGTGGTAGTCTGACATTTCTTCCAGGTGACTTAGTTTACTAAATCCTATTCAAGGCAATTTTAATTTTGGAATGAGTGAAAACATTTTGAACACATAAACATTAGTTGAAAAAAGAGAGATCCAGAAGCTGTGGTGATTGGTAGCTGACAAAAAGTTAAAGGATAAATTTGATTAAGATATTTAGAAACACTGAATACTGAAAAGATTATGGCACCTCTGTCATATACAATTCAGAATGAAAAATATAACTATTAAATAAATCTAGTAAATTCCAAAGGCCAAAAATATTCTGTTTTCTCTTTTGAACGAATTCATCGATCCTACCACATTGTGCCCTCTGAACTTGCTTTGCCTGCCTATTGGATATTCCACAGCATGTTGAAAGAGTGTTTTGATGGATGAATGGGTGAACTGTACTAAAAAGGGTTATGGATAAGTTCTACGTATCTCCTACTTTAAGATTTACCAACTGACTGATTTCAGATAAAACAAAGAGTACCCTTCTATATAGGCTCTATTGCCTAGTGAAAAAGAGATGAAAATCTTATAAAAAATACTGTACAAAAAAAGAAAAAAGGGCAGTTTTTCCTCTGTTCCTGATGTAAGAGGAATTGAACTAAATCCTCAGCCTCAGTTTCCCCATCATTGTTTATTATGTATATGACCTTCCTTGGGCCCTGCCTGGTGGGGATATTAGGTAATTGTGGGTGTGTACCAATGAGGGCAGGAAGAGCTTGACTTGTGAGCAACCCTGGTAAACCACTCGTGCAGCCTTATACCACTTCTGAACCAAGAATGACAAAACTTGCCTAAGCATCCGAATCTCCCAACGGGCTTGACTGTAGATCTATTGAATCAGAATCCCCTGAACAGGAGTTCTGGTCTTATTGTCTTTAATAAATTCCTCAGAGGAATCTCTGGCTTTTAGCTTGGCATTTTTCTGTGACCTAACAGCTGGGGACCACTGTTTTTTATTCCTTTGTTTTTTATGTGCTTTTTATGTTTCTTGCCATAAATCATATTCCCAAGAGCACGTTCAGCAACTTTTGGACTCTATGCTTTCATTTCTTTTAAATTCTCATTTTCTTCAATGGCCTTTGCCTGTCATAGGGAGCTAATTCCCAATCCACATACATTTTCCAGTGCTCTCAAGTATATTTTATAACAGATACTCGATATGTGTTAGTTCAGAGGAGTTGAATCTCCCCTTCCCTCCATAGCCCCGTGAACGTCTCCCTGGTTAAACAACACAGCCCGCAAGGTTTCTGGTCCCAAGTTTAAACAGAAGCTCAAATATTATGTCAGAAAAAGGTAAGCTAGTCACACCTATTTAGGAGATTCATAGCTAAACCATAAAATTAAAGCTGTGAGTGAGGACATCTAGTCTCCCGTTCAGGTTTTTATATTGATTTGTTGAACAACTCAAACAAATAATTTAATCCTTCCGAATCTGTTTTTTCATTTGCCACTTGAGAGTTTGATTAGCTGCCTTAATCTACATCTAAGGGTGCCTGAGGGTCAAATTAGTAGAAAATGCTACAAGATTGTCAGATATTATTATTATTAGTCCAAGAAACAACTTCTATGACTTACTCTTTTTAACCTCAAGTTCAAAAATTTTATAGGTCTGCCACCTTCCAAGTTTCAGTGATTCTTCTCATGGGTGGAGATTGAGAAAAACCTGGTGTCCTTGAGAATGTTTTCACCTTGAAATCTAGTTCATGGAAAGGAAAGAAAGCACAATTTCTACTTTTTTTTCCTCATTGTATATTTCCTAAAGCCGTTATAACAAATGACCACAAACTGGGTGGCTTAAAACGACAGAAATTTATTCTCTCCCTTTTCTGGAGGCCAGAATCTGAAATCCATGTGTCGACCAGGCCGGGCTCCCACCAACATCTCTAGGGTAGAATCGTCCCCTTCCTCTTCTAGCCTGTGGTAGTCACAGCAATCCTTGATGTTCCTCAGTTTGTGA
Organism: Aethalodelphis obliquidens; assembly: GCF_003676395.1. Classification (NCBI taxonomy): domain Eukaryota; kingdom Metazoa; phylum Chordata; class Mammalia; order Artiodactyla; family Delphinidae; genus Aethalodelphis; species Aethalodelphis obliquidens. The sequence goes on along the minus strand of NW_020837965.1, from coordinate 10,360,636 downwards.
AAGCCTAACTCTAGTCTCTGCCTTCAGCTTTGCATGGCCATATTTCCTCTGTGTGATCTGTGCCAGAATTTCCCTCCTTTTTTTCTTTTTTTCTTCATCAAAAATTGAAAGTCAATTTTATTTTTTTTTATTTTTATTTTTTTTAATTAGAGTATAGTTGCTTTACAACAGCAGTCCCCAACATTTTCGACACCAGGGACAGGTTTTGTGGAAGACAGTTTTTCCACGGATGGTAGGGGGAGGGGGGAATGGTTCAGGCAGTAATGCAAGTGATGGGGGGGGGTTCAGGCGGTAATGTGAAAGATGGGGAGCGGCAGATGGAGCTTCGTTTGCTCGCCCACCCACTGCTCACCTCCTGCTGTGTGGCCCTATTCCTAACAGGCCATGGACAGTTACCAGTTGGCATCTGGGAGCTGGGGACCCCTGATTTACAATGTTGTGTTAGTTTCTGCTGTACAACGAAATGAATCAGCTATATGTATACATATATCTCCTCCCTCTTGGACCTCCCTCCAACCCCACCCCCCATCCCACCCATCTAGGTCATCACAGAGCACTGAGCTGAACTCCCTGCGCTATTCAGCAGGTTCCCACTAGCTCTCTATTTTACACATGGTAGTGTATGTATGTCAATCCTAATCTCCCATAAAGATGACAGTCATTGCATTAGGGCCCACCTTAATCCAGTATAAACTCATCTTCACTTGAGTATATCAGCAAAACATTATTTCCAAATTAAGGTCACATTCACAGATTGCTGAGTGGACATGATTTTGGGAAGTTACTGTTTAACTTAATACACTCATATAGATTGCTGTTTTCTCATTTTTTCTCAAGACTACTTTCTGTTTGACTATTTCAAGACAAACTTTGAATTTCATTTTAGAAATGTAAAAATTAGAAAGTATCCCACCCCTTTTAACATCTTACTATAGAAATAAATTTAATCTTCGGAGGATATTGGAATTCGGGGGTTTAAATCTTTGGAGAAACAGATCAGTTTAACTGGTAGTTAGAAGATGAAAAGAAAAGTTGTGGGAACACAGAGAGAAGCAAGTCAAAATGTAGTTCAGGATTCTTAGGCCCATGAAGGCTAGGGGACACTTTCTAGCTATGTTAAAATATTTGAATAAATATTATGAGCCAAACAATTTCAAAGTTATCTGGTGAATGTCATACATATGGACTGTGAAGCTAAATCCACTCATCTGGAAATAAATCTACTTCTCAAGAAAATAGTTTTTATAATACAAATTGAGCTAAATAATTACCTCGAGTTCAATATTTTGTTTATAAGTCGAACCAAAGTCCTGACTTCTGGGAGAAAATCCAATGGAAATGTAAAGGCTATGGATGTAGAACTTAATGCTTAAACATAACAACATTTTATTTTTTATTTTATTATTTTGTTTGTTTGTTTTTTTATCATCACAACATTTTATAATGCATTGTTAACTAGGTGGATCATAAGCAGTTCAACTTGGTCACTAAAATGAGTCTGAATCTATCGTGTCTTTCTTTCTTGTCTTACTCATCAGGAAGTTCAGAACTAAATTTCACTGTGCTAAGACTGATCTAAGTTGGTGGTAGAAAGTATTAAGTTGATGAACTTTGTGAAACTGATTGTGTTTAACAGTTTTTGTCTACATCAAAGACAATTTCATATGTTTCAAACCAATATAAGTAAATAAATAAACAACAAGAAAAGAATAGCCATTGGTGGACATTTACTGCAAACAAGTTTGCCACAGTTTTGCCTTTCCTGATGGGGTTACTAGAGTGTCATATGTGGGAAATGCATTCAACATTAATTCATTCATTAAACACATGTTATTGAATATGTTTAGTTTGCTGAATGCCATGAGATTGGCAATACAACAGACATTTATTCTCTCCTGTAACTTGCAACACAACTGGAGTGAAAATCATGGAGCCAAAGAAATGTTTTTTAACGTTCAAACCATATTTATTAAACACTTAGAATGTTTCAAGTTCTATGATAGGCACTGAGAGGCAATAGTAAGCAAAACCTGAAAGATGATCTCTGTCCTGGCATTCTGGTCACTTATACTGAGCTTAATTATATAAACTCAGAGTTTAACTACAGTGTTCAACACTTTGCAAATGCAGAGAACTAAGGGAACTTCGAATAGAGAAGATCTAATCTCATTTTATGGACTTTAGCAAGCTGAATGGACTAGATTAAGATATATGAGTAGGGTATTGTGGATGAGAGATTTCTGCCCAGGGAATGTACTTGTATAAGTTATCATCCTGGGCCTCAGTTTCCTCAATTGAAATATAGGAACATAATGCATTCTCTACTCCATAGAAGGAGTATTTTGATCCTACACCAGAATGTAAAAGAATTTGACAAAGAAGAGAACACTGTAAAAAGGTAAGTTATTATTAAATTTTTGCATAATTTTTGACAGCCTATCTTCCCAAAATGTGGGAGAGAATAAGACTGAATATTGTTCCCATGTTCAGAGAAAAAGATTATTGTCTTCCTTCCCATTATGTAACTTCAAAGGTTTTAAATCTGAGCATCTTGAATAGAACTCTACACCCTGTGGGTGCTAAATAATTACTTGTCAACTGACCTGTTATTAAATGTTACTTTTAATCACCTTGCAGAGAGAATTTAAAGTTTGCTACAGAAGGATAGGCTTGATAACCTAATGGATCTTAAAATGTCTCAGAGTCTCCTGTACTACATTTGAATTCATAAGCTATAGAAGCTTAATTTCTTTAAAGAGAAACTAGTGCTCAATGAGCTTTTTCTACAATAAAGAATTTTGAAAAAAAAAAAAATCTTCCAAGGGAAAAATTATTCCTTTCACAGGATGACCTTTCCTTCAAACACCTCTGGTTGGTAGAACTTTATAAGTTTTAAGGGGAAAATGAATTCTGTAGAACAGTATCTGTGTTACCCTTTTCAAACAAAGGAAAGGAAAGAGATAATTTGAAAAAGTACTCCAAGAAAAAGGGTCTCTGTCTACACGCAGAACATTTGTTCTGACCAACCCATAGGAGACGTCCTTTCCATTTTTCAGTGGCCGTCTGACCACCAGACACTCCAAGAAACTGGGATGGCAGCTCAGAGGACTATTTTGAAGAGCTGAGGTGAGGCAGGTAGGTGGTGTAGTATTTGTTCTGAATATACTTAAATTTCCTCCTTAAAGGCAGAGCAATGTTCTTTAGCCTTTGGCTGATAGGGTCTCTTGGGTTTGGCTTTTAAAAACTCAGTGATCAAGTAAAATTTGGAAAAATTCATCAACTGTTTCAGACGCTTGCTTTTCTTGGTACCAAACTCTGGATGACTTGCAAACGTCTAGGAGTCTGTGTTTTTTTAGATTCTGGTAGTTTTCAAGCATCAGGCACAGATATCTACAGATTTCAAATATCTTGTCATTGAGATCATGCCCTTTGGAATTGGACAGAGATAGATATAATATATGAATAACTACCTATCAGCAATGAGATGACTTAAATTCTCTTAAGACTCAGTTTCCTCATCTGAGAAGTGATAAAGTACTTTATACATAGTAGCTGTCATTCTCAGCTTCCTCTGAGTTATAATAAGAACAAGTATGTAGTGTGGCTTACTCAGAGCTGACACAGCATTCCAAAAAATACTAGTCCCGTTTCCTAAAGATTTTTTTTGAGGTAAGTAATAACAATTACAGACATTTTTCTATTATCCAGTTTAGTTACAAAATTCCATATTTAAGTTTATTAAATAATTCCATATACTTAAACAAAGATTATCTATTATTATTTACTTAAATACAAGTTCTATTGAATGTAACTTTTATGTTTTCACAACAATTCAAAAGAAATGCAGTACCCTAAAATTCCTCAGGATCATTGTGAACATTGTGAATATTATGTATATTCCTATACTAATATACAGAATGGACATTAAGAGAGAGTCTTGACTAATGGAATACTACCTGACAAAACAGCCATTATAAAAAAGCAATCAGGGTAAGATTATAGAGCTGAAAAAATACGGACATTGTAAATCTAATGTCTCATTTTAGTGATGGAGCAATGACTACATATTCACTCATCTGTGTGGGTGTGTGTATGAGTGTGTATGTGTATACACACACACACTCACATACACTATATATATATTTACTTATTTGTAATTATATATATATATATATATTTGCAATTTAACTTCTCTCTGCTTGCACATTATAGGACACAATATTTCATATCATATATCATATATTGTATATATGGCAATTTGGAAAGTATGAGATAATATTGTCAAAACTCATTTGCTCATCTGTGTTCTGTGGATTGGTCAAATCTCATTTGCTCATCTGTGTTCTGGGGATTGACATTAATAGTAGCCTCTTTCCTTACTATACTCTGCTTAAGTGTAAGCTCCAAGAGGGTGTGGTTGTAATTATATGTTCTATTAGCTTTCTATTGCTGCAGAACAAATTACCACAAACTTAGTGGCTTTAAACAACATTCATTAATTATCTCATAGTTTCTGTAGGTCCTAAGCCCAGGCAGGGCTTAACTGAATTCTTGTCTTCTCTGTGTCTGCAAATGGGCTTTTCTCTTGGCATGTGCTTCCCTGGTGTCTCTCACTGTGTCCAAATTTCCTCTTCTTATGACACCAGTCACCCTGGACTAAGGGTCACCCTAACAGCCTCATTTTAACTTTATTACCTCTTTAAAGGACATATCCCCAAATACAGCCACATTCTGAAGTGCTGGGAGTTAGGGCTTTAACATATATGAATTTCGGTACAGACACAATTCAGCCTGTAACAAGATCTCGCATGACTGAAATCAAAGTGTCAGCTGGCGCCATTCACTCATCTGAGGTCTGAGGGTCTTCCTCAGGTTCATTGGTTGTTAACCAATTCATTTTTGGTTCGACTAAGTTGTTAGTATGGAAAAATATTAAAAAATAAAATATACCCACTTGCAAAATATACCTCTTTCGAATAATTTTTCTTATCAGTAAGCTACCAGGATAATTATTCAGATTAGACCAAAGTCAAACTCTAGAGTGAGAGTTATATGTACATTTTAGATTACACATTTATCTATGTACATAAAAGGAAAAAAAAAGCATTCAGTGGACCTTCATATTAGTCTCTAGGTTCCTCTCCCTATAGAATTGTTTTATCTCTTAACCACTTAAAAGAATGATCTTCATCTTGTTCCAGCACCCGATGTTCTGTTCTGAATAGCCACTTTTTAAACGACACTATATGGGTAAGTCTTCCTCTGATTGTATGCATTTACTCAATAACTATCAAGTATTTACCAATTGCTATTTATGGAAGCCTTTACATTATATTCCATTATATGATGCAAAACACCATTAAACTCAATAAATACTCAATAAAGGGAATCGACATGCGATGGTGTAATGGTCTATCTCTCTGTCTCTGTCTCTCTGTTCTTTCTCTTGTATGTTTGTTCCATGATCCCAGTTTTGTTCTGTCTGGTTTGATCAGATATTCTCACAGGTTGAGATGAATACAAACGTCACTTCTTGCTTGTGATCCAAACTGAAATTAGAGCCTTTATTGGGCAAAAGCAAAGAAACACCACTATTCCTTGAAATTAGTGATAACTCTTTCTCGGTTCCTCTGCTCTACATATCCTAAGCTTCTCAGGTGAAATGTGACTACTTAGCAACCATTTTCATTCTCAGTCTACTTGGTGTGTCTTATCCTAATTTTATATGGTACTTGAGTATCCTAATACTGATGGATTAAACTTTTACTGTGTTAAAACAATGTTAAGGAAAACTCTGCTATAAAGTTTCATAATTCTTAATATTCTTCTTTCATCTTCTTCAATCCACTCAATTTTTTTTTTCATTTTCCCCCAGTATTTTTTCTCATCCTTGCTAGGGTAGTGTTTTGATTACATCTTCAGACAGGTTTTTCTTATAGATTTTGAGAAAATCTGAATGTAAGTTCACATCACTACAAACAATTTCAGAAAACATGGACTTCTCACTTGAAATTTAGACTACAAATTCACTAGCTGCACTCAACTTATAGGAATATAAATTCTTATCAGTCATTAAATGGAATTAACTTTTAATCTATATAATGAGTTAGTCTTAAGAAATTTTTCGTATTTACACTGATAGTCAAGGATATTTTGAGAGGTAACTAGATATTACTTGATATAATTAGTAACTTGGAATATATTCTTTCTAGTAAATGTCAACTCAAGTGCTCTAACTTCATTACTACATTAATATAAATTCTTAATATCAGATACCAATGAGAAAAATGCTACATAAGAAAATCCAAACTTAAAGATGTGAAAAATTAACTGGAGTTGACAGTTGTTTTTCAAAAAGATTTTTTTCTTTTTTGCCTTAACACAAAGTTTTACAACATTGTAAATCACTTGCATTAGAATCACCTGAGTTGATGTTTTGTTTTGTTTTTTCAACTCAGATATATATGGCCAACCTCTGACACACTAATCAGAATTTCTGAGGAGACACCTGCAGTGATTTCAACAAGTTCATTGATTCATTCAACTAACATCTCAGTGCCTACAATGTACTGGACAGTGTTCTAGGTACTAGTGATACAACCATGAATTGATCTTGCCTACCTGAAACTACGTTCTATTTGCTGGGAGACAGGAAAAGAACAGATTAATTTTGAAATAATTGCAATGTCTGAGGTGATAAGTGCTGTTGATAAAAGAAAGCACCTCAGGGGGTTAAGGACTCCTACTAGGGGAAAAGGGAGTTAGAAATTTCAATTTCAACTAGAATAATAAAAAAAAAGACACCATGGACAAAGGCATGAAGAAGAAGAGGGAATGAGCCAACAAGATGTGTAAAGGCAAGGACTTGCCAGGCAGAAAAAACTGGAATTGAGATGGATGCTGCCTGTTATGTCTGAATAACAGCAAGAAGACCCATGTAGCTCGAGGGGGCTGATTGCTCAAGAGACAGTATTGCTCAATCCATGAGACAATAGATCCTTGGGACAGACTGCCAGTGCCTCTGTCAACCATTCATTTGTAGTATGACCTCAAGAAACTTTCTTAATTGCTCTGTGCCTCAATTTCTTCATCTATAAAATGGGTTAATAATTGTGCCCACCCGATTAGGTTGTTATGAAACATAATGAGTTAGTGTTTGTAACTGCTTGGCACTTGTATTATTAGGGTTCTCCAGAGAAACAGAACCAATAGGCTAAATATAGATGTATATAAGAGGAAATGTATTATAGGAGTTGATTTATGGGGTTATGGAGCCTGAGCAGTCCCACAGTCTGCTGTGTACAAGCTGAAGAACCAGAAAAGCTGGTGGTATAATTCAGTCTGAGTCTGAAGCCCTGAAAACCATAGGATCACTAGTGTAAGCCCGAGAGTTCAATGGTCTGGGAATACCAACGTCCAAGGGCAGGAAAAGATGGACTTTCCAGCTCAAGAAGAGAAAATTCACCCTTTTTTCCCTCTTTTGTTGTATTGGGGCCCTCAACAGACTAGAAGATGCCCACCTACACTGGTGAGGGAAGAACTTTATTTGGTCTACTGAATCAAATCAAGAAACACCTCCACCAAGTTCCCTAGAAATATGTTTTGCCAGCTGTCTGGGTATCCCTTATCCCAGTTACGTTGAACCATGAAAGCAACCTTCACAGCACTCATAAAAACAGAGAATAACAGAACAGGAAGTCAGAAGGGTAAAGAGCAGCCAATTTGTAGAACACTGACTTTTACTCTGATTCAGTTGGGAAACCATTACAGGTTTTGAGTGGAGGACAATCTGACATACGTTTTAAGTGGGAGAAACATTTGTATTTTGTTTCACTCTCAACTAACAAACTATTTGGAAGGAATGCTTTGAAGTTCAGATCCAACTTGTCATCATTTATTTTATTTTATTGTTGTGGCTCTCAACACCCAATTGCAAAAATCTCTTGTGTTTAAAATAGCCTCAGGGTTAATTTTCGGAGGGCTAATTTATTCTCCACCATCTGTTATCCTACTAATCAGTAGTAGAGTACAACTCATATTTTCCCCGTTACTGCAACCAAATACAACTTATTATTTCCAAAGTTCCTGACTCCTAGTTCCCTCATCCATATTATAGGATACACATGTTTGTCCAGCTTATCTCACTGTGTTATTTGAGTCAGCTGAGAAAAAAAAAATTATATGAACTCACTGGACTTAGTCAAACTATAGAAACAAATGTTTGATAATCCATGGCTCTGTGCCAGCTTTTTAAGTATTAAACCACTGGAGCTACTTACTTCTGTACTACATTTTAAAGTTGGTAAGACTCATTTGAACAGAAAAGTTCTGCTTATTATTTCACAGACACCTAGCTGAGTTATCACTTAAAGTATCATTATTAGAGACAGTCTACACTCCCTGGAATATTAAGGAGTCAGATTGGTCTAATCACAAGGGGCCCAAGGTATCCCTGTTACGCTTCATCTCCTGGAACATCTCCACCTCTGCTCACCTGGCTGTCTGTTCTTCCAGAACTAGTTTACCAAAGTATCCACTCCTGTCCTTTCTGACTTTTATCCTTTTCCTGTATCAGAGAAGAATGAGGACAGTGTCCTATTTGTTCATTTACAAATCCATGCATTCTCTACATGTACTTTTGGAATTCCTAATTTGTGCCAAGTTTGTTTTTTTCTCCCCTTCATTTCATGAGTTATTAGTTAATCTGAAGGTTAACATTTTGGATCTTGAGTACTTAAACCCGTACCTCAAGCACTGAGCGATAATATATCTCAACGACTGTAGAGCTGAATTTCATCTAAAGCAAAGGCAGACATCACACTGGGGAATGTACACACCAAGCTCTACAGCTGTAGACTGCCCCCAGTAAAACCACTGACCAAGGGCTGATGCTCACTGACACGAGTTCACGTGTGTGTTTAGGGGTGAGGATGGCAGTGGGAATAGTGACAAATTCAATGTTTGGGTGATGGTTAGATAATATAGAGGCACATCAGGTCCTCTTAATCTTAAGATTAAGGATGAGAAATGAGAATACACTAAAATCACATTAATGTGCAGCACAGGAGAACAAATATCCTATTATACACTTTTAACTAAGCATTCTAGGACCCTTTTCCTTGACTACTCATTAAGAATTGGGCTATATTCTCTCACCAAAGTGAATATACCTTCTTTTCAGTTACTAGTTTCCTACATGTCAGTCTTTTTTTTTCTGTTTCTCATCAAAGAGCAATGCAACTTTGGTTATAAACAGCAAGTGCTAGAAATTGCCAGCTGGATGCTCTACTTCCAGGCAATGACAATAAGAAGGGGCTGATGAACAACAGCTCATGTTGCTGATGAGATGCAATTAAAGGGGCAAATAAGGATAAGTGTTCCACTTGACACACACACACACACACACACACACACACACACACACCACTAGGCTGGTCAGATTTCACAAAGCTGCTCTATTTTCTTCCTTTCACTTGCCTAACGATGCCAGGATTCCTGATATGCCCAACTGAATTTTCCCCAGATTAATTCCATCATTCTGAAAATAACCAAGTCTAAAATAATGATGATGTCAAACAGAGAAGTGGTTCTTAGCCTTGGGGATAAGGAGGCCAGCACCTCTCCAGAGCGGCATGGAGGTTTGTTGGAATGATGTCTTGCCTGTAGCATTGCAGTGGAACCTAGAGACAGTATCCATGGCAATTTGTGCGGCTTCAACCCTTCCATCACATGGCATTTCTATATGGACTCATGAAATGACACAGGTAATACATCTGTGCTCACATACAGTCACTCTGTTGCTGTGTTAGTTATTGAAATTGTACTTCCAAAGTCTAATGTCTCCAAATTACTCAGTATCCCACTCTCAGTGAATTTAGGATTCTCTGTAGAATCACTCATGACCAGATATCTTCAATTTTTCCTAAGCAATCAGTGATCCTTTTTCTGTTGTTGTTTTAACTTACCTTAGGTGGAAAATAATGATGCTTTCACTTACTGAGTCTGGAGAAGGCAAGGGGTTTGCAGTGCCAGTACCAGCGATGGGAAGGCAGTAAACAGAAGGCTTAGGACCACAAGCCTAGAGTCAGTGAAGTCTGGGTTCAAATCCCAACTCTGTCCTATAATGACAGTAACTCAGCCAAGCTACTTGAACTTGCTAAGCTTCAGTTTCCTCAACTATAAGAAAATACACGGAGTGGGGGGAGTGGTGGTGGGGTGAATTGGGAGATTGGGATTGACATGTATACACTAATATGTATAAAATAGGTAAATAATAAGAACCTGTTGCGTAAAAAATTTTAAAAAAATTCAAGAAAAAAAAGACAGAATTTCTAAATAAGAGGGTTCTTATTAGGAATTAATGAGGGAGAAAAAGCATGAAAAGCCATTGACTGGTATATAGTAAATGCTCAGAAAAGTTATATGGTTTATAAATTCTTAAGCTAAAGAATTCCTAACCTACACAATTAACTGCTATTGTGAATTTGATTTTTATTTAATTCCTTATTAACAAATTAAAAACATAAAAAGTCAAAGTTAGGCTGAGCTTTTCTTCCTTTGTAGGATGTCATATTTTACTTTATAATTAATGCATTACTCAAGACTAATCATACCCTTGATTCTAACTCCAGTTTTCATGATGATGAAAGTTAGAGAATTTCAGCCCCCAGGCTGGAGAGGGTAAAATGGCTTATTACTTGGTAGAAGGAAGAAATAATAAGAAAGTCATTTATAGGCATCAACCAATGATTGCATGATTTTGACTGGGAAATGGTTGATCAGGGGGCAATTTTTGAGATCTAATAGAATAGAAGCATATGAATTGTTATAAGCATCCCGAGTTTGTCCCAGCTGTGAGCACCAACTCATTTTCAAAAGTGTCTCTGCCTCAGCCTATTGTTTTATAAAATAATTCTACTTTCCATTATTTGCAAGGCATAGTTTATACCTGAAGCCTACTTTAAAAGCATCATCACTCTGAGGGTTTTGCAGAGTAAGATAGTTTACAATGGTAGGGAAGCTGAGTAATTTCAAAGCCACAGTTCCCACTACAATGTAGATGTCAACATTACACCAAATACACCCATTAACTGAAAACTCTGCTTTGAAATCAGCCTGTGCGGGCTTGTGACATCGTCTGCTTATGTGAATGTATTTGTATTCACTGCCAAATTATGCTTTGAGTTGGGGAACGCAGATGCCATAACGTAGGCTGGAAATACTATGTTTTGAAAAAGTTACATCCTGAATGTCTGCCTGCACCCTCTGTGTGTTTTATCCTCAATTGAAATGTTCATATAAAAGGAAAGATAATGATGTGATTCATTTACTGGCTGCAAGGAAAGAATGTGTGAGTTCGCAGAGCAGCTGCCCACCTTTTTGGGCTTTGAATTCCTTCTAGTGGACTTGCACGTTTCAGACAGGAGATACTTATAAGGCTCTTTGTTTCCTTAATTGCTGCCAAAAGAATATATAGGAAAACAGAACTGCTCATTTTTGATTTGCTTGTCATACCCGTGTCCCTGCCTATGGATCCCGAGAGGACCACTGAAAATGAGTGACCCTTTTGAAATGAGTGAACTGACCTCTCCTCCCCCTACACCCTCTCCTCAAAACATGAGAACAAAAGAATGCCTTTTCAAAGACTGAGTAAATAAAAACAAATATCCTTTATAACAAGAATTCCTTGGACCAGCTCTGTCAGATTCTTACGTTTAATGCAGAGGACGTGAAGATCATCCACTTCGTGGTCATCCATCAGGTCATCCATCCAAACATAATACTTAATCACCAACACATTCATAGAAATAAAAATAAGCCACTTGTAACCAATTTCCCACCAGCCCCAATAAAATGTTTTCAGGAGTGTTTTGGTTTTCTACTGCTGTGTAACAAACTACTCCTGTACTGATTGACCTAAAACAACAATTATTTTATTTATTCATGATGCTGGGGGTCAGGAATGTGGGCAGTGTCCAGCTCTGCATATCACCTGCTTCATATGGTATCGGCTGGCCGCAAGGACTGCTGGGAGGTCCAAAATGGCCTCCTCATGCACGTGCAGACAGTGCTGACGACTGGCTGGGAGTTTGGGCTGAGCCTGTGTGGTCCTTACATGACCCTCTTTATGTGGATGCTTAGGCATCTTCACAGCCTGGTGGCGGGCTTTCAAGAAGGAGCATTCAGGCGGGATGAGAATGGACACTTCAGATCACTTAAGGCTTGGCCTCGAGAGTAACATGGCTTCACTTCTGTACAGTGAAAACTCCATTCTGTTAGTTATCCTTCATTCTGTTAGTCAAAGCCAGTCATCGTATCCCCCCAAACTCGAGGGGAAGAGGAATAGGCCTCACCCTTCAAAAGAATAAGTAACAAAGATTTTAGGGCTATCTTTAATCCACTATAGCCTCATGACACCAAAACCAGATTAAAGATTAGCTTTAGAAAATAATTACTTGCTTTCCCAAGTTTGAGTTTTGACCTCCATTTAAACACTGAATGCTCTGAAGAGCCCAAGAGCACACAGTACCATCATATAAAGACAGTCAAGTTCTAGGACTCAAAGCATTATATATTAATTGAATCTGAAAAAGAATATATATATATATATATCACTTTGCTGTACACCTGAAACTAACACAACATGCTAAATCAACTATACTTCAATTTTTAAAAGAAAGATAAACAGATATCTTTTTTAAAAAGGTTTGTTTCAGATGGAAGGAATACATTGTTCAAAAATATCCTTTAAATGTTCGTATGAATGCCTTTCCCCCCTGAGATAGACTTAGAAGATGAGTTCATATACATTAGGCTTAGAATGTTACCATCTTTCTGTAATACTGAAACAGTAAACAGAGAGCTAAAAAAAGTGGGGTGGGGTGAGAAATCGTCTGGCCAAGTATATGGCACTATGCGTCAAAAAGAGAAAAAAAATCTCTTTGATCTTGTCTGGCAATTTGGTACCTGTGCACCTGAATCTAGGTGCAATCAGATAAGCCTGAGTACTTTGCTTAGTACAGGTTTGACAAGCCAAGATACTGGTAAAGATTCTTAGTGTTGATTCTGCTACTAAATCCAAATAGCATGACTAAACCTAGCAGAATCTGAGATACATTTTTAAGATTCCCAGCTCCCCTCTCTTTTCCCCCCAAAGAAATATGTGCATTCCATCTGTCTTATTTTTGTTAAGACCAAAGGCATCCCTGGAAGGTTATGAATCTCTTTTATTATTCCTTTTTAACTGTTAGGGAAATAGTTTGGTGTTAAGCGATTTGCTCAGATTTGACAGTTAGAGACAGAACTTACTTGAAGCTCTCATCTCCTGCCTCTCTATGAAGTGATTTTTTTTTCACCCCACTGGCAGATGCACACAAATGTTATTATATGCAATTTACTAAATTCCCAAGAGAACAAAAACATACCTTTAATTAATTGATGATGCCAAGTTCAAGAGACGTTAATGATGCTAATACCCAGCATCCATTATGCTAGATCATCATATCATCCATATAGTAATATTTCTTGTCAGGGCTAAGGGACTTCAGGTTGATGATAATTACAGCAAGGATTACTGAGGCTGGAAATACTGCATTTAAAAACGATTTCTAGTCATCCTTTCATGCCCACTCTTCCTAAAACCTTCAGCCTCAGTAGGAGGAGGGAAATACAAGAAAATACTTGCAGAGGCTGGTAAACTGGACCTTTCACACCATTTAAAGAACAGTTATCTTCAGTGAATTGTGGTTATGTGGCCATATAAACCCAGTGTAGCCAGACTTTTCAATATTTCAAATAAAACAAGAAATCCAGATTTTTACATGCACTATCCATATTTTTAAATGTTAGCAATAATTCAAAATTAAAGCAGTGTGTGTACCAGTTTTCTGGTGGTGGGAGGAAGGGCAAAAAAAGGGTAAAAACAAATACGCATACATTTTCATTGGACATACCAAGTACCAAGTTTGAGACATTAGTTTGAGCTTCCTTGATGCCTTTGTTCTTTTATATAAGTCAAGCAAGATGTTAGAAACATTTTTCTTGTTTCCTTTCATTGCCTCCTAAGCCCCCAAAGCAAAACACATGTAGAAATACATATATGCAAACATAAATGTACAACATCCATATATACATACAAATAATAAGTGTGGTTTCTGTGATATTGTAGATGTTATGGTTTGATAGATTTCAAAAAATGACCATAAAATCTTCCATTCCTGTATGTTCATCTATTTGCCGCTTCGCCCATCAACAGGTTGAGTCTATTTCGCTACCTTTGTATCTGGGCTTGACCATATAATTTATTTAATTATTAAGATATTAGCGAATGTGACACAAGCAGAGCCTTGAAAAGCCCTTGTGTCCTGGGGTTTGCCTCTCTTACTGCTCTGTGGAACTCTTTTTTACCATCAGGTGAATAAGCTCAGGCTGACCTGAAACTACATAGAGGGGGTGTCCAGCTAGCCCAGCTAACCCAGTCTGCCCATCTGTACCAGCTGAACCCCAGCCATGGACCAGTTGAGTGAACCCAGACCAGAAGAGCCACCTGGTTGAGCCACAGGATCATAAGAAGTAATCAATGTATGTATTTGAAGCTACTCTCTGACTCATATGTTATTAAGGAAAGACAGTAGTCTTTAGGAACAAAGAGTTGGTTATTTTATAGCTGTGTGACCCTGGGTAAGTTACTTGAGTCTCCCTAAATCCCAGTCCTCAACTAAATACAACCTATCATATGGGAATAAAATGGCATATATCTTATATCAATAGCGATTTCAAGCTATCATCTATCTATCTACCTACCTACCTACCTACCTATCTAATTGTCCTTCCATCCTTCTGTTCGTCTATCACCTAACATAGTTCTTGGTATTGAATGCCATAGAAGACATTAAAATATCAGTGACCTTTTTCTTCTTTGTTATTTGTAAAGCGTCCCATATAATTATATAACTATGGTTTCTGCTTCCAAGGCATATTCTCAGATATATATATTTTTTAATTAACTCTTTGCAAAAACCTTGCTTGGCATATAAGGTAACCTTTCAGCTAATTAAGAAATAACCAAACTGAAACTCAGAGAGTTACAGCAATTGGTTTAGGGAATAAAGTTAATGACGCTGGAGGCATTTGAAACCAAGTACGTTGTCTTGCACTCCTTGAAGAGTAATATTTTTCCTCTAGCTTCTAAATGAAACAAAGGCATCGTTTCTGGTGAATAGTTATCCAGTGTGTAGGCCTTCAAGGAAAATATTATAAGTTTTGAAATTATTTTTAAATGGCAATTTTTGAGTCTGCCAAAGCATATATTTTCACAGATGTTTTTATATCTATACAAGGAAAAAAAAAAACTGTGAAAGGCAAAGTGAAGATCTAAGGATCTGATGCTAATCAAAATCACAGTATCTGCAGGAATGCTTTTCACATTCTCTCTCCATCCTTGAGTTACACTGCTAATCAAATTAAGTGAAGATACACTCAATATTTTTAAGAGAGGGAATAAAAATACTGTTAGGGTTTTAGAAAACAGATATCCTTTTGTCTACACTTGAAAACTATCCATGGTTATACATCAAAGTTGTTGCAGTTCTCATCCTTGATCCCTTATGGGGTTTGACCTCCACCACAACCTTCCAAACTCTGCTTCCATTTTATTTTCCACCTGTCTTGTCTCCCCTTTGCAACTCTATTGCTTTAAATAAGTGCTTTTATTATTTTTTTCCTCTTTCTTTTCCCAGCTTCTTTCATGCCACTACCTAAACATGGAAAGAGCTCTACTTATCTTTACAGTTCCTTTTCCCTCTTTCTTAGTAAAAAGAAAACTTAATAAAAAATTTTAAAAAAAACAAATAAAATTTAAGTGTGTCATATTTTATGCAGAAGTCCAAAGCCAAGTTCACTGACCATCTTGCTCACCTGATTGAACTGAGTAACCATCAAGAAGTCAGTCAGCATCTTCTTATCATTTTTATCTGTTACTCTGACTATGGGTTTTTGGGAATCAAGAGCTTGGTGGATCCTAATGTTTTTAAATGACTGTTGTGTGATATTTTACAGTTACAGCTTATAATTTACAAAAATTAAAAAATAAACATGCTTTCACTGGTAAAGTATCTCCTTTCTCTTTCTTCCTTCTTCCTCTCAAGTACATGTGGGAGTTTCTATTATCACCAACATCTGGTCTTTGAGGCCAAAAATTAAAACTACAAACTTGCTTAAAAAAAAAAAATACATGTGCACAAAAACACAGCTGTCTGTAGGTTTCTTTTGATCCCACTGTAAAAGAAGCTACATGTCATTTTCTTGATTTGAGGCTTTTCGAAGAGAGGGAACTACCAGACCTGAGTCTTCTCACTCTCGTCCTTTTCATCTTCCTCCTTAGGGCACAGCATGTGTGGGAATCATGGGCAAAAAGACACTCTTTCATGCATCGATGATTCTATCACATTTTGGTGGAAAAATAATTTGGACAAACTGAGGCCTCCACTCACTTTTGGGGGCATCTTTTGAAAGACACCACACATTGAGCCTGTTTCAAATTTGCTTTTCCAACGGGATTGTTTTGATAAGGGAGGGAAGCGTTATGTGAACTTATTATGTGATCATACTAATTCCAGAGTCATTTTAGGTGGTGGATGAAGGGACTGTATTTTCAAACTCATCAAATGGTACCAAGGGTAAACCTATAAAATTCTTTCAAGTTTTTCATAA
Source organism: Aethalodelphis obliquidens (assembly GCF_003676395.1). NCBI lineage: Eukaryota > Metazoa > Chordata > Mammalia > Artiodactyla > Delphinidae > Aethalodelphis > Aethalodelphis obliquidens. The sequence continues at coordinate 10,343,926 of NW_020837965.1, read as the reverse complement.
AATCAGTGTCCAGGCCATATGATATTTTCCCCTTGTTTATGCAGAATAAAACAAAAAATATATTTAGAACCACCAAACCTCATTTAGAGGAGATTACACAAAAATGGGCATGACAAAACTCATGATCCCAATACAGTGATAGGAAGACAAAAATGCCAGTAGAGTCCACCCTTTGTTTAAATGATAATATCAATTTTTCACGCGCAGTTTTCCTAGAGATGCAAAATAGCAGCAAAACAGGGATTCATTTTCAAAATTGGCCAGAATTTTTCTTCAGCTTTATTGAGGTATAATTGACAAATAAAATGGTGATATTGTTTATTGTACACAGTGTGATGATTCAACATACGTATACATTGTAGAAGGATTCCCACCATCCAGTTAACTAGTGAATCATCATTTCTCATATTTACCTGTTTTGAGGGTAAGAACACTTAAGTTCTGCTTTCCTAGCAAATTTTAGTTAACTAACACATTATTATCAAGTGTAGTCACCATGCTGCATATTTGATCCTCAGACCTTATTCATCTTATCACTGAAAGTTTGTACCTTTTTACTAACCTCTCCCTATTTCCCACATGTCCCAGTCCCTGGCAAATATCATTCTACTCTCTGTTTCTATGAATTTGACTTTTTTAAAAGGTTCTACATTTAAGTGATACCTTACAGTGTTTGTGTTTAAGTGATACCTTACAGTGTTTGTGTTTCTCTTCCTGTCTTGTTTCACTTAGCATACTGCCCTCTAGTTTCATCCATTTTGTAGTATATGGCATGGATACATACTATATGGTTTCAGGTCTTATGTTCAAGTCTTTAATCCAGTTTAAGTTGATTTGTATGAGTAGTGCAAGATGGGGGTCCAATTTCATTCTTTTACATGTAGCTATCCAGTTTTCACATCACCATTTACAAAAGAGCTCATTCTTTCCCCTGTATATTTTTGGTACATTTGTTGAAAATTAATTGACCATATATGCATGGGTTTATTTCTGGACTCTCTATTTTGTTCTATCATTCTATATGTCTGTTTTTATGCCAATACCATACTCTTTTTTTTTTTTTTTTTTGCGGTACGCAGGCCTCTCACTGCTGTGGCCTCTCCCATTGCGGAGCACAGGCTCCGGCTGCACAGGATCCGGATGCACAGGCTCAGCGGCCATGGCTCACGGGCCCATCCGCTACACGGCACGTGGGATCTTCCCGGACCGGGCATGAACCCGCGTCCCCTGCATCGGCAGGCAGACTCTCAACCACTGTGCCACCAGGGAAGCCCTCCAATACCATACTCTTTTGATTACTATAGCTTTGTAATATAATTTGAATCCAGGAAGTGTGATGCCTCCAGCTTTGGTCTTCTTTCTCAATTTTTTTTTGTCTATTTGGGATTTTTGTAATTCTATACAAATTTTATAATTATTTTTCTATTTCTGTAGAAAATGTCATTGAAATTTTGATAGGGATTGCTGTGAATCTGTAGATCACTTTGGATATTAAAGACATTTTCACAATATTAATTCTTTCAAATCATGAACTTGTAATAACTTTCCATTTATTTGCATCTTCTTCAATTTCTTTCATCAGTGTTTTATAATTTTCAGTATACATATCTTTTACTTCCTTAGTTAAGTTTATTCTTATGTATTTTATTATGTTTGATCCAATTGTAAATGGGATTTTTTTCTTAATTTTCTCTTTTGGATAGTTTGTTTTTAGTGTATGGAAACATCACAGATTTTTGTATGTTGATTCTGTCTCCTGTAACTTCACTGAATTTGTTTATTAGCAGTTTTGGGCTAGGATCTTTAGGCTTTTCAATATAGTGCCATTTGCATAAAGAGACAATTTTACTTTTTCCGTTCTGATTTGGATGCCTTTTATTTCTTTTTTCATGTCTAATTACTCTGGCTAGTACTTCCAGTGTGATGATTAAAAGTGGTGAGAATGGGCATTCTTGACTTGTTCCTGATCTTAGAGATGCTTGTTGCTTTTCATCTTTGAGTATGATGTTAGCTGTGGGCTTGTCATATATAGCCATTAATATGTTGAGATATATTCCTTCCATACCCAGTTTATTGAGAATTTTTATTATGAAACGGGGTTGAATTTTGTCAAATGTGTTTTTTTTCATCTTTTGAAATAATTATATGATTTTTATTTTATTTATATGGTAATTTTTCTTTGTTGGGATGTTTATGATAACTGATTTAATCTCTCTACTAGCAATTAATCTATTCAGGTTTTCTATTTCTTCATGATTCAGTATTGGTAAGTTATATGTTTCTAGGAATTTATATATTTCTTCTAGGTTATTTAATTTGTTACCATACAATTGTTTATAGTAGTTTCTTATGATCCTTATATTTCTGTGTCATCAGTTGTAATGTTTTCTTTCACTTCTGATTTGACTTATTTGTGTCTTCTCTCTTTTATTTTCTTATCTAGCTAAAGTTTTGTCAATTTTGTTTATTTTTTTCAAAATCTAGCTCTTATTTTCATTGATTTTTTTTTTTCCTGTTGTCTTTTTGGTCTCTATTTCAATTATTTTTACTCTGATTTTTACTTCCTTCCTACTACTAACTTTACACTTAGTTTTTCTTTTTCTAGTTCCTTGAGATGTAAAGTTAGGTTGTTTTTTTGAGATCTTTCTTGTTTCTTAATGTAGGTGTTTATTGCTATAAACTTTCCTCTTAGAACTGCTTTTGCTACATTCTGTAGATCTCAGTATGCTGTTTTTCCATTTTCATTTGTATCAAGATATTTTTTTTTTTTTTTTTTTTTTTGCGGTACGAGGGCCTCCCACCGCTGTGGCCTCTCCCGCCGCGGAGCACAGGCTCCAGACGCGCAGGCCCAGCGGCCATGGCTCACGGGCCCAGCCGCTCCGCGGCATGTGGGATCCTCCCAGACCGGGGCACGAACCCGCGTCCCCCGCATCGGCAGGCGGACTCCCAACCACTGCGCCACCAGGGAAGCCCCAAGATATTTTTTTTTAATTTCTTTTTTGATTTCTTCTTTGACCTATTGGTTATTCAGGGACTTATTGTTTAATTTCAACATATTTGTTAATTTTACAATTTTTCTCCCTTAATTGATTTCTACTTTCATATCATTTTTGTCAGAAAAGATGCTTTATATGATTTCAATCTTCTTAAGTTTATTAAGACTTGTTTTGTGGCATAACGTATGACCTACTTGGAGAATATTCCATGTGTGTTTGAGAAGAATTTTTCTTCTGCTGCTATTGAATGGAATGTTTTGTATATGTCTGTTAGGTTTATCTGGTCCAACCTATAATTTGAGTATAATGATTCCTCACTGATTTTTGTTTGGATGATCTATCCAATGTTGACGCTAGGGTGTTGAATTCCCCTGCTATTTTTGTACTATCTATTTCTTTCTTCTGATCTGTTAGCATTTAATTTAGATATTTATGTGCTCAAATGTTGGGTACATAAATATTTATAATTGTTATATCTTCTTAATTAATTGACCCATAATGACATTTTTTATCTCTTGTTACTGTTTTTGGCATAAAGTCTCTTTTACCTGAAATAAATATATCTATATCTACCCTGCTTTATTCTGGTTTCCATTTGTATGGAATATCTTTCTCCATCCCTTCACTTTCAGTCTAGGATTGTCCCTAAAACTGAAATGAGTCTCTTGTATGCAACATATAGTAAGGTTCTTGGTTTTTCTTTTCTTTCTTCTTTCCTTCTTTCCTTCCTTCCTTCCTTCCTTCCTTCCTTCCTTCCTTCCTTCCTTCCTTTCTTTCTTTCTTCTTCCTTCCTTCCTTCCTTCCTTCCTTTCTCCCTCCCTTTCTTTCTTTCTTTCTTTCTTCTTTCTTTCATCCATTAAGCCACTCTATGTATTTGATTAGGGAATTTAATTTATTTAAAGTAATTATTGGTATATATATATACTTACTATTGCCATTTGTTAATTATTTTCTTATTGTTTTGTTGTTTCTTATTTTCCTTTTGTCCTTTCTTGCTCTCTTCTTTTAGATTTGATGATTTTCTGCAGTGGTATGCTTTGATCACTTTCTCTTTATCTTTCTTTTATTTATTTATTTTTTGTCTGTGGTACGCGGGCCTCTTACTGTTGTGGCCTCTCCAGTTGCAGAGCACAGGCTCTGGATGCGCAGGCTCAGCAGCCATGGCGCACAGGCCCAGCCAGTCTGTGGCATGTGGGATCTTCCCAGACCGGGACACGAACCCGCGTCCCCTGCATTGGCAGGTGGACTCTCAACCACTGTGCCACCAGGGAAGCCCTCTGTTTATCTTTCATGTATCTACTATACATTTTTTGCTTTGTGGTTACCATGACACTTACATCAAACATCTAATTCGTATAGCAATCTATTTTAAGCTAACAATTTAACTTTAAAACACACATTTTTACACTCCCACACATTTTATGGTTTTGATGATGCAGTTTACATCTTTGTATATTGTGTTTATATTAACAAATTATTATAGTCATAGTTATCTATGTCTTTTAACCTTAATATTAGAGTTGTAAGTGATTTACACATCATCATTACAATATTAGAGTATTCTGAATTTGATTATATAATTATATTTACCAGTGACTTTTATATGTGCATAAGTTTTCCTGTTACTAATTACTGTCATTTAATTTCACCTTGAAGAATTCCCTTTAATATTTCTTATAAAGCTGGTCTTGTAATGAACTCCTCAGCTTTTGTTTTTCTGAAAATCTCTTTAACGTTCATTCAATACTGAAGGTGAGCTTTGCCAGATAGAGTATTCTTGGTTGATAGTTTTTTGTTTGTTTGTTTTCTTACAGCACTTTGAATATATCAACCCCACTCCCTTCTGGTCCGCAAGGTTTCTGCTGAGAAATTAACTGATAATGTTATGGAAGTTCTCTGTAACAAATTGCTTTTCTATTGCTACTTTTAAGAATCTCTCTTGGTCTTTAAGAGACAAGTTTGATAATTTAATATGTCTTGGCATAGATCTCTTTGGACTCATCTTATTTGGTACTTTTTGGGCTTTGCTGATGGAGGTCTGTTTCTTTCACCAGATTAGGAAAGTTTTGACTGTTATTTCTTCAGATAATCTTCCTCCCCCTTTCTCTCTGTCTTCTACTTCTGGAACTCCTATAATATGTATATTCAGTGCTTGATGATGTACTTACTATAAGTCCCTTAAGCTATCTTTACTCTTTTTCATTCTCTTTTTTTTTTTTTTTCCTTTTTGTTCCTCTGATTGGGTTAATTCCACTGCCCTGAGTTTGCTGATCCTTTCTTCTGCTTGATCTAGACTGATGTTAACTTCTCTATTGAATTTTTTAGTTTAGTTATTATATTTTTCAGCTGTATGATTTCTGTTTTGTACTTTTTTATAGTTTCCATATTTTTGTTGAAAATCTCAATTTGTTCAGGCATTGCTCTTCTGACCTTGGTGAACATCTTTAATAACCATTATTTTCAGCTGTCTCTCATGTAAATTATTTATCCCCATTTCCTCAAGATTTGTCTCTGGAGATTTATCTTGTTCCTTTGTTTTGAATATTTTCCCCTATTTCTTTCATTTTTTTTTTTTTTCCTTAATGCTCTGTGTCACTTTCTGCACATTAAATAGTCACCTCTTCCAGTGTTGACAGACTGGCTTCATGGAGATGAACCTCATCAATCTGGTCAGAACTCCTGGTTGCTTTTAACCTTTGTGATTGCACAAGCTGCCTTCTTTTTCTTAATGGTTCCCAGTAATTGAGGTTGTGCTAAGACTTGTCAGTGTCCCAAAGTGGAAGATTGCAGTCAGCACCTAGATTCAGACTGATTAGAAGCTGGACCCTTAGGCAGGAGCTGAGAAAGTATTCAGTCAAAGTCCTTCTAGGGAAAGCCTGGATGATGGGAATTTTTGCCTGTTCCCTTTGTGCTGAGCCAAGGGGAGTGATAATATGCCCATTAACAACTGCTCTTTTGTTCATTACAATATAATCCTGTTAGACTCTTGAATGCAAGTCCCATTGGCTTTCAGAATTAGGTGATTTGGGGTCCATCCCTTGGGTGGCAGGCTTAAAACTTGAGGCACTAGATGTGGTATAAACCATTTGCTCTTCAGGGGAAATCTGGGAGTTGGAGATTCCCTCTTGATTATATGGCACTGTGCCAAGGGTGGGGCTTATAATATTAGTCTGTCTCAGACTTTCATACCCATTTCAATGTGTGTACTTTCTCATTTGCCTGAGGTGTAGGAGTCACTCAACTATTTTCCAGATTTCTTTCAGAGGGAATTGCTCTGTGTATAGCTGTATACTTGGTGTGTCTGTGGGCAGATGGAAATTCAAGAGCATTCTATGTCGTCATCTTGATACTGAGCCCTGGGAAAAAATGTTAAAGTCCCTTAGATTATTGTTTAATGGTAAATATGCTAATAAATTATTTAAATAATATGCTTTAAAGGAAAATTAAAGCATGAAAGGACACACATTTTTCAGTAAAGTAGCTGAATAAATTATAAAACAGATTTTGTAAATTAATAGAGCCTCTAGATTTTTGCTTTCAATAAGTGGAATAAATCTGTTCTATGGCAATCCATTTGTTATATTATAGATGGTGGTTTGGAAAATTTTGTTTATCTAAGGCTGAGACAGCCTTCTAAATCTGTACTGGCAGGGAAATAAAATGTCTATTTTAAATATTATAAATAAAAGATAGTTTTTTCTTTTTTTCAAAAATTAATGCAAATAAACAAAAAGCATAAAAATATGGTTCTACTAAATATTTTCTTTTTTTCAGTTACTTGTTCCAAATCCCACATTTTATTTATAGACTACAGCTAAGAGATCTTGCTTTGAAAACAATAAATAAAAAGATTCAGTAAATGGCAATAAATCATAAATTCATAATTTGAGATGGGACTACTGGAATTCTCAAAAGTTTTCAATAGTAGCATGATTTCCAAGATTGTTATCTCTGCTTCATCTCTCTCCATATACCAGAAGTTTAGCATTACATTTATGGGCATTTTTTGGTAGTAGTAAGCTACCAACATTCCTTGAGTAGCAATTTAGTTTACTCTTAAGAAAAAAAGTTCTGATTTTTAATGACTTTTTTCTATTGTACTTCATAGTCCATATTCTTAATATATACATGTATGTGTATGTATGTAAAAACATGTGTATTATATATGTTATGTATATTTATATATATATATATATCTCATTTTCTTACTTTTGTGTCTAGACTAGTTCTGTATATAAACTAAATGTTCATTAAATATTTGGTAAGTATATTTAAATATATTTTCATATAAACACAGATACACACATAGATATGCACATACATTTTAAGTCTGTTATTTATTGCTAGAGGGATAGGAATGTTGACATTGATTTTGACATAGGCTATGGTCACATGGGAGATGGTTTCCATGTTTGGGTAGTAGAATGCAAAGCAGATCTCCCCCAAACAAACAGAAAACCCAAATTTTTTAAAGTTTTATAATTTCACCATCCTATGTTTATGTAAAACATAATAGAGGTACCAATAATATAATCATATTATTAAAATAAAAATATAGAACACTTTGTCTGTAATTGGGAGTTTACTACCAATACTGCACGTCTCGGCTGATAAGATCATCTATTTGTGCCCTAGCTGTTTTCTCATTGCATTGTGCCGCCTTCCATAGAAACAGTTTTTAATCTAAAAAGTCCTTAATTTACAGTGTTTTATTCATTTTTCCATCTCCAACCACTAATTCTGCCAGTGTGTAGAACAGAATATGCACTCAATACATATTGGATGGATGGATGGATGGAGAAATAAGCAAGTCAACATGTTAAATTAGGAAATCCACATTCTCCCACCTCATCAGCTTTAGTGGGGACTGGTTAGGCAAGGAGTTTAAAGGAAGAGAACACCTTTATGTAACAGAAGGACAGAATCAATCACAAAATCATTTGGTTTTCTGTGAAATCAATTCCGTATAAATCATCTGACTACCAATCTGCATTTCCTCTGAATTGCTAAGTACCACCCACTCTACTGACTTAGAACAGTTTTCCTATACATGAGATCGGCATATGCAAATTAAAATATCAGTGACTAAAGCAACATATGGCTTAATCTTTGCTTTAAACAAAATCTTATCAGGCATGAAAATCTTTAGCTGGAGATAGAATGCATCCTGACAGCCTGAACTTTAGTTGTTGTTTTTTTTTTTCTTCTAACAGCAGTTATTGGTTTATCATTAGTTTAATCAGAGACAGACTAAAATGTGTTTGTTTTGCACCCTGATCACAGCCGACTTGTTAAAACTAGAAAAGCACATTGGAAACATAATATGCAGTGACATTCTGAGACTGGTGCTTAATTCTGTCCACCTGTTACCAGGTAAGTGTATCCAGGTGGCTTCTTGAGCTATTTGAAAAGCTCTCTCAGGTACAGAGAAGATAAAAGGAGCTTTTAACATATACATATGCTAGAAATCCATTCTTTTCCTCTCTGGAAGAGTCTACCTTTTGACCTTTTTCTATTGCTTCTTTTACGATGGTAACCCCTCTTTTCTAACTCCCTTTTATCCATATTCTCAAAATCTTATTTCAAGAGGTGAATAAAAGAAAGTCATTTTATGTTTTTCTTGTTTACATTCTTTTTCTTATATCTGCCTTCTATGCCAACTTTTCCTTCTTCAAGTATTTTCATTAACACCATCGTTACTACCATTTCTGCAATTAAAGTTTTCAGGGACTATTAAATATGGAAAAGGCACATGGCTTAACTTATGTAATTTATTATTCTCTAATGATTGAGTATTACAGGCAAAAGGAGTAAACATAAGTTCTTATGTCATTATAGATCCCTTTACCTGGATGTACTATTTGCCTCTGACCTTCTGACATATCATTCCGAGAGTCTTGAGTAGTTTACAGCTTTTAATTAGGCATAAAACGCATTGATGGGGAGAATCATAATTAGTGCTACGCCAATGTTACTTGTAGACAATTTCACTTATTTAACCATAATACCAATATATCTTTTGCTATATGAGAAGAAAATTGTCCTGTGCCTCATCAAATATACTTGGTTGAATTAGTCATGGAGTTTGATTTATTCTTTTTATAATCAGCATTTTTGTCCTAGAAACAACAAAACTCACTCGAAGCTTAAGTTATGTAATACCTGAGTTAAGAGAGGAGTGGGGAGAATGCTCTCACCCATGTAAAAGAACACATATGAAGATATATAATGAGCCAAAGAATTTGCATTTTATATATTTAACTTATGATTTATAAATTTAACTTAGATCATTTATAATAATAAACTTAGAACCAAAGAAAATATAATCTTATTTATAACATCTTGTGGTTATTCTTTATGGTATGATAGCTCTTGAGGTGACTAATTTCATACAATTTTATCTGCCGCTTTACATATAATTTTTTAAAATATTATACTTGAGTCTTTGACATTTGGTTCAGCTAGTGGGCCATTTTGAAACAAAAGGATAGGAAATAAAACATTTTTAAAGGTATGTCTTTATTTTATAAATATAAAAGTACAATATGCTTATTAATTTGTTTTCCAAAATAAAATGTCACAAATGGAAAATTAAAAAATTCCCACAATCTCAAGAGTTAGAGATAGTCACTATCAGAAATTGTTTGATTCCCTCTGAGTATTTTCTAAAGAGGGTCAAATTTTTTTTACAATTTTGAGACTTTTTTTTAATTGAAATATAGTTGACATACAATGTTATGTTAACTTCAGGTGTACTACATAGGGATTTAACATTTGCATACATTATGAAATGATCACCATTATAAGTCTAGTAACTATCTGTTCCCATACAAAATTATTACAATATTATTGACCATATTCCTTATCTTGTATATTATATCCCTGAGGCTAATTTGTTTTATAACTGGAGGTTTGTACCTCTTAATCACCTTCACCTATTTCGCCCCACCTCCACCCCCTTCCCCTCTGACTACTACCCTTTTGTTCTCTGTATCTATGAGTCTGTTTTCATTTTATCTTGTTTGTTTGTTCGTTTTGTTTCTTAGTTTGCATGTATAAGTGAGATCATATGGTATTTGTCTTTCTCTGTCTGGCTTACTTCACTTACCATAAAACCCTCTAGATCCATCCACATTGTCAAGACAATATTTTTAAAGCAATTTCTATTCTACATTTTTCAGTGATGACTTTCTTACCAATATTTTCCTTTTCATGAATGATCTTCTAACTCCTTGTTATTTGCTGCATCATATTTCATTATGTGGATGTACTCTAATTTATCTTAATTTTTAAAAATTGAATATTTAGATTATACCTTTATCGTTATAATAATGTTGAATCAAATATGCTTTATATACAATTTGTGTATATATCTATATTTTGGATAATTTTCTTAAGAAAATTTCCTACAAGGAAAATAATTTGGTGAAAAGTTTGTAATTTTAATTTATGTGGGTATATGCTGATAAACTCTTTTCCAGAAGTGTTTTACCAACTTATACCTATTTCAATCACTCATAAAAGTAATTGTTTTTATGACCCCAGATAAGAGTGAGTACTATTATTAGTTTGTTTGCCAAACATAATATTCCTTTTAGGTTAATTTACATGTATTTGATTACAGATAACTTTGAACATATTTGCTGTACTTTTAGTCCATTTTATTTTCTTGGTACTTGTCAGTCAGTGCATGTTCTTTGCTATGGGCATGTATTTGACATCCTCAACTCATGGGATTAAAGACTACATGATTTAAAAGATTTTTAACACTATAAAACAATACAACACAAATATACATTATATCTGCTGAAATTTTATTTTGAAAAATCCTGTCGAATGATTATGTTTTTAAATTTATCTTATTTTAAAAATATGCTTAAAACTTGAATGATAACTTTTGAGTTAGTGTTACTCAGTTTCTTAATACTTGCCACTGTCAGTACATCTATGAATGATTGAAAAAATTGACCCAAGGGGTTTGGAATCATCTAACTGTCAGCCCTCTTTAACGAAACTGGGGGCTAATGCAATTTTGGATCACAGACCAGTGGGCACGGAAAATTACCAGAATTTCTTCCCCTTAACCTAAGTCAGATTCATCCCCAAATTCATGAAGGTGAAAGGTTAATGTTCGCTCAATTACTATGTCATAAGCTCTCCTGATTTACAGTCTATTAAGATTTGAACATTTCCAGTTAAACTAACACATTTGACATTAAATTATGAGAGCTCTTTACTTTCTTTCCTTTGCTGAAAGTAGCTCTGTTTATCCTCCAAAGAGGTCAAGACCTCAAAATAAGAGATGGAATTTCTTTTATGATTTGATTTTTTCCTTGCTCACCAGTGATAAAATGGACTATAGAGGAATTCTTACAAAATAAGTTACACAACTTAATGACTAGTAGCTACATATCCAACCAACAGAAAGATTAATTCCATTCTCAGTTCTAAGAGTCACTGTATTTCTTATCATCCTCAGAATCACTATAATTAAAAATTGGGTTTTGATATTTAGTACCTACTTAATAGAGTTTCTGAGAGCATTAAATAAGGTACTGGGTTTAAGGCAGTGACTGGTACATAGGGAGTGTATAATAGCTAAATATTAGCTGTAATATTGTTGATAATATTTATGCTTAAGCAAAGAGATGTCTCTGAAATTTCATATATAGCAAACGCTCCTTAGAGCTAATGTATTTGACTTATTGCTTAATTGTTTCTCTACAAATACAATGGCAAGAATACAGAAAATAATTGCCTGTTTAAGAGTCCTAGGACTTTCTTCCCTTTTTAATGATGTTTCATTTTGAGCAGTATTTCAAACAGCAAAAGATGGAGTTTAAGGTCTAAAATGCATGTGTCTGTGCAATTTATCTACCAAGAGGTAAGATTCTCAGCTCTTTTTTCTTTACAGTTTTTAAGAGAACAGCAATACCTAATTAACCAAAATCTCTGCCCACGTAATTCCCTGACCACCCTTTGCGTGAGGCTTAGTCTACTTGATGCCAGACATGCTACATTACTTAATGTCAAATTGGTACCACCTCCACTCTTTGAAAAGATGGAAACTTTTGCAGAGGCACATTTCCTGTGCAGTTCTGGCTTCACTATTGCCAATGAGAGGAGCTCATGCTAAACTTAGAAAGTAGAAATGAACCAGAGCCATTATTTTCTGGAAGTAATCACAGCCAGACTTGCAGGTAGACCAAAAATCACAGAGGCTTCCAGCAAGCTCTTGAGATCTAACATTTGGGTGCTTCCAGTTGAGTTATTTTTTGTTTTGTTTTTCCTGTCTTGTAAAGGCTTTATTTCTTCTTCATCATCATCTCATACAGACTCCGAGGCATCACCCTCATTCTATTTGATATCCTCAGATCTTGTTGTAGTGTTTTTCCTTAAACAGGTAAATTTGAGTAAACACTGTATTGCCCGTTAATTTTTTAACAATAATTTTAAAATGCCATTGCTGTTGTATCATCAATGTGAGAAGACATCAATAACAGTACAGGACGAGGGGGTTCACACCGTATCACAGTGGGACAGAAGACTCACTAATAGGCGGGGTGAGACTACAACAGTGGTATGTACATGCATCCCTGTGCTCCAAACCCAAAGACATGCAGGTTGAAAAGAATATGTGGATTATACAGCGGATCTGGGCAGCCCAGCTGAGGCCTCTGTACCTTTCCAGAATGCTGCAATCTATTCCCGTCAAGGATATAGGAGATCTGCCTTGTCTGATGGCTTCATGTTTTTTTCATTACAAAAAGTTTACTGAATCAGACATTTTTAATGTCAGTTTGTGTGGTTACTGATGGTGGTTTTCCCATGACTTTCAATGGTAGCCTCCCAGATGTCTACTCTCTCAGCTCTTCCAGAGATCATGTAAGCACTAATAAATGTCAAAATCTTTATATCTGGGACAATGAGTGGCTTCTGTTCTCCTTATCAAACTCTTGAGCAGATAAAACAGACAAATTCTAAGCACTATCTTAAAATACTTTTGACTGAGATCCATTTGTATTTACAAATCAATATGAGTAATTTGACAGTACAATAAATAAATAAAGCCATGGTAATTCTGTTGGATTATCATTTGATTAATTACCTGATCTTCTAATACAGTAAACGTAGGACGTCTGGACTGAATATACTGATTCAAAGTGATTTTATTTTTCTTTTTAATAATACTACATGTAGGCAAAAAAGCACCAGACCCATGAGATTTTTATGGGCTGTGTACTGGGTTGAAGAGTGTCCTCTCTAAAACTGGTGTCTACCTGGAACCTCAGAATATGACCATATTTGGAAATAGAGCCTTTGCAGATGTAAGTAATTAAGATAAGGTGATACTTTAGGGTGGGCCCTAAATTCAATGATGGTGTTTTTATAAGAAGAGGAGAGGAGGGCTTCCATGGCGCAGTGGTTGAGAGTTCTCCTGCTGATGCAGGGGACACAGGTTCGTGTCCCGGTCCGGGAGGATCCCACGTGCCACGGAGCTGCATGGGACCGTGGAGCTGCTAGGACCGTGAGCCATGGCCGCTGGGCCTGCACGTCCGGAGCCTGTGCTCCGCAACGGGAGAGGCCACAGGAGGGAGAGTCCCGTGTACCGCAAAAAAAAACAGGAGAGGACACAAAGAGATACATATAGGGAATTAGGTCAAGTAAAGATAAAGGCAGAGATTGGAGTGAGTCAAATGTTAGCCAAGGAAAGTCAAGAATTCCCGGGAGCTACCAAAAAGCCAGGAAGAAGAAGGGAAGGATTCTTCCTTAGAGCCTTCAGAGGGAGCACAGCTCTGCCAACATCTTGATTTCAGACTTCAAGCCCCTAGAACAGAAAAAATAAATTACTGTTGTTTTAAGCCACTCATTTTTTTGTGTGATTTGTTCCAGCAGTTTTAGGAAACAAATATAGGCTACTGCTAATAAACTTTCAAGAGATATATGCCACAATATTTTAAATGTTTTGGAAAAAGTGGAAAACCTCTCAATCAATTCACCTTAAAGATAAATCTGACGATGTCAAATAATAAAGCAAACCAAAAACAACCTCACAGATATATAAATGCAGAGTTGAATACAATATTAACAACACAAATATCTAAAGCAAGACTCTGGTGTTAATAAATATTACCAACTAAGATTTAATTCCAAGAATTCTAGAGTGGTTCAATATTAACAAAATCTATTGATAACATCTGTTATATTACAAGATCCACGGGAGGAAACACATCATCATCTCAGTGCATACTAAAAAGATATTCAATTAAATTTAAAAACCATTTCTTATTTAATAAAAACATTTAACTTATAAGTCTATGGATAAAAGGAAATGCCTTCTAAATGGTAAAGATTATCCATCTGAATCAAACAGCCACCACCCCAGCTAAATCATAGAACCCCTGACATTTTATCTTTAGCAACATGAATAAACTATGGATATCTGCTGCCACCAACTTCTTTGGCATTATATTAGGACTCCTAACCAATATAATAAGACAATGAAATAAACAGGAGTTGGACAGAAGGAAATAAATTTATTTTATCTTTATTTGCAAGTTTTATGGTCTACCTTGAAAAAACTGAACGAATCAACTGAAAAATACAATAATTAGTACATTAAATGTGGTAGCTGGTTGTAAAAATTTGGAACAAAATAAGTCCTTTTGCTCTGTACTAGCCATGAAAGGTAAAAATAGATTTTAAAAAAGTTGTTTGCAATAGCACCCCAAAGTATAAATACTTAGAAATAATAAAAATTTAAAAGTTAAAAATGTTTTTTATATAAAACTACAATATATTACTGTGTTTTATAATAAAAGAATAAGAATAATCAGCCATGCTTTGGGGTTGGAAGAATGAATGATAATAAAAATATATAATTTTTGTTCAAATTAATGAATAAGATGAGCAATTTCTAATTTTTTCTATGTAAAAAAATAATAGCAAAATAATTTGCAGAAGAAAAAGGTAACATTGGCAAATATGCTCCTTTATATATTAAACTACAAAGATAGCTGAATGAGGAAAAAGTTAGAAACAATTAAAAATTATTAGTAAAATTGTGATCATGATAACATGATCACCTCATATTAGTGGGGAAGGGATAAATTATTTCAAAAGCCAGATTTGGGGACAAATAGATAATTATTTGTAAATAAAAATTTAGAATTCTCTTTATATCATATATGCAATAAATCCCTAATGGAATAAAGATTTAAATGTAAAAAGTTGAACCAAGAAGGAGAAAATGTAGCTAACGTTTATTTATTTCAAGATTGAGAAAATCTTTTTGTGCCTGACATCAAAATCATTGAAAGATGTGTCTGTGTAATACATTATTATAAATTTTATGTGACCAAAAAAACAAACAAACAAACCAAAAAGCAACAGTCAGCATTAACCAGGCTACACCATTAAGAAGTCATAAAAGTAATTACAAATTGGGGGGAAATAATGACATATATGATGGAAAAATGATAAATATTCTTATTATGTAAAGAGATATTTCAAATTTGTAAGTTTGAGCAATATCAGCTATTTCAGAGGAAAGGATAACTAATGGATATTACAGCTTTAGCATTGTACACCGAGTAACTGCTCAGTGCATGTAAGCAATTATTATTTTGTTAGAGGGGCAAGATAAATAAAAGATAAACAATGTGCTATAAAAAATGAGCAATTAGCATCCATATTAAGACACTGAAAAAGTTCAGTGGACCGTTAAATATGAAGACATTTAAATCGTATAAACAGGGCTTCCCTGGTGGCACAGTGGTTGAGAGTCCAGCTGCCGACACAGGGGACACGGGTTCATGCCCCATTCCGGGAAGATCCCACATGCCGCGGAGCAGCTGGGCCCATGAGCCATGGCCACTGAGCCTGCACGTCCGGAGCCTGTGCTCCACAACGGGAGAGGCCACAACAGTGAACACCATGCGTACCGAAAAAAAAAAAAAAAAAAAAAAAAGCATAAATCGTATAAACAATGTTACAAATATAATTTATAAAGCATGACATTTCACTTAGAATATTGGTAAGGTTTTAAAAAGAATAATAATAATTGCTAGATAGGATGTAGGAGAAGTACACCCACATATGCTGGTGGCAAAATTCTTAATATGAAAAAAATTCTAGAGGGCAATTTTGACCATGCATATTTAAAATAAAAAACAAACAAAAAACTTTAAGAATGAGTATGTTGATGCAATTTGACTTTTGAGAATTTATTCTAAAAAATAAT
>NW_020837965.1:10302488-10327287 GCF_003676395.1 Aethalodelphis obliquidens | reverse complement strand
GTAAAAAAATAATAGCAAAATAATTTGCAGAAGAAAAAGGTAACATTGGCAAATATGCTCCTTTATATATTAAACTACAAAGATAGCTGAATGAGGAAAAAGTTAGAAACAATTAAAAATTATTAGTAAAATTGTGATCATGATAACATGATCACCTCATATTAGTGGGGAAGGGATAAATTATTTCAAAAGCCAGATTTGGGGACAAATAGATAATTATTTGTAAATAAAAATTTAGAATTCTCTTTATATCATATATGCAATAAATCCCTAATGGAATAAAGATTTAAATGTAAAAAGTTGAACCAAGAAGGAGAAAATGTAGCTAACGTTTATTTATTTCAAGATTGAGAAAATCTTTTTGTGCCTGACATCAAAATCATTGAAAGATGTGTCTGTGTAATACATTATTATAAATTTTATGTGACCAAAAAAACAAACAAACCAAAAAGCAACAGTCAGCATTAACCAGGCTACACCATTAAGAAGTCATAAAAGTAATTACAAATTGGGGGGAAATAATGACATATATGATGGAAAAATGATAAATATTCTTATTATGTAAAGAGATATTTCAAATTTGTAAGTTTGAGCAATATCAGCTATTTCAGAGGAAAGGATAACTAATGGATATTACAGCTTTAGCATTGTACACCGAGTAACTGCTCAGTGCATATAAGCAATTATTATTTTGTTAGAGGGGCAAGATAAATAAAAGATAAACAATGTGCTATAAAAAATGAGCAATTAGCATCCATATTAAGACACTGAAAAAGTTCAGTGGACCGTTAAATATGAAGACATTTAAATCGTATAAACAGGGCTTCCCTGGTGGCACAGTGGTTGAGAGTCCAGCTGCCGACACAGGGGACACGGGTTCATGCCCCATTCCGGGAAGATCCCACATGCCGCGGAGCAGCTGGGCCCATGAGCCATGGCCACTGAGCCTGCACGTCCGGAGCCTGTGCTCCACAACGGGAGAAGAAACAACAGTAAAAACCATGAAAAACAAAAAAAAAAAAAAAAAAAAAAAAAGCATAAATCGTATAAACAATGTTACAAATATAATTTATAAAGCATGACATTTCACTTAGAATATTGGTAAGGTTTTAAAAAGAATAATAATAATTGCTAGATAGGATGTAGGAGAAGTACACCCACATATGCTGGTGGCAAAATTCTTAATATGAAAAAAATTCTAGAGGGCAATTTTGACCATGCATATTTAAAATAAAAAACAAACAAAAAACTTTAAGAATGAGTATGTTGATGCAATTTGACTTTTGAGAATTTATTCTAAAAAATAATCGGTGCAGAATGCAAAGATGTTTCTTTCGAAACTAGAGCCACTCTGAATATCTATAAATAAAGGTTTGAATAAGAATAGTACCTTCAGGGGCTTCCCTGGTGGCGCAGTGGTTGAGAGTCCACCTGCCGATGTAGGGGACACGGGTTTGTGCCCCGGTTCGGGAAGATCCCACCTGCCGTGGAGCGGATGGATCCGTGAGCCATGGCCGCTGAGCCTGTGCGTCCGGAGCCTGTGCTTCGTAGCGGGAGAGGCCACGACAGTGAGAGGCCCGCGTACAGCATAAAAAAAAAAAAAAAAAAAACGAATAGTACCTTCATAAAATGGGGTATTTTCCCTCAGAATGATTTAGAAATTACAAAGCAAACTTAAGAATCATGAGTACAGTAAGTTCTTTTTTTTATTCTTAAAGGTTAAGTTAGGTAGAAGTATATAGAGAAAAATGTCTAGAAAGATGCCAATACACGTATTACATATACATATATATGTATAATGATATTATGATTGCTTTGTTTTTTATGTTTACCCGTTTTTCCTCTTTTCCCATAATGAACATGCATTTATTGGGTAATTAAAATGTTAATTGCTATGGCAAAAAAAGTTTATACAGATTAACGTTTACTGACATGAAATTGTACATGTTATAATATATTTTAAATGTTAATTACAAAACACATATAGCATAATTCTAAGATGTAAAAACAAACTGTGATACATAAACCAGAATGCTGTCTGTAGCAAATGGATTTATAAATAGCTTATCCTGCTTTCTTTTTTATTTGCATTTTAATATTTTAATAAAGAATATGAAATATAAAATCAAGTTATTTTTTAAATATGATCAAATACCTATGAGACCAAACAGCTATTAAATAACTGGAATAGCCTATCCCTGTTCAAATGGATGTGAAGTTATATTTCCTTTTTCAACATATCCAATAAGAATTTCAGCTTTTCTGCGAGTATTGCCATTTTTTAATAATCTACTTTTTCTTCAATTTATAAGTCAGATACTGCTTCCACCGGCTCATAGCATGGGCTACACGCAGAGGCTTGTCAGAAATGCAGAATCTCAGCCCCCACCCAGACCTACTGAATCAGAATCTGCATTTTAGCCAGGGCTTTAAGAAACTTGTATCAACATTAGTTTGTATTAAACTGAATTATATCAGTCAAGCCTACAAAAACATCACCTCTTTCTGGACATCCGTTCTGACTGTCCTAGATAAAATAACAAAGCTCTTTCCTCTCTATCTCTTCTCCTGATTCATTTTTCATCATAGCACTTACCATTATATGTTTCTTTTTGAAAATCCTCTGCTTTCTCTGCATTCAGAGGAATTCAGTCAATGGTCTTATCTAGTCGTGAAAAATGTTGAGTTCATAATTGGAAAGCAAGATTGGCTCAGAGTCACAGTGGCAATCAGATCAACTATTTATGCAAAAAATGCTTCTTGAACTTTTACCACATGCCATACACACACAGTGCCTAAATCAGTCCAAAGTTCCTGTCCTTATGAAACGTTCACTGTGGTCAAAGGAGATAGTTGAATGCAAAAGAAATGTTTGGTACGTTAGTTGGTGAGGGGTGCTGAGGAAAAAATAGTGGGTGACAGAAATGGGGAGGTTTGGGGTTTAGAATTTTCACAGTGTTATCAGGAAAGGCTTCACGGAGAAGCTGACATCAGTACACACTTATTTAAAGCCTTCTAAGCACAAGGTACTGTACTAGGGGTAACAGGAAGAGGGTAATAAGGAGATATATTGTAAAATAGGAAGGAAAAATGCTGTGGTAGTTCATATTAGATGGCCTTGGTTTTATCAACATTTATAAATGTTGATAAAAGGAAGCATTTATAACTAGCCAGGGGAAGGGTTGAGGACTAGCTGGTGTGGGTCAATTAGAGGTGGGGATTCTACCCTGTCTCCTCCCACCACTCTCCCATAAATGAATTGTGCACCCCTCCTCTGTGCTACCTATTGCATTGTGTGTATTCTGATCTCATATTAAGATAAGTAAATGAACACATTTGAGATTCCACTAAACTGGAAGCTGTCCAAGGGTACAGTTTGTGACAGATTCACCACTAAATCTCCAAGTCACAATTCAGAGCCTGACCATGTAAGAGATGATCGACACATGGTTGATGAAAGGTCACAGAATGGAAGGGCAGACAGAGGAGGACAAGAAACAGAAAATAGATAGTGGTGTTTCTTTGGGATTAGAGATTGGAAAAGAAGTTACAACAGTGACCTCAGGAGAAGGAGAGGATATGGGATGTTGGAGAGAACATTGCTGCAATGACTGGGCTTGGGGTGCTGCTGGTTTGAAGGCCTGGTCCCAAAAAGGGGCTGATGAACTTGGAAAATAGGAAGGACCATGGGCATCAAAGTCATGTAGAGGCAGAAGAGCTAACTCCTTTAGGTTAAGGGAAGGGGATAGGTTGAAATGAAGCTGTGGTCAAGAAGAAGGGCCGTGCTTGAGTCTATTTCTCCATTATGTGTTTATGATAATGGCCTAAGTGTGAGTCAGCTGTTGATCATCCACGGCTTAAACAAGCATGGTGTCTGAGGCAGGGAAAACCCTATGTAAATTTTTCTAAAATCAGATTCTCATTAAGGACATTTCTAAGGAAACATAACTTTTAATGAGGGGCTTGACTAGTTAAGTTCTCTTGAAACAGCATGAGAAGGGGAATGATGTGGGCTCTCTGAGCTTGATGTCAGGAACCGGCTGAAGTTTGGTGATTACAGACTTAGCGGCTATAATGTCAGTGTGATGCTAGCCATCCCCGCTGATGCTTTGGGATCCAATTTAACTGCAGGCACAGCTTTTGATGAGGTCACATGACTGACAGTGGCGTCACAAAGTTTATTGCTGACACACACACACACACACACACACACACACACACACACACACACACACGCAAGCTTCCTAACTGGATGGATATATCCAATAGTGTTCCCAAGTGGCTTTACAACTACTTTACAGGCTGGTTCTGCTTATTCATGGGAATCACAAGGAAATGTTTCCTCTTCCTGGTATTATAAGTCATGGATGTAAATTTATCAAGAAAATCGACATTGAATGCATTGACTGCTACACTTTGTAACTTGCCCAGATGGCACCCTTGGGCACTAGCACTCTTCTGTCAAACCTCTTCTTTGGTCATATTTCACTAGTTAACATTTAACTCAGCCTTTTTTTTTTTTTTTTGAATACAGCAGTTCCCTTGACAAGATGGGCTTATGGATTTTCAAGCTTATAGATTTTCAAGGTCCCTTTCCTCCTGGTGATAAACTTGGATGAGAACGATGACTAAATAGCAAGAAAAACCTTTGTGTGACTAGCCATTCAAGGATTCTTATGAAATGGGGATTTTAGTAGTATGAACAGAAGTAATACGTTCTCCTGATTAGTGCTTGTTGACTGCCTGGGAGCCCAGGGCCAAGGCTGTTGAGTTATAGTCTCTGGTCTGTCACAAGCAAACTGTGTAACCTTGTCCAAGGTATGTTACCTCTTAGCATTTCATTGGTAAAGTGGGTGTAATCAGGCTTTCCTGACAGGAATGTTGTAAGGGTTAATTAATCGCTCTTTGTTAAGTGTGCTGAGGTTGTCAGATTAAAGCATTAGGGAAGTGTCAAGTTTGCGTTATTATGATATTATTTTTCTTTGTTTGGGAGGAAATGCCATTTCTGTGTAATTTACTTTACCAGTAAAATAAGCCATTTTAATCGATGCACAATCAAGCCCTTATTCATTGAGGACAAGGGTGTATACAGTTAGCAAGAGGACTAGTGTCAGCTGACGCAGGACAGGAATCTGAAAATTCAGCACTGGATACAAAGAAAGCCTAGAAAATGAGACTTGAGGCAATCAGATTCTGAGTGCCTAGGAGACTCAAGTTACACACCCAATATAGTCCGTTATTAGCAGAGAAAAAAGACTGTAACCTTAGCAACCAATACCCAACCAAAAAAAAAAAAAATTATCCATGTACCAAGAAATCTGCAAAGCGATTGTACATATGGCCTAGAAACTAAATATCACAAATGTTTCATTAGAATGGGGGATTTTAAACACATGGACTTATTAAAGACTTTCTTAATAATTTAGAAGTATACATGTTCAGAGGTGATTTTACCATTGTGTAGGCTTTGACCATTACGATAATACCTGGTAAATCTTGACTTTTCCAAAGAAAATACTGATGGTTATATCTGAAAATGTTATTTAGCAACATATATAAGTTCTAGTAATTTTGAGACACTATTTTTTCTAATATGTGTGTTACTAAATATAACAAATGAATATAATAAGTAAACAGGCTAGTAAGAATGTGTACTAAAAATAAATACTCAGCACAAATATTTAAAATGAGGGAAGTTAATTGAATGTGTGACACAATTGACTGTAGATAAGTATTTTCTAAATAATGTCTTACAAATAATGACTGTAATGATTTGTGACAATAGTTTCCAGTATTATTCAATGTCTTTGTGATATTCTAGAATCATATCTTGCATTCAAAATTCCACAAGTTTTACAACTTTTCTTGGCCACATGGTTTCAACTTTATCATCATTCTGCTCCAGTACAGATTGATCTATGATCTCCATTTTGAAAAACATCAGAAATAAATTTGTAATGGATTCCTAATGATCTCTTTGCTTACCCTCTTGCACAACAGAAGCCAGATAAATCCTGTTCAAAATCCACTAGTACCATCTCACTAGAGTCAACAAAAACCATCAAGGCCCTATGTGGGGATGTCTGCAGCTACTTGTCTCCCTCATCTCCTTCCACATTTCTCGTTGCTTACGCTATTCTTGTCTCATTGCTTTCATTGATGTACATCAGAAACACTTGTGCTTGTTCTTTTCTGTGACTTTTGTACTTCCTATTCCTTTTGCCTAGATTCTTCATTCACTTTACTCAGTTACGTGCTCAAGTATGCCATGAGTGTTCCTCTAGGAATCCTAAGAATAACAATACAATGATACCATTTTGTTAGTACTTTACATTTAACTTTCTCTATAACACTTTATATCATCTGCCATATTTTATATTCATCTCTTTAAAGAGGGAGGACTTTGTTTTTCTCACTTTTGCAATGCATAGAAGAGTGCCTGGCACATAGTAGTAGCTTAATAATTATTTATGGAATACTTGAATACATACTGAAATATTGTTACTTTCCAAAAAATTCCATAAAATCTTAGCCATTACTAATGATGTTATTATTTATTGAATGTTCCAAAGTTAAAGTGCCTAGTTTTGATGTGGCTTAGCAGTCTTGAAGACAAGTCAACATTTTATTGAAGGGCATATGTTTGGAAATTCTCCAGGGCTGAATCTTGTATTTCATGTGACAGCAATTCTGTAGGTGAGGGTTTATATCCTCCCTAAAGCATTTACCACGCAGAGCAGACACACACACTCAGCTCAGGAGCTCAAGATGGATTAATGGGGAAAGCAATCCAGTGGCCTTGTTGTAGAGTGTGCTGTTGTTCACCCTCAGACTTACATTTTTATTTTTATTTAGTTATTTAATTTTTAATTTATAATTTTTTAAAAAAATTTTGCCATGATATTTTTTTTAATTTTCTTTTATATTGGAGTATAGTTGACTTACAATCTTGTGTTAGTTTCAGGTGTACAGCAAAGTGATTCAGTTATACATATACGTGTATCTATTCTTTTTTCAGATTCTTTTCCCATTTAGGTTACTACAGAATATTGAGTAGAGTTCCCTGTGCTATATACAGTAGGTCCTTGTTATTTATGTATTTTATATATATATATATTTTATATATAGTAGTGTGTACATGTCGATCCCAAACTCCCAATTTGTCCCTCCCCCCCGCCTTTGATAACTATAAGTTCATTCTCTAAGTCTGTGAGTCTATTTCTGTTTTGTAAATAAGTTCATTTGTATCCCTTTTTTTTTTAGATTCTGCATATAAGCAATGTCATATGATATTTGTCTTTCTCTGACTTACTTCACTTAGTATGATAATCTCTGGTCCATTTTTAAAAACAAAAGAAAATTTGGGAGGAAAATATGATGTGGGGCATGTAAGTTTCTTAGAGGCTAATTTTGCTAGACTTTTTTTCATTTGATTAACCTGATACCATTTTATTTGATTAACCAGGTACCTGATATCTGGTTTCTGAGAACATAAAGGAAAGCCTATTACTACTTCTCTGAATGTTTAAAATCCCAATTATTCTTCAAAATTCATCTCAAATGCCACTTTCTCTTTTGATTCCCCTTCCAGCCATAGTTGCTTCCCCCACTATTCACCTTTCATGCACCTTTATGAGAGCACATGGTACCCGATAACACTGAGTTAATTCAGGGCAGTTCTATGACCTATTTATCCTTTATCTCCAGCATCTAGTTCAACATTCACCCTGGAGTAGCCGCTTAATAAGTATTTGTAGAAGGTTTACATGTACAGACATTCTAGTCAGTTGATTTCTTACTCACCTATCGTCAACATGTGTATGTTAAGATTATTTCATAAATCAGTTAGAAATTAAAAGCGTCTTTAGAGCCTTAGGGATTGTGTTGTGTTATGAAATCGTCAGTGTTGTCATCAATTATATATGTACATATATTAAACACCTACTCTAAGTCTGGGAGGTCTATACGTTGCTGAAAACTCGCATGTACTACTGATTTGTATCATCAAATAGTAATTTAGGTCTGCTATTAGAGCTCTGAAGTACAAATGCTATTTAGAGGACTCTTTGGTTCATTTCTTTTTCACAGGATGAATCATGTCAAATTACAAAGAAAAGTGGAATATTTTAGTTACAAGAGCAGGGAACTGGAGTCTTAAGGTTATAGTTTTAATTTTTCAGTATTTGTTTGACTTTGAGGTAATACAGCCCCTTTTATGTCTCTTGTCATTTGTAAAAGAGGAACTTGAGATGGATGATAACTGTGGTAGGCAGAGTAATATTTCCCAAAGACACCTACACCCTAACCCCGGAACCTGCGAATACATTACCTTCAGTGGAAAAAGGGATTTTGCAGATGTGATTAAGGTTAAGGACTCTGAGTTGGGGAGATTATCCTGGTTTATCCAGATGAGCCCAAACCAATCACATGATTCTTGGCTATTGTCCGAGAGGGGATGTGACTATGGCAGAATGGTCAGAGAGATTCAACGATGCTGCCGGCTTTGAAGATGGAAGGAGTCCACAGCTAAGGAACGGCGGTTACCTCCAGAAGCTGGAAGACCCAAGGAAATGAATTATTTGCTAGAGATTCTAAAAAGGAGAGCAGCCCTGCTGACATTTGATATTAGTCCTGGAAGACTCATGTCAGACTCCTAGTCTATAGAAATGTAAGATAATAAATTTGTGTGGTTTTAAGCCAATAAGTTTGTGTCAATTTGTTATAGCAGAAGTAAAAATCTAATACAATGCCTTATTGCCTTTTGTCTTGAAAATCCCCCAATTCCACATTTAATATATTCTATATTTAAATCCTGATAATCATATATTGGCGTTGTTTAAAAGTGAGGTGCATTCATACCAGAGATTCTGTCTTCCAAATGTGTGTATTTGATATACTTCAGAAAAACCTCTCAATTCGCTGCTTGAACAAAGGATTTTGTAACTAACTCCTATGCTCCTTTAACACAATAGAAATCAGAGCATGTGAGAGCCCATGCCATCTACTTTAGTCAAAATCTGAATGACGCATTGCATAAGTAACAGCATAATAGAGCCTTCATATTGTAATCTGGGTAGATGTATGCTGTACTTTGAAAATCAAATATTGTTCCCTTTGACATTTTGACAAGTAATTTTGACAACAATATACATTTGGCTAACTCATGAATGTAGTACTTCTCATCCTTTTGATTGTGCAGGGTTTGCACTATGCTAAGAATGACAACAATTATAGAACTGACTTGCATCTGCCAAGTGAACAGATGGTCTTGTAGTTTAGGGGAACAATGGTGAAGGAAGAAAAGGCGAAGGGGAGGGGTGGAGGGAGCTGGTGGGCTGGGATAAAGATCTTACAATTCAAAATAGTGCTAATAAAACTAAAGATGAAGACAAAGGCATGTTACCATGTATTACTGGGATGTATTTTTAAAAAGAGGAGAAAGGTCTTGCTTATTGCACTCTTCTTACATCCTGGTATTGATTCTAATTCCAGTGTAGCTGAGACCAATGAGCAATAAAATTATAATGTTGACACTCTCATTTTTAGAAACAATTATTTTAATGTGTTTTCAATGTGAGTTTGACATGGGATGACTCTTTGCCTTTAGGGATCTATATATTTCCGTTTTAATTTTTAGTTTGTGAAACAGAGCACAAATAAGAACTAAGACTTCACTTTCATAAACTTCAAATATTTTATATGGAATCCCTTCATAGGAACAGTGAGGTAATTGTTTTAGCTTTTTTAAGTGGTTTTACCTTCACTGCATAAAGTGGAATAAAGGTGTCTTCTTGGAAGGATCTTCACTAAATAGGTTGTGTGTGTGTGTGTGTGTGTGTGTGTGTGTGTGTGTGTGTATGTGTGTGTGAAAACATGAGTGTGCATTTGTGTGTTACGTAATACATAAAGATGGTCCTACTTGCTTGCTTTGAGGTGTCTAGATCACATTTGCTATTCTATTTTTGAATTTAAAACTATTTAAAGGATCCCCTTGTTTGCAGTTTTCTGGTAGAGAAAATCGAATTGCCATTTGAGTTATGTTGAGGTGAGAGTCTATATGTACATACATATGTATATAGTCTTAAAAATTATTCAGGACTTCCCTGGTGGCGCAGTCGTTAAGAATCTGCCTACCAATGCAGGGGACACGGGTTTGAGCCCTGGTCCAGGAAGATCCCACATTCTGTGAAGCAGCTAAGCCCGTGCACCACAACTAGTGAAGCCCGTGTGCCTAGAGCCTGTGCTCCGCAACAAGAGAAGCCACCGCAATGAGACGCCTGCGCACCGCAAGGAAGAGTAGCCCCGCTCTCCGCAACTAGAGAAAAGCCTGCACACAACAACAAAGACCCATCACAGCCAAAAATAAATAAATAAAAATAAATTTTAAAAAAGAACAAAACTATTCAGATATTTATTTTCTTTATTTTGAATAATACTTAGTGGTACTTAATTACCAAACTAAATTATAATAACTCACATTTATTAAATATTTTGTTAGACACTGTGCTAAATATTTTATCAAATATTATTTAAAACTCATATTGCCACTCTGAGGTGGGTACGGGGTATTATTGTTTCTCTTTTGAAAGATGAGGCTTTCAAAGTTTGAGAGACTTACCTAAAGCTACATATTTAATAAATAGGGAGTAAAGACAGAAAGCTAGATTTATCTAACTCCAAACTCTCTCCCTAACTGTTTGAATTCGTTAGGGTACCTAGGCAATGAGAACACTCAGACACTAAATGTCAGTGGTTTAACACAGTAGATATTGTTCACTCATGTAAGGGTGATGTGCTGGGGTTCGTGTCTGCAGGATCACGATCTCCAAATGATCACACACAGACCCAGGCTCCTTGGGTCTTGAAGCTCAACCATCACCTAGGTAGGATGTTACTATGGTCTCTATTTCCAGATGGAGGAAGAGGCGTGGAGAGCATCTCTTGGGGGGACTTCACAAGTCAGGTGTGAATTTGACAAAAACACTTCTGCTTGTGTTCCTTTAGAGAAAACTTAGTCACATAGAGACTTCCAACCTCAAAGGAGGCTAGAAAATAACCTAGATGTTCGACCAGAGGGAAGGAGGAATTTTAGTGAGCACACAGCCATCTCTTTAGCACCATTGTTTGGTGTGTTTTATTAGTGAGTTTAGGCATGATAAGAAACTTTCAGATTAGATATTCAGTGATTTGTGGGTTGCCTTAGACTATTTTTCTCAGCCATACCTAGCCCACAGTACAAATTTATAACAGCATTTTGTCCTCTCTTGCTTTGCCTCCAAGAATTGCTTGATTGATTCAAATAGTTCAAAGGGCTCCTTGAGACTTGTATTCTTTATGTTGAATGGAAGACAACATTTAGAGGTTAGGGAAATGGTGAAATGCAAGTTCTGTTGCCCTTAGCATTGTCACTTATGTTTCCTCTTACTATTTTAAAGGTCTTTGGTATTAGAAGTTATACTGAAATAATTCTGTATCCTCATTGAATTTGCTTAAATTAAATTTAATAAAGATTTTCAAGATTTAGGTAATTCAAAATAATAATCTGCAGTGCCTACTTG
This sequence comes from Aethalodelphis obliquidens, assembly GCF_003676395.1. Classification (NCBI taxonomy): domain Eukaryota; kingdom Metazoa; phylum Chordata; class Mammalia; order Artiodactyla; family Delphinidae; genus Aethalodelphis; species Aethalodelphis obliquidens. The sequence goes on along the minus strand of NW_020837965.1, from coordinate 10,315,729 downwards.
TTTTTCAATTATCCCTAACATCATATTCATTATTAAAAAAGGCCATAATAGAGACCAGAAGCAGCTCAGCTATTTTTGACTACTTGGAATATGAGAAAGGCAATTTACAATCTCACCATGATCATAATAGTATTGATAAATGCAACAGTAACTTATTTTTCCATCATTGTCTTCAAACGAAATGCTTCATATAGGTAAGTTTTCTACATAGACAATACAAAACTTAACAGTAAAAAGCAGATGTCTTTCTAAAATATTTTGCATTCATTCTTTATAATGTAAACTTTCTGTGAAGTCTTAAGTTTGTAAGTGTGAATATCCATTATTGTTTTAGTCTCTAAGATAATATGGTACTGCCCTTCTTCAGCTAGATATGTCCCTGTTTTTACTTGTCCCAGACTTCTTATGTGTCTTGAATTTTTGTTTTTGTTTTTTACAGTTTTTTCCTTTGATTTAATTTGTCACATTTTTCTTTTTATATATTTCAGATTTTTATGTTCAATATGTGCCATACTGCATTTAATTATACATAGTATTATACATTGAATAAATATTATATGAATTACATTTATATAGTTCCACCAACCTTGCTAATCTAAAGGGAGCAGATCAGTCTGAATCATGTTAATGATGAGGATCTAAAATGAAAGCAATTTGCTCTCTGAAAAGCTTTCCTGTGTGTGATGAACACAAACTTAAGACACGAACTAAGTCCTTGTACAACTATTTTGGTCTTTTTATACAAAGGTGGGGGAGACATGTTTTGTTTCATATCTTCATTTGTTTAAAGAGAATGGTGGAGCAATAAATAAATGGCAGGTTATTTTACGGCTGTAGGATCCACATAACTGAAGTCAGTCCAGTAGACTGCAAAAGACCTTTGAATTTATCTTTTGAATAATTTCAGTATTATTGATCCACTTTCATTTTCTTCTCTCTGCCTTATTTGAATATCTGTATATTTTAAAGTAAAACCTGAGCATAGATTTCTCATTCTTTGGGCGAGGGACTATTTGCCCTTTTCCTCAGTATTCCAATAGATTAATTGCCTTTTGCAAAATTACACCCCTGTTTGACACTTTCAGTAGCATTCCTCCCTCTCCACCGCTCACACAGAGTTACTCTTAGGTCTTTTTCTTCCTATTTTTCATCTCATCTCACAGGTTTTGTTGTTGTTTTTAAATTTTTTTAAATTTTTATTTTTTTAATTGAAGTATAGTTGATTTACAATGTTGTGTTAATTTCTGCTATACAACAAAGTGACTCAGTTATACATATATATACATTCTTTTTTGTATTGTTTTCCATTTAGGTTTATCCCAGGACATTGAATATAGTTCCCTGTGCTATACAGTAGGACCTTGTTGTTTATTTATTCTATATGTAATAGTTTGCATCTACTAACCCCAAACTCCTCGTCTATCCTTCCCCTCTCCTTCTTTGGCAACCACAATTCTGTTCTCTATAGCTGTGAGTCTGTTTCTGCTTCTTAGATAGGTTCCTTTGTGTCATATTTTAGAATCCACATATAAGTGACATCACTTCACTTGTTACTTTTCTAAATAGTGGCTATTTCCTTTTCAACTGTGGGTGAATGTCTCATAATTCTTCCCTCAATATTGTTTTTCTCCAGAAAATACAAAATACTTTAAAACTGTGTCTTGTGTATTTTCCATCAATACCCAGCCTTCTTATTGTAAGGAGGCATCTTACTATATTCTGAAAAATAAATGGCACAGCTATTATTATGGATTTGGGTAGAGGCTCAAACATACTTCTGTGGGGGGAGAGATTGCATGTGACGGTCCCAGTTCTATCTTCCTTGACTCTTTTCTTCTGTAGCATCCTATTCTGTTATTACAAATCCACCCTATTCTGTTATTACAAATAACCTAATTCTATCTATTATTAAAAATTTCCCACCAGAGAAATTCTGGTATCGGTTATAAAATATTGGGAATTTAAAATAATTTATTAAACTTAGACTAAGTACAAAACACTCCTGTGAGCATTGCACATGTAGAAACTTACCTTATCACTATAACACACATAGAAAAATATTCCTGTTTTACATATGAAAAATCCAAGGCACAGAGAGATCTAAATATTAGTCAAATCAGTACATCACTGCATCGGGTCTCAGGCAGCCCAGATCTGCAGTAATGTTCCATAAGGGGTAGAGACTAACTTCAATGTGGACCCCCTACTCCACATTGCATTATGAATTAGTGACACATATTTTTAAATTTAACTTCTTTCCTAACTATACAATGAAAACCTTTGTTTTATTTTAAAGAATTACAAGCATCAAAGAGCTCACAGGGACATATCTGTGGACAAGAGCCCTTTTGATTGCCTGAGATTTTATCCCATATGTGGCTACTTCTACAGTGCCAGGCTTACGTAACTTTCCTAATTATTTCCTACAGCAGTCTGACCTTGAGATACAAAATCAAGGGGCTGTGTTTGATTCACCCATCACTTCTTCATCCACTGATGCATTTACCCATTTTATCATTAGTCCTTTTTTTAGCAAACACATACTAATGAATGCTACCTAGTCCTTAAGCACTGTAGTTGTTTCCAGCTTGATTGTTTGCTAAGAGGAATGTGATACAATTCTTGACCTAAGGGAGCTCACAGTATTTAGGAAAGGTAGACACGTAAAGAGCTAGAGTGCAACTGATAAGTGTCACAACAGATATATGAACAGATTCCTATGGGAACTTAAGGGAGAGAGGAACTTGCTCTATTGGTTGCCTTGGGGGGTCGAATGAAGGTTTTATAGAAAGGCAAGAGAACCAAATCTTGCTGAATATGTAAAATTTCATCACATGAGAAGGAGAAATATATCTTATCAAGCATGCTCAGGAGCATGAAAGGGTCAAGTGTGTTCAGGAATTGTTGAAAATTTCAGAGTGGTTTACTACAGGATAACTAGAGTAAAAGTTAGGGTAACTGATGTAAGATAAGGTGAGTGAGAAAAGCCAGGGACCAACTGTGAAGGGCCTTTTGCCACCTACAAGGTACAGAATATTCCTTGTATTATGGACGTGACATGATTGCCTCAGTTCCAATCTGGGTGAAGAAATGGAATTGTGTGAGAAATGGGAAGAAGATGAAGAAGTTACATGGGAGGGGATGAGTTCCAGGAGTCATGTGGAGGTGGTGGAAATGAAAGTGGTGAAGAAATCTGAGAACTATTTAGGGCTAGAATTAACAGAGGTGAATAGATGTGAAAGGTGAGGGAGCAGCGGAAGTGCAAGGTGACAGTTCTATCAAAGGGCATAGGGAATACAGGAAAAAGGAAGCTCTGAAAGAAGTTGATAATGCGTTCAATATCCAGCATGCTTAACTAGAGGTGCTTGTAAGCATTCTAGGTAGAAGAGTCCAACACATGTGAGTGTAGAATGCAAGAGAAAAAATGGGGGATGGAAATACACATGGAAGAGCTTTTATCCAATTAATGATAATTGAAGCCAATAGAAGTTAATAAAACTGTACAGGAAAGAGTACAGAGAGGGAACTGAGAAGAGAACCGAGGACTCTTTGCTAGAATTGAAGTGGCAGATTGAACTGTTTCACAAGTGACGAGTTAAGGAACACTTAATGGAATCCTTGATGGATATAAAGAATAGAGTTTCCTCTATTCATATGTCTTGAATTTTTTTTTTTTTTTACCAAGCTATTGGTGCTAAAATTTTAAATCAGCTATGTGATAGCATGAGTATTTATTTGCTTTTCTATAAGTATCTGCTCCCCTGAATATTGTTCTTTGAAGCAGGGACTCTATGAGTGTAATTTCTATATGATTTAAAAACTCTCAGTTCTCAGGATGTGTCTGTGAGGGAGTTTATTCGTCAATCAGTTTTAGGCTTAGAAGGAGGCACTTTCCTTTAAAGCAACAGCAGATACTTTAAATGGCTTTTAACATTAGAGAGGATCTTGAACTAGGAATTAAAAGACTTTGGAGTTTTGTTCTGCCTGTGTCCATAACTTACTCTGTGAAGCAATCAAGCTACAGCACCTCTTTGCTCTAAAATGGGCTGTAAAATGATGCAAGTGACCACAATGATCTTTCAGATGGCTTTTGACCCTATACTTCCATGAGACTCTTCCCCCACTGTTTTGAAATTTTGCTATCTAGTCTCAATTTTCCCTTTCCTCTAAACAGGGCCTTTATGAAGTTATCACAATATTGAGACTCAAAACAGAGTAACTTAGCTTTGCCTCCTGCCATCTAGTTTTCAGACCTTGGTCTAGATTTTCTAATTAAAAGTTAAGTCAAGGTAAGAATCAAGCTTGTACTGGCATTCAGGGCACAAAACAATATACACTTCAATATTTTCCATTGAGAAGTTTTACATTAAGTAGGATAATTTCTGTATATATTCTCATGAATGGCTTAACAATAAATAAAGATCGAAGCTCTTCTCTGATCATGATAGAATTATGTAAAGAAGTAGTTCTTTTGTATCCATACTGCAAAGCCACTCTCTTTTCCTTCATCATAATATATATGTATATAAAATAGATATGTTAAGTATATATTTATGTTAATATATAAATATCATATATAAAATGTATGTATAGTATACAATATATTAATATATATTCACTTGATTTTAATCAATTTTTACTTGCCTATAAAATAAATATAAGTTAACTTGTAGAAATTTTTGTCATTTCAAAAATGAGTTTTAAAAACTGTTGTATTGGTAATTAATACAGAAAGAATCTTATGAGCATTTATACCACCACTTATTTTGCTTTAAATCTTAATATTTTTACCTATATTGACATTTCACAGGACTAAACTGAGCCTGAACCTTAGAAAGCTTTTTGGCTTTTAGATGACAGTGATGATATTCAGATGTGATAGAGAATGATAAAGCATTATAACATTGTGTATGATCTATAAAACTTTGCAAAAATATACAATGTGAGCCAATTTACAACAGTTTTTGATCTTTGCTTCCAAAAGCACCTTAAAGTAAATATTCCAGGATTAACCAAACTTAAATTGATCCTAGGCTCTTTGAAATCAGGTATTGGGTCTTATTTTCTTTGTATCTCTAAAATCTAGCCCAGTGGGCAAGATATTCATAAACATTTAATAAAATTTGCTAAATAATGTCAAATCAGAATTGCAAATACTTGATTTTTCACAGGTATAATTGTTCCCTCACCACACATTTATGTGTGCCTACTATGTGCTAGGCACCATCATATACACATGGGGGAGACAAAGCATGGCATTCAGGGTGCTTTTAGGCATCAAAAGTTATAAAAAGCATTTAAGAGGTCATTTGCAAGCAAGTGTGATGTCAGAGTAGAGAGAAAGCACATGTTGTTTTGGGGAGGTCATAACAAGGGAGGCTTACTTGATACAGGTAGTTATTCAGTTGTTGCCTTGTCCAGAAACCTGGGACTACATTGCATCACTAGATATGTTCGCAGAGTCAGGAAGCCATGGGGTATGGGTGCTCCACTGTCTTAGCCCTTTCTGGTTGAGCTAACAGAATACCACAGACAGGGCAGGTTATAAACAACAGAAATTTATCTTTTATAGATTTGGAGTCTGAAAGCCTGAGATAAAGGTACCAGCATGGTGAGGTGAAGGCCCTCTTCCATACTGAAGACTTCTTATTATGTCTTCACATGCTGGAAGGGGATGGGTAGCACTCTGGGGTCTCTTTTATAAGGACATCTCACTCACGAGGCCTTCCCCCTTACAATCTAAGAACTTCCCAAAGGCCCCACCTCCTAATACCATCACATTGGGCATTAGGATTCCAACATATGAGTTTTACAGGGACACAAACATTCAGACCATAGCACCCACTCTCTACATTATAATGAAATCTTCACTTCAACATTAAAATACAATGTCCCAGTGTACCATTATAATTGTTCAGAGACGTTACAGATTATGAATGAGCTCTATATCCTACCAAACACAAGTCTTTGTTCCAGTTTTTCTACTACAGTGTGAAAAAAATCAAGATTGTGAAAAATTAACAAAAAATACAGTTTGTGTACCGCCATTAGCACAGACATTCCAGTAAGTACTATGTCAGACCATTCCTCCCTGGCACAGCTCCCATACTTTGTAATGATGTTGACCTGCAAATCCCAGAAGTTATGCAAGAAGAGTTTATTTAACTGCAAAATAAAAGTCTATTTGGGAAGAACTTCAGACAAGATAATGCTGCTTTATGGAGACTTGGTGAACTGTCTGTAAAGCAATGAACATGGTTTTATTTTTTGGTAAAGCAGAGTGGTGACTGCTCAAGTTTATTTGCGTGTGTGTGTGTGTGTGTGTGTGTGTCTTTGCTTCCTGTGGGAGCTGGAGCTTTCTTGGTAGACCCTAAAAATTAAACCAATTTTCCAGCATCAGTGGTTGTGATCATCAAAGTCATGTTAAGTTTATGGGCTTCTCTCCTTTGATTTATTGGCTCAAGTTACAATGTTTTTAAGGCTTTCATTTGTGTTCATAAGGGAAAGTCAGAGTGATTTAATATAAAGCATTGTTTATGTTTTACAAAGTGAAATCTGAAAAATACTATAACACTTCACTTCAAATATCATTTCATGTCTACAGAATTAGGATGAACATTTTAGATAATAGAAAAATACAAAATAGTCATTAAGACCTCAAAATTTCCATAAGTTCAATACTAGAAATTTTATTCTCTCAAAATAGACAGAGTAGAGGGGACTCCTTTAACTAGTTGGGCTTCTGTGGTACATATGCAGGATGAAATGCAATATGGGATGGATCTCTGGGGAAAAGTGTCCCTTCTACAAGCCTCTGACATTTGGCTTCATCATCTAGTGATGCCAAATTAGTAATTTATACCTTGAAAAGAAATTAATAATTTAACAATATAGAAATTCTCTAGTCCTCAGCAATAACAGGTTACCATCCAGTGTCTAAAATATGTAGGTATTTCGCTAAGAGATAAAGAGCACAGACAGTAGGAGTAGGTGTGGTTCAACCCAGTCATTGAGCTTGGCCACAGGTTCAAAACAAACCTCAAATCAATTTGTTTAGTCTGGTTTGCTTTGTTTTTACACTTCAATTCTTCTATTGTACTTAAAATCAACTGTAACTGTGAGTGAAAGCAAAATCTCTCCTCAATAATCCAGGCATTTTTACAAAAAATGAGGCTTAAACACACTTTGGGTATAATCTGTTCTCTATTTATATGTATTAACTTAAATAATTTTTCCTAATAATTCAGTGGAGAAAAAAAGTAGTCATGTTAACAAAGGGTGCTAGAGCAATTGGGTATCCATACACAAATAAAAAATGAAATTAAATCCATAGCTCACACTGTATTAAAAAGTAACTTAAAGTGGATCAAAGAAGGAAATATGAAATATAAAATTATAAAGCTTCTAGAAAAAAACAGGAGAAAACCTTTGGGATCTGGGGTTAAGCAAAGATTTCTTAGGTATAACAACAAATCAAGGTCTATAAAAGAAAAAAATGGACGTCATCAAAATTAAAAACTTCTGTTCTTCAGGAAACACTGTTAAGGGGATGAAAAGACAAACCACGGAGTGGGATAAAATATTTGTAAATCACATATCTGATGTAGGATTTGTATATGGAAAACATAATGAAATTCCAAAACTTAACAAGAAAACAAACAACCCAATTTTTTAAAATGGATAAAGGTTCAAACAGTCATTCCACCAAAGAAGAGATATGAATGGTAAGCAAGCCCGTGACAAGAAATACAACATCATTTGTTACTATAGAAATGCAAATTAAAACCACATGAGATACCACTGTGCATGTGGTACTAAAACGGCTGAAATTAAAAAGACTGATCATACCAAATGGAGAGAATGTGGAGGTACTAGGAACTCTCATACACTGCTGATGGGAATGTAAGGTGATACACTTTTAAAAATCATTTGGGGGCTTCCCTGGTGGCGCAGTGCTTGAGAGTCCGCCTGCCGATGCAGGGGACACGGGTCCGTGTCCCGGTCTGGGAAGATCCCACATGCCGCGGAGCGGCTGGGCCCGTGAGCCATGGCCGCTGAGCCTGCGCGTCTGGAGCCTGTGCTCCGGAATGGGAGAGGCCACAACAGTGAGAGGCCTGCGTACCGCAAAAAAAAAAAAAAAAAAAAAAAAAAAAAAAAAAAAAAAAAAAAAAAATCATTTGGAAGTGTCTTAAAAAGTTATATGTACACCAACCATATGAAACCTCCACTCTACCCAAGAGGAAAGGTAATGTATGGCCAAACAATGACTTGTACACAAATTCGTATAGTGGCTTTGTTATAGTAAAGCTGGAAACAACCCAAGTGTGCCAACTGATGAATGGATAAAGAAATTTTAGTATAATCATACAATATAATACTACTTGCATTAAAAGGAATTAACTATTGATTCATACTCCAACATAAATGTATATCAAAATAATTATGTTGAATGAAAGAAGACAAAGGAAAGAGAGTACTTACTGCATGATTGTATTTATATAAAATTTAAGAAAATAAAACAAATATTGACAGAAAATAAACCAGTGGTTTCCTAAAAGAAGAGCTAGAGAGAGGGATTATAAAAAGGTATAAGGAAACATTTCAGAATGATGGATAAGTTCATTATTTTGACCGTGGTGATAGTTTCAAATTCATAAAATTGCACAATCAAAATACATGCAGTTTATGCCTATCAATTGTACCGCAGTAGAGTTGTTAAAATTTTTCTTGCTAAGAGTCTCACAATCTGGGAGTCACCTAGGTCTCTGAAGTTCTTGAATTATAGAAGTGGTTTTATTATAAAAGATGCTTTCTCAATTCTATGCTATATATTTTTCATATAAATATTTCTCACATCCATGATTTATATGTATGTGTGTGTTTATTTATATATGTCATCTACAGAGTGTATCTATGTAAACAAGACAGATGATTTTGACTAGCTACTGATTGTTGACTTCGTTTTGTTTCTGACTTGATGTTTATAAAACTGTAGAAAGGAAAATAGTAACTGAGGCTACTAGTCACATGTGGGCTATAATTCTCTTTTTCCTCTTTCCCAAGGAGAAAAGAGCAACTCAAATGCCATAAGCATGAACTCTGAAAAGTTCTCCATCCTATCTACTATATATGGCATTGTTGGAGGAGTTTGACACCAGTAACAAGACACTGGTATTAGAATGGGTACAGTACTGTAGTGAACTGGAATTCGGAATTTTGCAACCCTCCCATGTAGAAAAACTAGTAACACTCTCTTCCTTTTTTTCTGGTTCAACAATGCTATGATTTCTTTTTTCTCTTTATGGTTAATCAAAATTAAAATTTGTAATAAAATTTGAAAATTAAGGATTTTATCAATATATACAACGTAAAATACTATGAAGGAAACAGTGAAATTGTAACTGAGTTTCACCTTTTAAAAGATTATTGACAAGGATTGAGTCAACTCATTTTCACAAGTGGCTCTTAATCAGGGGTACACATCAGATTTAAAGGTTGGGCTTGGGCAAAGGAAGATAAAACCTGGAAAAGTCTCAAAAGTGATTTGACATGAACTGCCGGTAAATAAACACTGATTTAGAAGAAAGAAATTAAAGGGAAACATGTCGCCATAACTAAATAATGGAAGGACCACAATTACCTCATCAGCTCCCATTCTGATGTTTGAATAAATACCGTAACCTTAAGCATGGGACAGATTATGCTCCAGTGGATCCAAAAACTATTTTGTGTATTGACAGAGCTGCATCTCAGCCAGGTGGGAGGGAGGATGTAGATTATAAAAATGCCTTGGATATGAGCCAATTTCACCACAATTGTGCTCTGACCTAAGTCCCAGAAGCCTGATATTATGAATTTACGTATTTGAGTATTTCATATTGATTTCAAGGAAGTTTCAGTTCTTATATACATGGGAAATCATGGGGTTCAGTTGATTTGAATCTATTGAGCTCTGATATAAACATACTACTTGAAAATCTCAGTAGCCCTGGAGTTGTGGGTCTGCACAATGCATTGAGTTGCCTGATGCAGAGAAGTTAGAGACAATTTTAGAGCTTGAGGGTATTTCATGTTATTATCTGTAGTAATGTTTGTTCTTCATAGGGCTTATAACTTGATTAATAATCTGAACCCAAAGCTCTATGGCAAATGTTTTAAGTATATTTTCCCTTTTGGTGTTCACAACAGCCCTGTGAGGTAGGTATTATTATTGCATGTTATACTTGTGGACACTGAGGGGTTGAGAAGACCAGGTTCTTGCCAAAGGAAATGCATTTGCAAAGGTGCAGGGCCAGGATTTTGATCCCTATCTGTTCAACGGCAAATCTCTACCAGCTTTGCTTGAATTTTGAGAACTATTTTGCAGCAAACCTGTGTTTACAGCCCAGACCTCTTGTTCTAAAACTTTGGAATCTGAAAGAGGTGCAAGTCTTTCTGCATCTCAGGTTGGTCCTGGTCTGTTGTGTGCTAGAGAAGCTGGAGCGTCCCAAGGCTCTTTGGAACCTCTGTTGTTACTGAGCAAAAGGCTGAGCAGGCGTCCCAACAGTCTAAAACTCTGAATCTTTCTTCCAGGAGTTCCTGGAGTATAATAGAGCTAGAAAGGGCTCTCAGGGCGAAACTCAGGTGATGTTAAAGAGGAGAAAACAATGGCTTTATTTTAACATTTGAAGGAAATTTGGGCAAGAACAAACATTACAGGGTGACCCTTGTTTCCATTGCTTCTATGCAATGTACTCTAATAATTATCAATGTCATCATCATGGACTTTGAACACCTTGCTGTGCAATGGTTTCTTTATTCATATTTGTAATGGTTAACTTTATGTGTCAGCTTTACTGGCCATGGGATTCCCGGATTAAACACTATTTCACTGGGTGTGTCTGGAAGGGCATTGCTCGATGAGATTAGCATCCGTGGACTCAGTAAAGTAGATTTCCCTCCTTAGTGTGGGCATCTTTCAATTTATTGAGGGCCTGAACAGAAAAAAAAGACAGAGGAAGGAAGAATTCACTGCTGTTTTCCTGTCCCACTGGTTGAGCTGGGGACATCTCATTTCAACCTCTATGGTCCATGGACTGGAACTTACACCATCAGTGGCCCTGGTTTTCAGGTCTTGGACTCAGACTAAATTACACCACAAGCTTTCCTGGGTCTCCAACTTGCAGATGGTGGACCATGGAACTTAGCCTACATAATCATGTGAACCAATTCCTCATAAAAAAACCTCCTATATATATACATATATATATATTTAGCTCTTTCCTTATGATTGCAAAAGCATTGACTGATTTATTTGAGGAAAATTTTTCTAACTCTAAAGGTCAAGTGCTAAATGACTGATTATGTAGATTCATGGTTAACATTCACCTCATTTCTGGTATGAGAACTCTAGGAACAAACTTGGTCTTTAGGCTGCAATAAAATGTGATTTAAAGCTGCTATTTATTTCTCACTACTCTGATTAATTGCTCATCTGGATAGCCGATTACCACATTGTCAGAAATATTAATCAGTAGCCAGTTAAACAATACCTCTGATTTGGTTTAGGAGCACTTAGCCAAGAGTGAGAAAAACGTGTGAAATACCCACTGGCAGCCAACCTCCATGATCACTGTTGAAATCTCATCAGAGCTTGTTTTGACATTGTCCCAAAAATCAGATTTCTGGAACTTAAGGAAATGGGGTTATTTAATTTAGCAAGTTCTGTATTCTGTGCCAATACAGAGTTGGCACTCTGTATTCTGTGGCAAGGAGAAATCTCCTGCAGGACTAGATCCTAATTGTGGGCAGATTTTGTAGAAAATTCAGAAAATATGGATGAGGTTAATATAATACATTAACTATATATATGTATATAGTATATATAGTATATATATATAGTATATATATAGTATAGTATATATATATAGTATATATAGTATATATATAGTGTATATATATATCAAATATATATATCAATTTCTTTAGCTGCTTTAATAACAACAAAATTCCCCGAGGCAGACGATGTCTTGCCTTCTATTCCAGTTGTAAATTGCTATGTATAAAAACAATCTAAAATGTAGTGGCATAAAACTACACATTATTTCTGACAAAACTTTGGGTTGGCTGGGCAACTCTTCTGCTGTTCTCCCCTTAGGTTACTTGTGTGCCCACCTTCAGCTAGTGGGTCTGTTGGGACTGGGCTCAGCTAGAGTATCAGGATGGCTGGACATCGCTCTTATTGTGGACTCAATGTCTTTCTTCCCACACAGTCACTAATCTTTCAGTAGCCTAAACCAGGCATCTAACATAGTGGCTAGGTCCCAAAAGGGACTGTTCTAAGATAACTAAACCTCTAGATGTTCTGCTAGCACCACATATTATAATGTCCCATTGGCCAAGGAAAGTCACATGGCCAAGGTAACCATCAGGGTGTGAACTGCAGGAAGCATGGTTCACTGCTGACCACTATAACATAGCTTTTGAGTAGTGGCTCCAGACGCTGAGCCACTTACCAAACCTTTCTGACATCTGTTTCCACTTCGGTAATTCGGCTTTAAATGTAGTACCTCTTTCATGGCAACTGGTTAAAGACGTGTTTGGAATGGAGCCTGGCACATAATAACGGCTATACAAATCTGTATCCTTACTATCTCATCATTATCAGCATCATCATTGTTATTGTTACTGAGTTTTTGTGCAGTATTTTTACTTTGCTATAGTATTAGATAATATATTAATTCATCTATAGTGTCCCCAACTCCTGAGACATGACTCTAGCTTGTAGGAAGTGACAGTCTAGAGAAGATGACACACAATAATGCAGAATTTCAGTACAAGATGCTTTAAAAGGGGTTGGGAAGGGGCATTTTAGGGAGGAGCAAAGGTATGTTTTCTAGACTTCCTCTATTTAAGACACATTGCACCTGTCACAAACTAATGCATATTTATGTTATGTAAGATTTTAACATACAAGCAGAGAAACCATCTCTAAATATGTCTAAATAAGCTTACAGGTTTTAAGTTCATTATCAGTCACTTCACCCTTTTGTTAAATATGCAAAATTTTTAATGGTTCAAAATTCAGCATTGCACATGTACTGGAATGAAGTCTGTCTCTCATTCTGAGTAAAGGTCTAGAACTAAGAAAACAGAGATGAAAATGCCACCTGATTTCTAAGCAATTCAACTGAATCAGTACTGTTATAAAATCTTCCTATACATTCCAGAGAGTGGTTTCTTATAATGTGAAACAGGATCTG
>NW_020837965.1:10295148-10302388 GCF_003676395.1 Aethalodelphis obliquidens | reverse complement strand
TTTTTTGCGATACGCGGGCCTCTCACTGTTGTGGCCTCTCCCGTTGCAGAGCACAGGCTGCGGACGCGCAGGCTCAGCGGCCATGGCTCATGGGCCCAGCTGCTCTGCGGCATGTGGGATCTTCCCGGACTGGGGCACGAACCTGTGTTCCCTGCATCGGCAGGCGGACTCTCAACCACTGCACCACCAGGGAAGCCCTTGCATGTGATTCTTTTTGAGAGTTCTCTATTTGGGTTGTGGGTGTTTTTTGCAACTGATTGTGGTAGATTATATTGGTGTTCACAGATCTTCATTCTCCCACCCCTCTCACGGGACATGTATTCTCACCCTGTTCACTCACATTGGGCTCAGCCCTGTGATGTGCTTTAGCCAATAGAATGTGACACAGCACAAACCACATCCCAGCAGAAGGTTTACTGTCACCATGTGGTTGTCCTGTCTCTCTTGTTCTTTCCCTCTGCCGTGAAAATGGGAAGACACCATTTTCCTCCCATTCAGGGGTGGTCCTTCAATCAGAATCTCAGAAAGAAGAGACCCCATAGCCTGGCAGCTTAGAGTAGTATCAACTGTTCTTCACCCTCATGTAACATGAGCAAGAAATAAATAGCTGTAGTTGAAATCCCTAGGACTTAGGAATTGTTCATTAGCACTGTTGCCTAAATTTAGGTTGAAATGTTTACCTCCCCTGAGTAGATTATTCAGAATCAAACTATGTCTCTGGGCGGCACCTCTTTGAACGATGGCACTGATTTGCAGCAGTTTTTATTCTTCTCCCCAGTAAACAGAAAGGAATTGATCTACGCATAGTCCAGTACAGCCACTCTCCCATGACAGCATATCCATAATAAAAAAATAATTTACAACTCAGTACGAAGAGGACAACTCAGTTTTAAGAATGGGCAAAAAAACCTCTACAGGCATGTCACAAAAGGAGATGTACGAATGACTAATAACCACAGGAAAAATGTTCAACACCATTAGTAATCAGAAAAATGTAAATTAAAAGCACAATGAGATACAACCAGAAACCTATTCAAATGACTGATAAAAGACTTACAATTCCCCAAAATGGCAAAGATGCAAAATAACTTGAACTTTCATATGTTGCTGGTGGGACTGCAAAATGGAAATCTCTGACAGTTTCTTATAAAGTTAAACATAAAGTTACTACATCACCCAGAAATTTTACTCCTATGCATTCACTTAAAGTAATTGAAAATACGTATCTACAAAAACATACAGAAATATTCATATAAGCTTTATTCATAATAGTGACAAGCTGCAGAAAACCCAAATGCCCATCAGCAGGTGAACCGATAAATGAATTGTGTTACATTCATACAGTGAAATACAACTCAGCAATAGAGAAAAACAAAGTACTGATAGATGCAACAACACAGCTGTATCTCAAAAACACAGTGCTGAATAAAAAGTCAGACAAAAAAGACTACTTACTGTATGACCTCATTAATATAATCTTCTAGAATAGGCAGAACTAATGTTGAGTAACAGAGAGCAGATCACTCATTTTCTGGGCCTGGAGCTGGGCCTCCTGACAGCAAGGAGGCACAAGAAATCTCTTTGGTATGATGGACATAGTCTTGGTTGTAGTGGCAGTTACACAGATGCATAGATTTGTCCATAGGTGCATTTAATTGTGTGTAAATTATGCTACAAAACATTAATTTAATTATAAAATCGAATAACATGGTTTACCAGAATATTGGAATACCACCAATTGAAATAGCAGTAACTAACTCCTAAACGTGTGTTGTGGATCATTAACTGGGATGAATCTCT
This sequence comes from Aethalodelphis obliquidens, assembly GCF_003676395.1. Lineage (NCBI taxonomy): Eukaryota > Metazoa > Chordata > Mammalia > Artiodactyla > Delphinidae > Aethalodelphis > Aethalodelphis obliquidens. The sequence goes on along the minus strand of NW_020837965.1, from coordinate 10,300,588 downwards.
CCCATGATGAAACTGGCTGTGCCCTACAATGTCTCTAGAACATATCTGATTCTACATCTTCCTTCACCTTGTGGTTTCACCTTGTCCTTTTGATGTTAACTAGGCCTTCCATAGATAGCTCCTATAATAAAATTGTATTATAGTAATTGGTGAAGGTTAAGGAAGTCCCATGAAGATCCCTATTGACCAAGCCAACTCTGGCAATCAATGTAGTAACCAGTATGGCAGCCTCCTAGTGTCTAGTACTCCTTAATGCTGACATGATGTTAAATCTCTGCTTTTCATTCAATTATCAGTCCCCTCCTATCCATCCTGACACAGCATGAGAGGTGCAAATCAAGTGTGACATCAAATAAAAGTTTTACTTTAAAAAAAAATTCAGACTTCCACTCTGACTCATATCCAATTCAAAAATTATTAATAAATCATTTTTTAAATGTTTCTATATTTTTTACTTTGATGGAAGTGTTTTGTGCCAAGTGACAAAGCAATGAGTTCTCATACACTACTTGTTTTCTAGTTGGCATTTTAAAATTATAATTACTATGCTAGAAAATACAAGCAATAAATTTTAAAATAGAATTCTAAGTGGATCTCAGATTTAGGTTTAAAAAGCAACCACTAAATAAAATAAAACCTGAATTCTCACTGAAACATACAGAAATAGTACTTTTCATAAGGACTGCAATGTAAAATCCCAGATGATTTTATTTATACAGTTATACTTGATATTTATGAAGAGAACCAAGTGAACTGAGGCATTATTTTCATGAGCAACAACATTATTCTTGTCTTTTGGCACAAAAACACCTACTAGTGATAAAAACAGTTTCAACCACAAGGAAATATTTTCCCTATTTCATCCATCTCTGTACTGAAAACTATTGGTTTCTCAGTATGCATTGGAGGAGAATCTATTGTTTTGGAGGAAAGGAAGTTATCAATATTGGTTAGTGGAAAAAGAATGAGGAAGTCATTGAAAACAAAATAATGAGTACAGGTTACAAAGACCCTGGGGAAAGACAAATTCATAAATGGTGACTATGTGAAGACACTCTTTGATTACAAATGTGAAAGGAAGCAAAAATCCAGTTGGCATTGGAAAAGTAGAACAGAAGGGCCAACTCAGACTTAACTATTTATATTGCCCTCTCAGTAGCCATGGCAATAGGGAACCCTTTCCATGGTAAAAAGAATTCAAATAATGTAAGCTTTCATTAGAGCTGAAGCCAGAAGGTACTTGTGGTTTGGGTAGCTCCATCTCGGGGAAGGTGGGATGTTTGGAGAGTATGGAAGAGGTTTACACTATATCCCAAAAGGGTGAAGCAGTGAAGGGAAATTTTATCAGTAAGTAAATTGAATTAATTTAGTATGTGTACTAAAGAGAGCATATAATTACTGTTGACCTGTTTTTCTTCCTGCTGAACTAGTCAAGTCTGTGAAAATAATAAACAAATTAGCTGGATATTCACTGTAGTACTTTGAATAGTGGCCACCCAAAAGATATGTCCATCCAGAACCACAGAATGTGAATTTATTTGAGATCATTGTCTTTACAAATGGAAGTAAGGTAAGGCTCTTGAGACAAATTCATTCTGGATTAGGGTTTGTCCTAAATCCAATGACAAGTATACTTATAAGAGACAGAGAAGAAGATACACAGAGACACACAGAGAGACACAAAGGGAAAGGCCATGTGATGATGGTGGCAGAGATTGGAGTGATGCAGCTACAAGCCAAGAAACACAGGGATTGTTAGCAGCCACTAGAAATTTGGAGGGAGGCATGGAACAGATGCTCCCTTGGAGCCTCAGGAAGGAACCAAGCCTGCTGGCACCTTTGATTTCACACCTTTGGACTTCAGAAATATGACAGCATGGATTTCTGTTGTTTTAAGCCACTGAATTTGTGATAATTTGTTACTAATATACTAATACATTCATTTTTTCATTCTTTTCCTACTGTATCAGCCCCTCGAGGGTTGTAAGAACTATATAAGATTCGTGTAAACACATGAAGAGCATTTGGTCAGAACCTAAACATAAGAACCTCTTGATAAATCTTAGTCACTCTAGTACACTGCATAGAGGCGACCCAAAAAATATGTCCATCCATAACAACAGAATATGACCTTATTTGAAATAATTGTTTTTGCAGTTGGAACTGAGGTAATGAGCGTGAGATGAGGCCATTCAGGATTAGGATTTGTCCTAAATCCAATGACAAGTATATTTATAAGAGATAGAAAAGTAGAAGACACATAGAGATAAACAGAAAGACACAGAAGGTGATGGTCTTCCTTGGTGGTAGAGAAGGGGTGGTGATATTGCTATTATTTCCATTGCTAATAATTAATCTGGTCAATGTATTTTAAATAGCAACATCCATTTGCATGAGAAGTCTTAATGATATCACAGAGTTTAAGGAACTCCATTGAGCCCTTAAGTGTAATTGCAATGCTTATTTCAGACCTTTCCAGTTAATAGGGGATGAAGTTGTGATTCCAGGAGCTGAGTTGAACTTGTCAGTCAAAGCCTGTAGCAGCATGGACCTGTCTGGTGAAACCAATTGGATCGATAATGGCCACTATGACTTCCACTTCTCTGAAAATGTCCAGTGTTTCTACAAGATCTCTCAGTGACTCTTTTAATCCTACTTCTAAAATGGTTTATAGTTGTGATGAAACACAGAATGAAAACTCTAACTTACCTTAGATGCAAATTAATAAAAACAAGGAGGATAAAAAGCGTGTTTTCTCCCCCTACTGCCTCTAAGGCTATGGTATGAATAAAATTAATGCAAAATATTTTAAACGGATATGTCTACATAGAAGAAATGAATGGGAATAGCAAGAAAGAGTATATGATTGATGAAACAATGAACTTATAAACAGAGCAAAATGATCACCTCAATAAATGCAGAAAAATTTACAGATAATTTATTTTATAAATCTTTCTCTTACAAACACAATGCAGCTAATATGATGTCAATTCTCTAGTTTGATCTACAGCATATTATAATGTTGAAAGCAATGTTATTATAAAAAAATTCATTTGTTGTAATAGTCAAATACATTTTCAAAGGAAAAACAAATAAGCATTGAAAATATTTCCACAGGTCCTTGCTCTTCTAATGGAAATGTTAAATACAATAACAAGAAAGGTTTGCTAATTAAAAGCTTTTAAGCTTTCAATTTCAGTTTTCTCTGTTTAATTCAGTAGGAAGGGGAAAACAGACAAAAAACAATTTTAAAAGGAGGAGCTTTAAAAAGATACCAGAGTTAATAGATACTACTGCTGATTTGAGGTTCAATTATTTTCTATTTTTGTTTTCATAGGGAAATTGGATTGCATAAGCATAAATGTATATAATTTAAAACTAAACTTTAAGGTACTATTTTATTGGCTTGTTGTGTTTAATTGAAGCAGATATAGCTTACATTACAAAATGGTGATTAAACTTTCTGCAGAGTCAGTAAGGGGTTGAAAAATGACCTTAGGCTTCATAGACGCCTTTTAAAAGATCTTTAAATTTCAGTGACTCATAGTACTTCATCTTTTTCATTTTAGCTGAGAATTCAGGATCTTCTCAATGAAGAGCATTCTGAAACTACTGAATATGATATGAAGAACACAGTTGATCGGTTGGGCTAAGTTCTTGTATTAATTTTGTCACTAGCTTGCTTTAGGTCATTCCTTACAAAAATCACAGAGAAATCAGGGCTTAGATAAATTATTTATGTATTGGAGATAATGCCTACTCTATCCACTTCATAGACTTATTTTAAGATAAATTTGGGGACAAATATATATGACAGTACTTTGCAAGCTGATACGTGACATAGAGACATGAGGTAATAATAATAATAGTCTTTCAAAAATGAGTAAATGCATTTATGAGTCAGGGTACAAACAGGAAAAAGGAAAGCATACTAAGTATTTTGAGAGAGATTTGAGAAGATGGCAGAAGAGTAAGTCGCGGAGATCATCTTCCTCCCCACAAATACATCAGAAATACATCTACATGTGGAACAACCCCTACAGAACACCTACTGAACGCTGGCAGAAGACCTCAGACTTCCCAAAAGGCAAGAAACCCCCCCACATACCTGGGTAGGGCAAAAGAAAAAAGGAAAAACATAGACAAAAGAATAGGGACAGGGCCTGCACCAGTGGGAGGGAGCTGTGAAGGAGGAAAGGTTTCCACACACTAGAAGCCTCTTCGCGGGCGGAGACTGCGGGTGGTGGAGGGGGTAGCTTCAGAGCCGCGAGGTGGGGAAAGCAACACGGGTGTGGAGGGCAAACCGGAGAGATTCCCGCACAAAGGATCGGTGCCGACCAGCACTCACCAGCCCGCGAGGATTGTCTGCTCACCCGCCGGGGCGGGCGGGGCTGAGAGTTGAGGCTCGGGCTTCGGTCAGAGCGCAGGGAGAGGACTGGCGGCGCGAACACAACCTGAAGGGGGTTAGTGCACCACGGCTAGCAGGAGGGAGTCTGGGGAAAAGTCTAGACCTGCCAAAGAGACAAGAGACTTTTTCTTGCCTCTTTGTTTCCTGGTGTGCGAGGACAGGGGATTTAGAGTGCTAATTAAAGGAGATCCAGAGATGGACACGAGCCGTGGCTAAAAGCGCGGACCCCAGAGACGGGCATGAGATGCTAAGGCTGCTACTGCCGCCACCAAGAAGCCTGTGTGCGAGCACAGGTCACTCTCCACACCTCCCCTCCCGGGAGCCTGTGCAGCCCGCCACTGCCAGGGTCCCGGGCTCCAGGGACAACTTCCCCGGGAGAACTCATGGCGCGCCTCAGGCTGGTGCAACGTCATGCCGGCCTCTGCTACCACAGGCTCGCCCCGCACTCTGTGCCTCTCCCTCCCCCAGGCCTGAGTGATCCAGAGCCCCCGAATCAGCTGCTCCTTTAACCCCGTCCTGTCTGAGCGAAGAACAGACGCCCTCAGGCGACCTACACGCAGAGGCGGGGCCAAATCCACAGGTGAGCCCCGGGAGCTGTGCGAACAAAGAGAAAGGGAAATCTCTCCCAGCAGCCTCAGAAGCAGCGGATTAAAGCTCCACAATCAACTTGATGTACCCTGCATCTGTGGAATACATGAATAGACAACGAATCATCCCAAATTGAGGCGGTGGACTTTGGGAGCAAGATATATTATTTTTTTCCCCTTTTCCTTTTTGTGAGTGTGTATGTGTATGCTTCTGTGTGAGATTTTTTTCTCTATAGATTTGCTTTCACCATTTGTCCCACAGGGTTCTGTCCGTCCGGGTTTTTTTTTTTTTTTTTTTTTTTTTTTTTTTTTTTTTTTTGGGGGGTTGTTGTGGTTTTTTTTGGGTTTTTGTCTGTTTTTTGTTGTTTCTTTCCTGTTTTCTTTCCATTTAAAAAAACTTTTTTCTTAATAATTATCTTTTTATTTTAATAACTTTATTTTATTT
>NW_020837965.1:10210053-10295048 GCF_003676395.1 Aethalodelphis obliquidens | reverse complement strand
CTTCCTTCCTTCCTTCCTTTCTTTCTTTCTTTCTTTCTTTCTTTCTTTCGTTCTTTCTTTCTTTCTTTCTTTCTTTCTTTCTTTCTTTCTTTCTTTCTTTCTTTCTTTCTCTTTTTCTCCCTTTTATTCTGAGCCATGTGGAGGACAGGCTCTTGGTGCTCCAGCCAGGTGTCAGGGCTGTGCGACTGAGGTGGGAGAGCCAATTTCAGGACACTGGTCCACAAGAGACCTCCCAGCTCCACATAATATCAAATGGCAAAAATCTCCCAGAGATCTCCATCTCAACACCAGCACCCAGCTTCACTCAACAACCAGCAAGCTACAGTGCTGCACACCCTATGCCAAACATCTAGCAAGGCAGGAACACAACCCCATCCATTAGCAGAGAGGCTGCCTAAAATCATAATAAGTACACAGACACCCCAAAACACACCACCAGACGTGGATCTGCCCACCAGAAAGACAAGATCCAGCCTCACACACCAGAACACAGGCACTAGTCCCCTCCACCAGGAAACCTACACAACCCACTGAACCAACCTTAGCCATGGGGGACAGACACCAAAAACAACGGGAATTACAAACCTGCAGCCTGCAAAAAGGAGACCCCAAACACAGTAAGATAAGCAAAATGAAAAGACAGAAAAACACACAGCAGATGAAGGAGCAAGGTAAAAACCCACCAGATCTAACAAATGAAGAGGAAACAGGCAGGCTACCTGAAAAAGAATTCAGAATAATGATAGTAAAGATGATCTAAAATCTTGGAAATAGAATAGAGAAAATGCAAGAAACATTTAACAGGGACCTAGAAGAACTAAAGGGGAAACAAGCAATGATGAACAACACAATAAAAGAAATTAAAATTTCTCTAGAAGGGATCAATACCAGAATAACTGAGGCAGAAGGACATATAAGTGACCTGGAAGATAAAATAGTGGAAGTAACTACTGCAGAGCAGAATAAAGAAAAAAGAATGAAAAGAACTAAGGACAGTCTCAGAGACCTCTGGGACAACATTAAACACACCAACATTCGAAATATAGGGGTCCCAAAAGAAGAAGAGAAAAAGAAAGGGACTGAGAAAATATTTGAAGAGATTATAGTTGAAAACTTCCCTAATATGGGAAAGGAAATAGTTAATCAAGTTCAGGAAGCACAGAGAGTCCCATACAGGATAAATCCAAGGAGAAACGTGATGACACATACTAATCAAACTATCAAATATTAAATACAAAAAAAAATATTAAAAGCAACAAGGGAAAAACAACAAATAACATACAAGGGAATCCCTATAAGGTTAACAGCTGATCGTTCATCAGAAAGTCTGCAAGCCAGAAGGGAGTGGCAGGACATATTTAAAGTGATGAAGGAGAAAAACCTACAAGAAAGATTACTCTACCAGGCAAGGATCTCATTCAGTTTTTGTTTTGTTTTTTTATGGTTCGTGGGTCTCTCACTATTGTGGCTTCTCCCGCCACAGAGCACAGGCTCCAGAGGCGCAGGCCCAGCAGCCATGGCTCACGGGCCCAGCTGCTCCACAGCACATGGGATACCCCCAGACCTGTGCATGAGCCCGTGTCCTCCGCATCGGCAGGCGGACTCCTAACCACTGCACCACCAAGGAAGCCCTCTCATTCAGATTTGATGGAGAAATTAAAACCTTTATAGACAAGCAAAATCTGAGAGAGTTCACCACCACCAAATCAGCTTTACAACAAATGCTAAAGGAACTTCTCTAGGCAAGAAACACAAGAGAAGGAAAAGACCTACAATAACGAACCCAAAACAATTAAGAAAATGGGAATAGAAACATACATATTGATAATTACCTTATATAGAAATGGATTAAATGCTACATCCAAAAGACACAGACTGGTTGAATGGATACAAAAACAAGACCCATATGTATGCTGTCTACAAGAGACCCACTTCAGACCTAGGGACACATACAGACTGAAAGTAAGGGGATGGAAAAAGATATTCCATGCAAATGGAAATCAGAAGAAAGCTGGAGTAGCAATTCTCATATCAGACAAAATAGACTTTAAAATAAAGACTATTACAAGAGACAAAGAAGGACTCTACATGATGATCAAGGGATCGATCCAAGAAGAAGATGTAACAATTGCAAATATTTATACACCCAACATAGGAGCACCTCAATACATAAGGCAAATACTAACAGCCATGAAAGGGGAAATAGACAGTAACACAATCATAGTAGGGGACTTTAACACCCCACTTTCACCCATGGACAGATCGTCCTAAATGAAAATAAATAAGAAAACACAAGCTTTAAATGATACATTGAACAAGATGGACTTAATTGATATTTATAGGACATTCCATCCAAAAACAACAGAATACACATTTTTCCGAAGTGCTCATGGAACATTCTCCAGGATAGATCATATCTTGGGTCACAAATCAAGCCTTGGTAAATTTAAGAAAATTGAAATCGTATCAAGTATCTTTTCCGACCACAATGCTATAAGACCAGATATCAATTACAGGAAAAGATCTGTAAAAAATACAAACACATGGAGTCTAAACAATACACTACTTAATAACAAAGTGAACACTGAAGAAATCAAAGATGAAATCAAAAAATACCCAGAAACAAATGACAATGGGGACACGGCGACCCAAAACCTATGGGATGCAGCAAAAGCAGTTCTAAGAGGGAAGTTTATAGCAATACAATCCTACCTTGAGAAACAGGAAACATCTTGAATAAACAACCTAATCTTGCACCTAAAGCAATTAGAGAAAAGAACAAAAATAACCCAATTTTAGCAGAAGGAAAGAAATCATAAAGATCAGATCAGAAATAATGAAGGAAATAATAGCAAAGATCAATAAAACTAAAAGCTGGTTCTTTGAGAAGATAAACAAAATTGATAAACCATTAGCCAGACTCATCAAGAAAAAAATGGAGAAGACTCAAATCAATAGAATTAGAAATGAAAAGGAGAAGTAACAACTGACACTGCAGAAATACAAAGGATCATGAGAGATTACTACAAGCAACTCTATGCCAATAAAATTGAAAACCTGGAAATAATGGACAAATTCTTAGAAATGCACAACCTGCCGAGACTGAACCAGGAAGAAATAGAAAATATGAACAGACCAATCACAAACACTGAAATTGAAACTGTGGTTAAAATCTTCCAACAAACAAAAACCCAGGACCAGATGGCTTCACAGGCGAATTCTATCAAACATTTAGAGAAGAGCTAACATCTGTGTTTCTCAAACTCTTCCAAAATATAGCAGAGGGAGGAACACTCCCAAACTCATTCTATGAGGCCACCATCACCCTGATACCAAAACCAGACAAAGGGTTTCCGTGGTGGCACAGTGGTTGAGAGTCCGCCTGCCGATGCAGGGGATAGGGTTCGTGCCCCAGTCTGGGAAGATCCCACATACCGCGGAGCGACTGGGCCTGTGAGCCATGGCCACTGAGCCTGCGTGTCCAGAGCCTGTGCTCCACAACAGGAGAGGCCACAACAGTGAGAGGCCAGCTTACCAAAAAAAAAAAAAAAAAAAAAAAAAAACAGACAAAGGTGTCACAAAGAAAGAACACTACAGGCCAATATCACTGATGAACATAGATGCAAAAATCCTCAACAAAATAATAGCAAACAGAATCCAACAGCACATTAAAAGGATCATACACCATGATCAAGTGGGGTTTATTCCAGGAATGCAAGGATTCTTCAATATACACAAATCAATCAATGTGTTAAACCATATAACAAATTGAAGGAGAAAAACCATATGATCATCTGAATAGAGGTAGAGAAAGCTTTCGACAAAATTCAACACCCATTTATGATAAAAACCCTCCAGAAAGTAGGCAAAGAGGGACCTTTCCTCAACATAATAAAGGCCATATATGACAAACCCACAGCCAAGATCATACTAAATGGTGAAAAACTGAAAGCATTCCACTAAGATCAGGAACAAGACAAGGTTGCCCACTCTCACCACTCTTATTCAACATAGTTTTGGAAGTTTTAGCCACAGCAGTCAGACCAGCAAAAGAAATAAAAGGAATCGAAATCGGAAAAAAAGAAGTAAAGCTGTCACTGTTTGCAGATGACATGATACTATACAGAGAGAATCCTAAAGATGCTACCAGAAAACTACTAGAGCTAATCAATGAATTTGGTAAAGTTGCAGGATACAAAATAAATGCATGGAAATCTCTGGCTTTCATGTACACTAGTGATGAAAAATCTGAAAGTGAAATTAAGAAAACACTCCCATTTACCACTGCAACAAAAAGAATGAAATATCTAGGAATAAACCTAACTATGGAGACAAAAGACCTGTATGCAGAAAATTATAAGACACTGATGAAAGAAATTAAAGATGATACAAATACATGGAGAGAAATACCATGTTCTTGGATTGGAAGAGTCAACATTGTGAAAATGACTCTACTACCCAAAGCAATCTACAGATTCAATGCAATCCCTATCAAACTACCACTGGCATTTTTCACAGAACTAGAACAAAAAAATTCACAATTGGTATGGAAACTCAAAAGACCCCAAATAGCCAATGCAATCTTGAGACAGAAAAACAGAGGTGGAGGAATCAGGCTCCCAGACTTCAGACTATACGACAAATCTACAGTAATCAAGACAGTGTGGTACTGGCACAAAAACAGAAATATAGATAAATGGAACACGATAGAGAGCCGAGAGTTAAACCCACGCACATATGTTCACCTTATCTTTGATAAAGGAGGCAAGAATATACAGTGGAGAAAAGACAGCCTCTTCAATAAGTGGTGCTGGGAAAACTGGACAGGTACATGTAAAAGTATGAGATTAGAACACTCCCTAACACCATACACAAAAATAAACTCAAAGTGGATTAAAGACCTAAATATAAGGCCAGACACTATCAAACTCTTAGAAGAAAACATAGGCAGAACACTCTATGACATAAATCACAGCAAGATCCTTTTTGACCCACCTCCTAGAGGAATGGAAATAAAAACAAATATAAACAAATGGGACCTAATTAAACTTCAAAGCTTTTGCACAGCAAAGGAAACCATAAACAAGACATGTATTTTGAGAGAATTATTTAAAACAGAGTAATAAAGGGTTAAGTTTTATTGAAGGCCAGTAGGGCAAAGGTCAGGAAAGCTGCCAGCAGCATTCAGGAGACCATTGTGTACTGCAGTCAAAGGAAGCTACTAGCTCAGATCTCAGACACCTGCACAGGCAGAGCATGTTTTATGGGAGGCTATCTGGACTCTCCTGGCCAACCCTCTCTTCTGCACCAAGCTCACCAGGTGGCCAGCTTCTGCCCTGGGAACAATGAGGGCTTCTGTGTCTCATTTGCCAGATCACCAGGAAGAGATTCTCGTTGGCTGAATCTAACCCAGAACCCTCTGCCAAGGATTCTGGGAAATGTAGTTCCCCTGCACTTAGGAGGGAATAATGGATACAGGAAAATGGTGTTGTATTAACAATGAATGTGACATAAAAATAGTAAGCTGAATGATGTTAATGATAGTTTTTTTTTTTTTTTTTTTTTTAGCACATATTAGCAGACAAAGAAGGATCCATGGGGGTCTTTGGTCCTTCAAAGTACACTCTACAGAAGAGAGACTATGTTAACTTTGCTTAAGAATGAATCTGTCTTCTGACAGTCTATGTGTCTAATGTAGTACGTTGTCATCCCTTATATTCGTGTTCAACTCCATCAATAAATATTACTGGAAACAATGTCTTTTAGCAGAACATTGTACCAAAATGGAGAACAAAGAGCTTGCTAAGAGTTTTAAGCATCTTTCCAAAATTCTAGTATATCAGGCATGTTCTTGGGTATAAATTCATGGTCATCAGTAAGTCACAGTTTGAAATCTGGGCCCATAGTTTCTGATTGCTGCCATTCATGAAGCCATCTGTGAGCTTATCAGGAGTTTTAGCCCAATAGATGGTCTAATATGGACAGTAAACTTAGGTTAATAATGGACTGTAAACTTAGAATGCCTCAGGAAGTACAGTATAGTATAAGAGAACAGACTTGAGAGCTAGGCCACCTTACTTTAAAGCCCAATTTCAAACACATACTAATAGTGTGGTCTCAGCCAAATTTCTTAACGTTTTTGTACCTCATTTTTTCTATCCATTAAATGGAATGAAAATATTATGCAATTCATAAGATTTTTGTGGGAACTAAACAGTTTAATAAGTGTTAAGCACTTAGAATACAGTTTTAGGTATTTGTAGAGTGTGCTGTCTTTTTGTACTTATTATGTTTTAGAGAACAATCTAGGGGCTGTAGTTACTGTTTATGAGACTTGTTATCATCATAATATGTCATGATAAAATTCAATCCATGTCACATTTGTCTTGTGCCTACCCTATTTTTTACCAAGCTAAGTCTTTGCACACTATCTCATTTATTTTTATGCCCTTTTATGCCGCCCCCACCCATTTGTTTTTTGACTGCTTTCACAAGAGTATGGTGGTTAAGAAACACGTGTTCTGGAGCCAGACTCCCATGTTTAAACCCCAGTCCTACTACTTACTAGCTGTGTGACCCTTTACAAGTTACTTAACCTTTCTGTGTTTCAGTTCCTTCATTTGTATAATGGAAATACTATTAGTACCACTCTCTTTGCATGGAAGGTTAAATATAAAACACTTAAAAGAAGACTTGCACATGGTTAGCACTGAGAGAGTGTTAGCTGTGATTATTATTGCCTCCAAATTAATCCATATCTCATAGATCTATCAACACATTTATAATTCCCAGCAATTAAAAGCAGTTGGCTCAGGTTTCATGCAGTTCCTTATTGACCAATATGTGCTTGTATCCAAGAACATGCCTGCTTTCCTGGAATTTTTCAAAGACTCATTCTAACAAGTTGTAAAGCACAAACAAAAATTTAACACACACAATTACACACATACATGTATACATATTCATGTTTTCTAATAGTCTGTATATTTTAGCAAAACTTGCAACACTCATTTCTAGTGTTTATAGTCTTGATACCACTTCTGCCAAATAAAAGAGAGAATACAAAGTTTTTTTTTTTTTTTTTTGCTTCCATCAAACCTCTGTCTACCTGAATGTACTTCCCACACCTTTAAAGGTACATACACAAAAACATAAAAAATGCAGTATACCTAGGAATGATTTAGATGTTCCCTGTACAGTAGGAAATGCTATTTCTAGTCTCTGAGCAGCATTTATAAGAGCCCTGAGAGTTCTATGAATAATTTCCTGGATTTCTTTCTTTATGGATGACTATAACCAAGCACCTTGCTGGGACCCTAAACTCTATTTTTCTCAGCTTTAGTTGTTTAATTAAGCATTAAGTTGTTTATAGCCAGGAAGCCCCAACACAAGAGAGGTTTCTTTCTCAATCTGTCTCTTGAAAAGAACTACTGGATACAATCCAATAGTAATAATAAAAAAAAAACATTTGTTAAACTAATTTAAGTTAGTTTGTAATGAGGATTCTAAGTCTTGGAGTGATGCCTTGAACTTGAATGAAGGACGATTTTTTTTTAACCACATGTATTGTGTACTGCAAAGTCATAATTTGACATATAGACATTTTGGTTGAAGAAAGAAATGGAAGGAAAATATAACGTACCATCTCTTCATTTTCTGGTCCTTGACAAGAATTTTTCTGTTTTACAGATAACTGACTAATGTCTCTTGAGTATTGAAATGATGTATAAAATGCTTCTGAATTACTGGAGTCACTATATTCACTGTAGTTATATTTACCAATTCATATGGTGGGCAACAGAAATTTACAGAATTTGTATAATTTCACTAATGGTTATACAAATATATTTTATTGAAAAAAATTCACCCTGAATATAAGATAATATTAAATATACAGTATATCAATTAAGTCAATAATTGTTATCCCAGAATATCATGAAAATTTCACACATCGATGGTCAATCAATGTCCCTGATCAACTCCCTCAATTCTTAAATGAGTAAAATCAATCACTTTTGCTATAATGTAAATTTTCTAGCAGACTCTTGATAGAGGATTCTTGGGAAACCCAGGCCATGATTAATAGACTCAAATAGTAGGCATTTTTAGAAATAGAACTTATTGTATTCCATTCAGACAGGTCTACTCTCTTTCTTGGTGAAGACACTGGGATTTCTATATCCTGCTCACTCCTTGTGAAATGCTCTCATCTTTCTCTACTCCTGCTTTACCTGGTCAGATTTATATAGACACACTAATATGTGGATGCACACACAGACCTTACACTTTTTAATTCCAACATTTATTTCAGTCATGCATTTATTTGTTTATTGTTTGTCTCCATGACTGAACTATTAAGAATATGATGACCTGACCATAAGCACTGTGTGTATCATCAACCCCTGGAACCAGCTTAATTCCTGTCATTCATAAGGTCAGGAAACACTTACAGAAGACAGTTCCTGACCAGGCAGGGATATAACAAGTGAGTAAAACAGACACAGAACCAATCCTCATGAAGCTTAGTCTTAGAGTCTAGTGTTGGAAATAGATATTAAGAAATCAAACTTACTTATGCAATATAGATATAAATATATATTTTAGGCAGCTCAGGCTGCCATAACAAAATACCATAGGCTGGTGGCTTAAACAACAGGAATTTATTTCTCACAGTTGTGGAGCCTAGGGAGTCTAAGACCAAGGTATCAACTGATTTGATTCTCCAGTGAGGGCTCTTTTCCTGGCTTACAGATGGCTGCCTTCCTGCTGGGTCATCACCTTGCAGGCAGGGAGAGAGAAAAAGAGAGAGAGAGAAATCTCTCTGATGTCTCTTCTTATATGGGGACTAATCCCATTAGGGAGGGCTCTACCCTCATGACCTCAACTAAACTTAATTACCCTGCAAAGACCCTATCTCCAAGTATCATAACATTGGGAAATAGGGCTTCAACACAGAAATGTTGAGGGGGACACAATTCACACCATAGCACATATAGACGGACATTTAGATTAGATGGCAAGAAAGATTTCTTTGTGGATTATTGTAGATTGTTAGCAACTTAAAACAATGAAGTAACATGGTATAACTTGAATGCAATTTATATTTTTGAAAGATTACCTTGGTGAGGAATTAATCAAGGGCATAAATCTGGAAATAAGGAGCCAGTTAAGAAGTACTAGCAGTGGTTCAAGTGGCCAAGACTGGGAGCTGGAACCCAGGTTGTGATTGTGGGGACAGAGAAAAATAGATAGATTTAGCTATCTGTCAAAAATCAAAATAATGAGCCCTGGTGATGGACTAGATATGCAGATGATTGTACAAGAGGAATCACAGTTAAACTCCAACTTTCTGGATCTAGTACCTTGATAGAAGTGGCATTATTGAGATGAGGATATAAAGACAAGTCTTACGGGACATATTCACAAGTTCATTTGAACATGTAGAATTCACTGTGCCACTAACAATTACAGAGGAATCAAGGAGGAAGTTGGTGGTATAAGAATTGACTTTAGAGGACAGGTCAGCACTGGAGATGCAAATTTGGGGCTCTTTAAATACAGATATTATTTAAGGACATGGAAGTGAATACATCATTCTAGGGAGACACATAGGAAAAAGAAGACAATACAGACTTGAGATATGAGAAATTCCAAAATCTAAACATAAGAAGGAAGAAGAATGGGGCAGAGACAATGAGAGTGCTTAGGTCTCAGCAGGAAGTAATGGAGTAGGATGTCACAGAGCTCAAGTGAGGAGGCTGTTTAAAAGGAAGGGAATGGCCAATTTGGATGTACCTGAAAGACTAAGAGTGATTGATGCAATAGTGCATCAGTGCAGTAGTGTAACTTTGGGGCAGGGTCCTGGTTCTGCCTCAAAGGATACACACAACAATATCTTTAAGCTCCTTTACAGAATTAAAATCCCCAACAAATTGAAGATGTTAGCATTCTTCATTCCAGAGAAGGTCACAGTTTGATAACCTTGAGGAGATCATCAGAAGACCACCTGAGGCCAAATTAAAGGAGTGAAGGCCCTGCACACACCCTAATCCTTACCAGCAACCCTGCCTTTGAACCATTGCTATAGAACTCCTCACCAAATCCCTCTCGGTTGGGACGCAGAGTTTTGAGAGGCACGAGCCCACAGTGTCCCCCATTGCTTGGCAAAGCAATAAAGCTATTCTTTTCTACTTCACCCAAAACTCTGTCTCCAAGATTTGATTCGGTACCAGTGCACAGAGACCAAGTTTTCAGCATCAGTAGTACATGCGTATTTTGCTATGGCAGCCCAAGCGGAGTAACATGCTTACCATTCCTTTCATAGGTTGATCCCTAATAAACATCTTGTACCCCAAACACTCAGCATCTGCTTTTGGAGAACCAGAGCCTTCTCCCCTTTTATCCCACCCCAAATGGCATCATCCAGCTAGATTGAGGGCATTATACTATTTCCTTTAGCACCTTTTCATAGTTCTGTCACAGTTGGCTTGTCCTCGGCTAGACTGCTAACTCCTTGATGGCAGGAAGTGTGGTTTAATTTTACCTTCAGGACCTAACACACTGACAGGCACAGAGTGACAACAGCCAATATTTACTGAATGGTGAAATGGCCTTGTCTTCATCATGCCATTTGCTTGCAATAGATTTTTCCAGTTCACACCCACCTCCAAACTACTGAACTTTGAAAACTGGGTTTTGCTGGCCACTGACTGTTTGACCCTCTGTCTTATTCCATGCCATAGTTATCTATTTACACCTTGACTCAAGGTTACTCTAGCTTTTTATGCTACATATTTTGGTATAGTCCTGATCCAACATTTTTGCAAGCTGTCCTAATCTTGCTTTGGTTTTCCAATCCCAAATATTCTTGTCTTCATAGCCCATTGCTGCACCCACAGTCTAGCACCTAAAGGAATTTACTTCCAATGTGGAACAAAACACCCTTCCATATGGTTGGTGAGGAAATTTTGAATTGGAGTGCCACAAGTTGCTCCTTTGGTCCCCCCTACATAAGACAGACATAACATGGTCCCTAGGTTTAGAACTGAGTTAAATCGAATAAATGAAGAGCTATGAACTATGGAGCTATGTCTAAATTTGTCAAGAAAGTCATCATCAGATAAAAGAATAGTTTGATAGTAAGGGTCTGATCAGTAAATAATATCCATGAGGAAAACTAAACAGATCATATCCTTCAAACCTATTCTTTTTTTTTTTTTTTTTTTTAATAAAAGAGTGAAGAACTCATGTCTTCTATTTGGTTTCCATGCAGGCTTAGGGATCTGGATAAGTATACTGTGCTAACTGATGTTTAAAGGAAATGCTTAGAGCATGTTTACAAAGCTTTAATCCTTTCACTGACCACAGGTCCATAAAACAGGATTAACTTTTTCCCTGATTAACTTTTTCCTCCACAAATGAGCATGTAGGTCTTTCTCCACCTCCTGCAGGGGTAAGCTTTACAACAATTATGACAACAAACAGTTCTTTTCTTTCTATTACATGGTTGTGTAAGTGTGTTTCCAACTTGAGGGATAGAAAAAATGAATCAACAGGTTGCTGACATTTATCTCCTGTTATTTTCTTGCCCTGCACATTAATATAAAACAAAAATATAATTAACACAACCTTGCTGACATGTTTGCTGCACAGGGCATGAATTACTGTACCACAGGCTCTCCCTGTAACCCTGGAAGACCTGACCTGCTGCCCTTTGCATTCATTAAGCAATTGTCTTCCTTAGTAAGGGGGGAGGGGTGACAAAACACTTATGTCACTGATTTATTGTGACAAAACAATTAATCAGAATCCCACTGGAACACAGCTTCAGAGTCATTTCGAAGTTTCATTAGGACATTTGATTATTTTTATGTATTCTAAGAGGTGTTGTAATTTACTGTTAGTACTTTCTTTCTTTTCAAAAGAAATTATGGCCCCATGATAATCTTCTTAGTAGAGGAAAGTACTGGGTGATAACCAGTAAAATATTCTTACTTAAAGTCTTTTCTCTGGTTTTTGTTGTACAAATGGTACTTTCCTTGCCCCAAAATGTTGCTGTATAAAAAAGGATGCAGAAATAAGAGCTAGAAAGGGCAAGAGATGTAGGAGTGGAAGGAAGAAAAAAAGGAGGGAAAACAGACAAAAAAAACCCTCAAATTTCTCTTTTTAACAACTGACAACAACCCCATTACTAAAAATTCAGCAGATTTCAGTTTCCAGTGACCTTCTGTGACCTACTGGAGAGCTTAATGTCCAACAGTCTGCTCCTTTACCTGATAAAGTATTTACATTTTATAACAAAGTAGAATATTATTAATGTGCATCCAGTAATATTATTAGAGTAATATTAGAGTAGAATAGTATTTGAATAATAGTTTGTAGAGGCTTATAGCCCATAAGGCTACTAACCTTGCTTGCTTTGCCTAAACTTCCTTTAGTGTCAGATGCACTAAGATGTTAAATGGATTTGCCTAATGAATGAATGAATTGAAGTTGCATGAGATTCTGCATTTAGTGGCTCTACTTCTATTGAATATCAGACTTTATTCAAAGTCAAACTTTTGCAAACAAAATCAGCAGTGTAATGAAGGCATGCCTTTTCATAACGCGAAGCATTATTAGTAACACCACTGTTTGGATTTTATTAATATACTAGATACTGTATTACAGAATTGGTTTTGGGGTGGGAGCTATCATTGTTCTAGAGGCAAGTGGCTGGCTAAATTGAAGGAGACAAAGCTCATCAACCACGATGTGTTCAGTCTTTTATAACGAAAAAATATCAAGCCTCCTTGGAACTAAATAATTTCACTTTTGCTTTTGTCCCCAAAAGGCAACTACTGTTGGTTGAGGATCCTGCCAGTAGGAAACAACTATTCTTCCTAAGTGGATCTGCTATAGAAGAATAATGGTTTGTTTAGAATATTATCCTCTTTTTTGACTTCTGACTCTCTGTTAATATATTATAATAAACAACAACAACAAAAACCCAGCCATAGCTTGCTTGTTGATGCTGTGTTAGTTACTCAGCCAGGACCTACCCACAACATTTGGGATGGTGTTAGAACTATTTTTTTCTTTTTTCAACAGGAACAAGTTCTCAAACATGTTTTGAAATTACCTCTAAAACCATGTCTTTATGACTTTGACTCCATGTCTTTTACTCTTAAATATACCACCTTTGTGCATACTCGTGTTTTGTATATACACATACTTTCCGGGGACACTAGAGGAGTAATAGTGGGTGCTGATGCAGAGTCCCTCTAGTGCAAGGCTTGTATTATATTGTACCATGAGAATGTAATATTTATATGATAGAAGGCCAATGAGAGCCCTTCTTCAAGAGGATCAAATCATATTATATAGGATTACCATTCATAATATCATCTATGATTAATGTATTGATGGTAACAATGTTGAAATAGAAGTTAATCTTACTAAATTATTAATGTGGTGATATATCTCCAAATTTTCCCCTTTTACCATTTACATTTAGTTGATAAACATGACTGTTTTCTGCATATTTCTTTCTTTTTATCTATTTAATTAATTTGTTTTTTTCAATTTTTAAATTCAGGAATTGGTCTTAAAATGTAGACCCTGTCACTGTAACTGGGTCATGATCAGTGAAAGCTTCCAAAGGGAAGAAAAATATAAGCTAATATGTGAAATATGAAAAATCATCCAACTTTGTGACGTCTAACTGGAGTTGGAATCCCATTGGGTGGTCAGACCCTATGGCATATGTGGTGGTCCATTTTATGTGTCAATTTGACCAGGACATTGTACACTGGTATATGGTCAAATACAAGTCTAGATATTTCTATGAAAATAGTTTTCAGATGAGATTAACATTTAGATTAGTAGAATTTAAGTAAAGCATATTACCGTCCATAATGTGGATGCGTCTCATTCAATCAATTTAAGGCCTTAAGAGAAAAAGACTGAGGTCCCCGAAGAATTGGGAGTTCTGCCTCT
Organism: Aethalodelphis obliquidens; assembly: GCF_003676395.1. Lineage (NCBI taxonomy): Eukaryota > Metazoa > Chordata > Mammalia > Artiodactyla > Delphinidae > Aethalodelphis > Aethalodelphis obliquidens. Next base: position 10,281,071 of record NW_020837965.1, on the reverse strand, counting down.
AGACTGCCTTTGACTTCTTTTTTTTTTCAATTGGAGTATAGTTTATTTACAATGTTGTGTTAGTTTCAGGCGTAAAGCAAAGTGATTCAATTATATATATATATAAAGACATATATATATATATATTCTTTTTCAGATTCTTTTCCATTATAGGTTATTACAAGACACTGAATATAGTTCCCTGTGCTATACAGTAGGTCCCTGTTGTTTATCTTTTATATATAGTAGTCTATATCTATTAATCCCAAACTCCTAATTTATCCCTCCCCCCTCTTTCTCCTTTGGTAACTACAAGTTTCTTTTCTCTGTCCGTGAGGCCCTTTCTGTATTGTAAATAAGTTCATTTGTATCATTTTTTAAGATTCCACATATAAGTGATATCATATGATATTTATCTTTTTCTGACTTACTTCACTTTGTATGATACATTATTTCATTCTTTTTAATGGATGAATAAAATTCCATTTAAATATTAATGGGATGTGTGTGTGTATATATATATATATATACACATATATATTATATACATATATACCCATCTTCTTTATTGATTCATCTGTCAATGGACACTTAGTTTGCTGGCATTAGACTGCCTTTGGACTCAAGATTCAACACTAGCTCTTCCTTAGGTTTCTAATCAGCTGACCTGCTCTATATTTGGTGGACTTGTGAGATCCCATGATTGCATTGCATGTGCCAATTCTCTTTTTCTCTTTCTCCATATACACACAAACTTACATGCATTTTATTTGTTCTATTTTTCTGTAGATCCTTGACTAATGCAGCATGATCTCTGCATTCAAAGAACCCACAATCAGAAGTACAAACATAACTGTGCATATACACACAAACTCTATCTCCCACTCTCTCCTACAATATCAGAGATATAAGTGGCATGGATGCTCATATATCGTAAAAAATAAAGTCACAGAGACCCTGACCCTAAGAGAGAATATCTTTTCTGATGTAGAGTAGGGCACACATGGGTGACTGTAGTACATATGCTCTCCCAGTCTTCTCACTCCCAACTCCTCAGCAAAATTTACTTGTGAGAAAGACTATCAGAAAATGTATTATGCAAAGAGTGTATTTGTATGATAGATCAGCTTGATGAGTCCCAATTTCTTGCAGAAAATATCAGTTATAGGAATAGCAGGTAAAGTACAGTTTGAAAAAGACCTGTATATACACTAAACATTCCTTTTTTAAAAATGAACTCTAACTATGTACAAAACATTGCAAATAGTGTGAACAAGGTTCTGACATTCGAGAATATTAGAATGTTAGGATCTAGCTGTAGAGTCAGGCATGTACAGAACTAACTGCAACAGTGTATATTATTGTTATGAAGAGTAAGACAGTGATTCTGAAGAACAATTGGATTCACAACCACTTTCTACCAATTCAGTGAAGTTCAATTTGACAAAACTCATATTCTATTTAGTAGAATTTGGAAAACTCTATGCTCCTGCAACACAAGATGACTGGGAATAGATTTGGGTACCTTCCAGCTCGTGGATTCTATTTCCCGCTTTTATTTTTCTAAGGAGGTATAAAAGATTCCTAACAAAAAAGAAACAGGCTTCCTCTAACCTCTGCCCCAAAAGTCTGGAAAATTGAGAAAAAGCAGTTGTTATGCTGAATGATCTGACAGAATAAGAGGAAATTTGGTAACATGACAGGTTGGCATTAAATCAGTAGGGGATGAGATTATTTTCTAAATTGGCAATATAACAGATTGTCAGGTTTCTACTTCAAAGTCCTTGTCCTAAGAGAATTGTCTCAATCTTGGGTCAGGTTCATGGAAATGATTTGAATCCTTCCTCCTCTAAGAGATGGGTTTGTTTATATTCCAGAGGTTATTTAACTTTTCTTTAAAAGGGATTTCTGCTTATTGGTAACTTTTAACTCTAGAATATTCAGTTACAGTAAACTAATGTATCAGAGGGAACATAGGATTAGGCATTTGCTTACCTTTTTTTATTAATTGGTTTATTGTGTGACCATGAGTTAATCATATATTCCCAGATAACAAACTTGAAACAGAAATCAACAGTTGTCTAGATTGTTCACAGATTAGTCATTGAGCAACTGTGCACCTTTTTTGTTGTAATGCCCATAAGAGATACTGTAAGGTCTATACTAAGAAAAATGTGGAATCAAATAAAATTATATTTTCAAAGCATGTTGATATGTATTGTGATAAGAAATTATAAATTTGCTATTGATAATTGTTATTCTGTTAACTTACATCAATTCTACTCACCATTATCCTATAATGAACAAAGAAAAGCAGAGAGTAGGATTTTCATGATCCTAGTATATACATAATTTAACAGTACTCTGGGAAATGCTATCAGGATTTCCAGGATAAGTCCTTTCTGTTTTCAAATCAGTACACTATATTACCCAAGGGAACTTTGCTTTAGGATGCAAGATTTAAATCTTCATGACCTCACTATGTATGGTCAACCCAGTATAAAAAAATGGCACAGATAAAAAATAATAATACAAAAGTAAATTGCTGAAAACAAACATTGGCTATCATGCTATGACACTGTAGCGTAAACCCTGACAGTTGGCTTTTCTTTTTTGTAATACAAGTGTCAAGGCATCTACTTCAAAGATGGCTATCTCTTAATGAATACATTGCCAGCCACAGGACTAGATTAAAAAGTCAGACCACACTACCTCTCACCATCCCACTCCCCAACTCCCTGCCCCCAGGGGCTCCCTCTTTTGGTTTAGAGATCTTGGTTGATTTCTGTACATGACCATTTGGGCCACTTGATTTTTTCTCTTCCTGCCCTTTAAATTCCCACTGCCCTCCATCCCAATAAAGGCAGAACATAAGGCTCATTCTTTCTCTTTCTCTCTCTCTTTCTCTCTCCAGCACCTCATTGTGTGGTCCCAGGTGTGCCATGTGCTTTACAGGACCTGTGAGTAATAAACCTTTTTTGTTTTTTTCCCCAAAGTTCCCTGATGTTTATCACTGAGGACATCTTACAATCATAAGAACTACAAGGGCCGATACAGCCACAACACTGGATATTGATAGGTTCAGACAGACAAAACAGTCACCTAGTTTGAAACAGGAGAGAGAAATGTGTTAATCTGGAGATGAGAATAAAATAGGGATATGGATGATATGGTGGAAGAAGTCATCTTCTTCCTCTTGTTCTCTCTGTTCCCTCCTCCCCCATCTCCTCCTCCTACCACTTTGACTTCTTCAACTGAGAACAATTTGACAATGCAACACTTTACTTTAACCCAAGAAAAAGTTACATTGTTTTTCCCTAAAATTTCTGGAAATAAAACAAATGTATTCGTATGCTTACTATGAAAATGTAAAGAAAAGAATCAGGATACAGGGAATAAGCTTTGGAATAAAATAGGCAAAAATTTCAGTCTTGACTGGATCACTTAATAGCCCAGGCAAGTGACTTAACCTCTTTGGGTATCACTTTTTTTATCTGCAAATTAGGGATCATACACTCTTATTCATAAGTTTGTGATGAATTCAAAGGATGATAACTCATAGTTTGTGATGAATGAAGAAGTAAGCAATAATATGAAATATGTAATTTCATATAAAAATTATTTTGACTTTCATTGCTGCACTTCATTGCAAAATAAGTTTTTCATGTTGTTTACACATTACAAGGTGATATGGAAATATTTTAAATATTTAGAAAGAAACTGGTTTCTCTATTGATTTTTTACATGAATGCATTTAGAATATAAAGTTATAGATTATAATGTTGTACTCTAATCAGTCCATGGTTATGTTAAAACGTAAAACATAATAGAGTAACCAAATAATTAGTTACTTCGTCATCAAAGGTAAATTAAACTCATGAAATCTAAGCAACATAGAACCAAACTGAGATTTGTATACATAAAGCTGAGAGTTCGATGATTAAAGGGTTACAAGATGTTCCTGTAAGAGGTTAACTATTTAGTATTCTGCCACATATGACTATAAAGTCAATAATGCTACATCTTGTTAGCTGAGTGGTATTTTAGTTGATTATCGAATTAAATGTTTTTATTTTAATGAGTGGCAGGGGAAGGGTATGTGTAGCATGAGATCAATTATTATTGTATAATAATAATATTATTTAATAATAATAATAATAATAATAATATTAATTACTTCCAAAGTACTAATTCTGAGAAGGCTAAGGATTAGAAACTGACTTCTATCTTAACTAATCAATGTTAACGTTTTCACATTTAAAGTGAAAATTTGAATTAATGTCACTTAATCTGGATTTCTTTCAAGTAGGAATCAAAAACAGAAATACTGCCAATGCCTTTTAGAGTAAAATAAACAAGTAACCCAATAGCATTTCAGTATTTCAGACTATTTCAGGCCACTTTCTTAATTTCTGTCACTACAAGATACTCTAGGATCATCTTGCAGTTAGTTTCCTTCCCTAGTCTTAGAATCAACTATTTCTCCAAAGGTCTCTGTACAATGAAATTAGAAACCAAGACTTGGATCCCAGATGTTATCATTGCTATTGGAGTTTTCTTTGCTGCTATGGCCTCTTAGCTGATAGAGCAGGGAAATATCAATATATGTGTGTACACTAACCTGTGTATTTATGTATCTACAAATATTTCTATATATAAACGTCTGTATTTATATAAATCTAAACATGAGTTCTTGCTATCTCCACCTTTAATTGCTACATAGATCATTCTAACCTCCTCCCCTTGCTTATCTGTAAACTCTAACAATAAGAAATTTGACTTCCATAATCTGCCATTCATTTCCTTAATTTTCAGTATCCGTATACATCTATAGCAGTATCAGTATTGTTAGCCCAGATCCCCATGAGAAACTTTATCAACTAGAGTACAATGCTTACTTACAGTTTCTTTTGCCTTTAGTTTTCTAAAGTCTCGATGCTTTGTTCTGTAAACTTCTATGGATTTTGACAAATTCATAGTGTCTTATATCCACCATTACAGTATATACAGAATAGTTTCACAGACCTAAAAAAGTCTTGTGGGTTTCAGGCCTCACCTCCTACCCTTGAATCCCAAGATATTAATATATTTGTATCAAGATATTGATAGTTTTAATGGCTCCAAAATTTTGCTTTTTCCAGATTGCTGTATAACTGGAAAAGTAACCTTTTCAGACGGATTTCATTTACTCAGTAATACACAATTAAATTTATCCACATCATTTTGTGGCTGGTTAGTTCATTTCTTTGTATTGTTGTCTAATATTCCATTATATGGATGTACCATAATTGTTTTATTCATTCATCTACTGAAGAACATCTTGGTTGCTTCCAGTTTCAGGCAATTATGAATAAAACTGCCATAAACATTCATATCTAGGTTTTTGTGTGAACATAAACGTTTTAAAATCAGTTGAGTAAATACCAAGGAGCATGATTGCTGGATCATATGGTAAGAAAATAATATGTTTTTCTTTGTAAGAGACTGCTAAGGTGTCTTACACAGTGGCTACACCATTTTGCATTCTCACCAACAATGAATGAGAGTTTCTATTACTCCACATCCTAGTAATGCATGTTGTCAATTTTTGGATTTCTGTCATTCTAAGAGATGTTTTAATTTTCAATTCACTAATGATAAATGATGTTGAGCATCTTTTCATATATATATGATATATATATATATATATATATATATATATCTTTTGTGATATGTCCATTCAGATTGTTTGCCCATTAGATTGTTTTCTCATTGTTGACTTTTAAGGATTCTTGGTACATTTGGGATACAAGTCGTTCATAATATGTGTATTTTGCAAATATTTTCTCTCAGCCTATAGCGTGTCTTTTCATTCTCTTAACATTTTCAGAGCTAAAGTTTTTAATTTAATGAAGTCCAGCTTACCAGTTTTTTCTGTCATGGATTGTGCTGTTGGTGGTATATCCACTACACCCAAGCTCATATAGATTTTCTTTTATGTTTTCTTCTTCACTTTTAGGTCTATGATCTGCTTTGAGTTAAATTTTGTGCAAGTTATTAGATCTGTGTCTAGGTTCATTTTTTCTTACATATAGACATCCACTTGTTCCAGCACTACTTGTTAAAATGGCTATCCTTTCTCCATTGGATTGTCTTTGCTCCTTTGTCAAAGACCAGTTGACTATGTTTGTGTGGGTCTACTTGTGGGTTTTATTCTGTCCTATAGATCTGCATGTTTGTTGTTTCACTAATACCATAACGTCTTGATTATTGTATTTTTCCACTAAGTTTTGAAATTGGGTAGGTTGAATCTTCCAACTTTGTTCTTCAATATCATGTTGGCTATTCTAGGTCTTTTGCTTTTCCAACTAAAGTTTAAAATTAGTTTGTCAACATCTACAAAATATCTTGCTGAGATTTTTATTGGGATTACATGAAATTTTTAGATCCATTTGGGAAGAATTGACATTTTAACAATATTGTATCTTCCAATCCATGAACATGGATTATATCCCCATTTATTTAGATTTTATTTGATATCTTTCAGGAGAATTTTCCACATACAGATTTTGTACAGATTTTGTTAGATTGGTACATAAGTGTTTCATTGGGAGGCCTTATTGTAAATGGTAATGGCATTGTAATTTCAAATTCCAGGTATGCCACTAAATGGGAAAGCAAATAACTTCATTATGTTATCCTTTTCTCATGTGGCCTTGCTATACTTGTTTATTAGTCATAGGAGTTTTGTGCATGTGCATGTGTGTGTGTCTATTCTTTGGGATTTTCTATATAGAAAATTGTATCATCTTTTTATAATGACAACTTTTTATTTCTCCTTTTCAATACATATATTTATTTCATTTCTTGTCTTCTTACACTAATTAGAACATTCAGTATAATACTGAATATTAGTGGTAAGATATCTTTACCTAGTTCTCAGTCTTAAGGAGAAACAGATTGTTTCTTACCATTAAGTATGATCATTCATCCCGTCTCACTGCCAGAGCCATAAGTGGCTTTTTCTGGGATCTTTACTGTTAAAGTTGACGGAGTTCTTGAAAGTAAACCCACAAAAGTGTCTTGGTCTCTCTAAAATTTCAGTTCCTGGGGGTATGTCGCTCACATTAGTCCACACTATTCCTGCAGCAATTCATCAAAATTGACATTTAAGTGGTAATTCCTACCAGTTTATGGCATAATAACTTCTTCCCAAGGTAAACTGATCTTAGCTATAACTTGTGGATTAGCCTCTCTTTAGGTTTTGGGGTGGTAGGTTTGTTCTGCAATCTCAATTTTCCGATGGATCCAAGAAAATTTACTGATATTTGGTTTCTTCAGCTTTTTCTTGTTGTCAGGACAGGAGTGATGATCTTTACATGTCAAAGCTGAAACCAAATAGAAACAGACTCACAGACATAGAAAACAAACTTATGGTTACCAAGGGGGAGAAGGAGGGAGGGACAAATTAGAAGTATAGGATTAACAGATTAAAAACTACTATACCTGAAATACATACACAACAAAGATTTACTGTATAGCAACAATATCTTGTAATAACCTATAATGGAATATAATCTGGAAAAAATAACTGAATCACTATTCTGTACATCTGAAATTAACACAGTTTTGTAAATCAACTATACTTCAGTCAAAAAAACAGCTGAAACCAGAAGTCTGAATTTTTAAAATTTTACTCATACATTTACAAGCTTCTTTATTCACTACTTTCTTACTGTCTCATTCTTTCATTCTAGTTTAATTTCCTTCTTCAAAATTCTTTAAAGTTATTTTAATAGTGACCTTTTAGTCATATTCTCTCAGTCTGACTTCATGTAACATATTTTTATTGTATGTAACATACTTTTATTGTATTGTTGTTTTGAATGACAGTTTAATTATAAGATAATTATAAGTTGAAAATTGGGTTCTTTGAGCCTTCTGAAGATATTATCTGACTCTTTTCTGGGTTCTGTTATTGGTATTGAGAAGTTTGTTGTCAGTCTAATGGTTTTATCTGTTTTTTTTTTTTTTTCTTCTTCTCTATAATTTCTAAGATTTTCTCTTTTTACTTAGTGACCTACCCATTTTCTAAAATGTTTTAAAATGGAAGTCAGTCTCATTTATCTGTTTTTGGACCTTCTCTTGAATCTAGCAGATTCATATTATTAATCAATTTGGGGAGAAAATGGCCTATTACTAGTTTTAATATAGCCTAATTTAGGCTCCATTTTAAAGATGAAGAATCTCAGCATCTAGGGAATTAAGTAATGTGTGTAAAATCACGAATCTAGTAAGAAATCTATAACTAGTATCCATGTCTCTTTGAATGATAAATGCTATATATTGTCCAGCACATACATTGTTTCTGAATAAAGACTGTTATCTGGAGAGTTCAAATGACTATAGAGGTAAATCATGATGTTAAATCTTGATTATTTTCTTTCTTCTGCATATACCATGATTAGTTTTCTACATGACTGAACATTCTTCTGGTTAGGTAAAAAAGACTAGACAGTTATTTAAGTTTTATAGGATTCAGTACAGTAATATTATGGTAGCTGGTATTCAAAACATATCTGTAACATTTGATCACATAGTAAAACAATAATAGATTTTATATTGATAACAAATACATACAATCTATTGACTTTATGCTGGAATAGCATTTCCTACTTTTTTCCCACGTTTTAGAGTTAACAATTTTTGAAAAATCAATAAGTAGTAAAAGTCCCCAAAGGGCACAGAGTACTCTTCTTAAAGAAACTCTAACTGTATCATTTAGTTTAATCAAGTACCACTTATCTGGGCTTCCATCTGAGTTCCAGAAATATCAATTCCTCTGATTGTCCCACTCCAAGGTCTAAAAGATATGAGAACTGAACGTTTTAGAGTCTCCAGCTGCAAAATAAAATGCTTGAGTGTGCAAAATAACATGTTTCCAAATACATTTAAAAACTGTACAACTTTATAAATTGGTGGAAAGAAGCTTGTCAAGCCTGATATCAGATGACTGTTTACCTAACATCTTTTTATTTGCTTAGGAGAAATGGAATAGTAAATAAAAGTTATTTATTTATTAAGTGTGGCACTTAGGATTTTTTATGGGTGAAAATCTTTACTTTTACAGAAGCCATATTTAGTGTTTCCTGCAAAACTTGCCAACTTCTATCCAATATTTGGGTTCCATTTTACAGTTGAGGAATCATGAAGAAAAGAAGGAAAGTTAATGTTCAAGGCACACAGAAGACTAATGTCAAAATCTGAAATAACATTTCCAAATTCTTGGGAATTCAATCACTACCCTGAACCTCTGTGTCTCTGTTTTCATTTAAAGTAGATAAACATATACAAATATGTGCCTATGCTGATAGAGGATAAATCATATATCTAACACATATCTAACTTTCTTATATACCTTCAAGTGTTTCACTTTTGTAAATAATGAAATAAAAGCTGAATAATATTCATCTCCTCCTGCACCAATTGTTGAATAATAGAAGATATATCACCCAAATACAGCTGGCTCTTGAACAACACAGGTCTGAACTATGTAGGTCCACTTATAAGTGTTATTTTTTGTTACACAATTCCCAGTTGGTTTAATCCATGGATGCAGAATGGAGGATAGGGAAGGCTGCCTATAAGCTATAGGCAATTTTTCACTCCTTAGAGGGTTGGCACCTCTAACCCCCAAGTTGTTCTAGGGTCAACTGTAAATAAATATGCATATGCCTCTGTGTGTGTGTGTTCATAGATATACATACATTCTGTAAAATCCATGTAAATATAATTACCGTAGGTACCTTGCTGGTCTCATGACTTGCCAGTATATCTTTTGGTTGTTTAGTTATCCCCAGGGATAATATTTGGAATAAAACTTGCCTTTTAAATGGAGATGTAAGTGACCCAACATCATTGATAGATCTCTTGACTGAAAAGACTTCATGACAGAAACCTCCTATTAGAATCCAATTATGTTAAACTGTGAAATGTTAAAAGCACTTTATCACAATGTACTGTGCCTTCCTGCTCTGCCTAAATGCAACCTGGTACTTGCCTCACCTTGAGTCTTTTGTAAAGTGTGCCCAGAGGAACTGTATTATGGAACAGTCAAGACTGAAACGTATTCTTCTCAGTTCTTTACAAATCAAGTTCCAGCCTCCTTAATAAGAAATCTGACAAAGTACAGTGTACGTTCCCTGGGTAATCAGTCCAGCTCACACAGAAACCATAAAGGAACCAGCAGGGCTGCGGAGGTGAGTGGCTCCTTATGAAAAGCCCCATTGTTCTCACAATTAAGGCTGAAGAGGCCCTGGTGGAAGATGTTCTGGGGATGTCTGAGGCCAGGGTATAGGGAGGAAGGAGACTTGGGAATGTAAACAATAGGTGTCCTTCTGAGTCCACAGAGGTCCCTCTTGTAATGCAAAAGATGTTAATGTTTGAATAAAGCAAAACAAACAAGCACACTTACCATTGCTGCTAATGCACCATGCTGCTTCAATATGTTGTTAGTTAGGAGATTGTAAACTCACCCACTTCACCTTTTGGACTACATCCAAGCAAGCTATCACAAAACATAAACAGCTGGATTCTTTTATCTGAGAGATATAATTAGAAATGAAGTGGGCTTTTAAAAAAGCAATTTCAAATTATGACTGGCAGGTTTTATGATTTTAACTATGTGCTCAAGAAAAATACACATTTAAGATTGGATAGCTTCTTCTTACATTAATGGAATTTAATATTCACTTCTTTCTTTTTCTCATGGCAAAATGACAGGTACATAAACACAAAGAATTTAATTGAACTTAACCATGTATGTACGTCTTATAGATATACAAAGAAATATACAACTTGACTGTAGTTACATCTAGAGAGGAGTTAAAGGAGAAGGAATTTGAGGGAGTAATCAAAGAAGATTTTGCAGCTCATAGAATAAATTTTGCAAGAAATAATAGTCATGTATTACTTGTGTAACTAAAGGTAATATAAAACAGAAAAGTTAATATATCATATAGTAGTCTTGCATAGATAGGTGAATTTTTTCTGCAATTCTCTCCAGTAATTTATATCATAAAGATAATAATTGTCAAAGGGGTTACATTTTTCAATACGATAATATTCTAATTGTGACTTTAATCACTGTTGGGGATCTTTTTGTCTAAAGCAGCTATCACGTACTTAACAAGTAAAGTAACTTGACATTCGTTTGACCTAGTACAACATTTATTCATTCATTTGTATATTTACTGAGTGACAATTCACAACTAAGTGGCAATTAATGCAAATAATTAGCACAGTGCTTATAAGGAGCTAAAAAAGTAAATGAAAATAAAATTAGCCCAGCTGGAAACATCTAGAATAGCACTGAGACTCTATCTTTATCTGGGCCCAGAGTATGATAGGATGAAATTCATAAACTCTTGGGAGAAATAGCATTACAGGTAATATTATACAGATTGGAAGGCAAAAATAAGGATACTTGAAGCAAATTAAGATAAGGGTTAATGTGAATAAAGACTATATAGACAGAAAAGTAAATAGAAGTTTCATTTATTCACTCCTTAAAATTTATTTATCAAGTTTTCAACTGTGGACCAAGCATTCTGTTATGTTTTAGACATTTTAGATGAGAAAGACAGTGACCATTCAATTTAGGAAATTTATAATCAGTGAGGGAGCATACACACATTTAACAAATATGTTGAAATAAATAATATAGGTACTATTATAGACACAGGTACAGAGCAGAGTAGCACACAGAGAAGGAAATGATTTACTTTGCCTAGCAGGATCAGTAAAGGTTTTGTGATATAGCTCATACTTAAGTTACATCTTGACAGGTAAATATGAGTTTGTTATGTAGACCTTCATGACTGGGAAGTCGTGGAGAGGTTTCCTCCGGCTGAAGGAGGATCACCGTAAGTATGGATAGAAGAAAGGACAGAGAGAAAGAATGTGATACTGAATATACTCTCTATGGAGCAATTAGGGTACAAGGAATCTGCTGCATAATATTTCATGTAATCAGGTTTTGGTTTAAAGCAATGAAACCTAATATGTGAGCTTATATTAAAACCATTACTAAAATCTCTTTTGAATTCAGATTGTTTTCTCCACCCCAAACCAGAGATGTAATTCAGAAACCAGTGTGAAGTATATTTGAGTTTATAACTAAAGGTCAAATTACTATGTTAAGCCAGCTTTTGTCAGTAAAAAATTAAATTGTCACCTACCATGCTCAAAAGTTGAATTGGTATACAGCAAAATGTATATAAAATGAGTTTATACCTGCTATATTATGACAGCATATATTATGACTAAAAGAAAGCTGCTTAAGCATTAAACAATTAAATTTAATTAATTAGTATGATTCCGTTCTACTAGGTCCTAGAGTTTTAATTGTTTCATGTGAGTTTAGAGGTAGGGTCACAAACTGGAGAAAATGAGGTTTTAGTAATGTGTCAGTTATCAATGACTAAAGAACAAACAACCGAAACTTAGTGGTTTAAACAAAAACGATTTATTTTCTCTGATGATTCTGTCAGATGGCTGGATGATTCTTCTGTTGGACTCATCTGAGGTCACTGGAATGGCTGCATTTTGCTGGGGGAGGAAAGAGGACACAGCAGAGGCTGTCAGCAAGGGCACCTTGGTTTTCCTCCTTATGGTCTCTACATGTGGCTCACTTGGCCTTTCTCACAGCACAGAGATCTGAGGGCAGAGGTCTGAGGGGAAGCCTTTCAGAAGCCAGAAAACAGAAACTATGAGAGTTTATGACAATGAGATTTGGAAGCCAAGGTCTTGCTTTGGCTGCATTGGAGTGATCAAGGCTAGTCAGAGGGTCAGGTGAAATTAAAGGGAGTAGGTAAGGGTGATAACATTTTGGCTTATGAGAGTGGTAAAGTCTCACTGTGAAAGACATTTGGGATGTGAGCTACTGTCATGGCCATCTTTGGAAACAATCTACCACTATTGGTTAGTAGAATTAGCTAAAATTTTTAAATTCAGTTTGAATGAATTTAGACAATGTATGCATTCTCCAGTTTTCTGATGTTTCCATCATATCCTCTTGTCTTATACCAAGATTCTTCCAGCTATCTGTTCTCAAAAGTATTAGTTTTCTACCCCTAGTTTGGAGAATCCTGGTTTACTTATTAGAAATCAGGAAGATGGAAAGGGTACAATAGAGTTTCTAGAAACTCTTCATTTCAGAGACTTTAAAGAAACTTTACTTGCTTTTTATCAACTAAAGCCTGATTAAATAGTATTTAAATTTTTTGACCTAAGAAAAATGAGACAAGATAGTATTTCCCCAAGATGAAATTTGTCCAGTTAATACCATCTTTTGAAATATAAGTCCCCATGAATATTTACAATAAGGGTGAGTAGATTTGAAAATATAGACTAACTGGTTGAAGAACAACATTAAATATGGTGGCAAGGGATGGAGCGGTGAAGGTCAGGAACCAGAAATGCTTCCAGTGACTTTGTGAAAGTTTTATGTGGCAGCTGGAGGAACAAACGAGAGATGAGATGAGAGAGAGGGCTGTGACGATATATATCATCCCATTATCTCATCATTAAAGCTGTACAGATAGACAAAATTTGCTTAGATAAGTTCATGGTTTTGAAACATGAGTGTGACTCACTTCTGTGTTTTTCTATTGGATATGAGATCATTTTATTTTATCTGTTTGTAGGACATGTTAAAATTCTATGAGAGAAATCTGGCTCAGAAGCATTTTGTAAATATTATGACAATAAACCTGAAGCAAAATCACTGCAGCCCTGTTTGGAAAAAAGAAAAAAAAAAATTAAATGCTAGAGAGAGTAGGTGAGTAGCTCAACGAAGATAATCTGGGATATAAATTTGGAGCAATCAGATTATTAATGTGCTGAGATTTCTATCAAATTAGCTGTTTGACAGTATCATGACCTTGATTTTATAAAATTCTGGAAAGACATTAGTTTGTACTTTCCAAGAGATAATTTCTGAGCCTCATACGGCACAGTATCCTGTGGTTTTAATGTAGTCTATTTATTGGTTTCCAACAAAGTTGTTGTGTACACATTTTGTAATAGAAAAGGTTTAAATATAATCTCCACTGTAAATATCATTTTATAAGAAAACAGTGATGCATTGAGATTTTGTATTTTAGTAATATTCATTTCCTGGTTTCATATTATTAGATATATGACAGAAATCAAATCCTTAAAGATTTAGCATTTTACAATTTTGAAATCAAATCATTAGATGCTTCTACTACTATGACACAATAAAACCATGGTCTAAAATAATGACTGTGAGTTTCATTCAGTCATAAAAAATAAAATTTGAAATAAATATTAATAACATAACTTTTAATCTGAGAACTCTACAGTGTTCCTGACTCTTGATTTGCACTTCTTTTCAATTATTATAATACTATTACTTGTCTTTTATATTAAACAAAGTCCTTTAATACCAACCATTTACCTCTAATATAAAGCCCAAACACATTAGCATGAAGACACAGCCAGCCTTTATTTCTACTTAGTCTGATTTTTTTTCTGTCCCAGGTACAGTTTCCAGAGCATGTGGCCAGAGCAGCTTAAAGTTTGATGTTCTACAGTTGCTGTCTTCAAATGCTTGCTAATTTTATCTTCAAATTTGCTTTTGTACGTGAAGTTCAATGGCAGAATGGAGCATGTGCCAGGGGCTTGGATAGTAGGCTTACACATGGAACATCCCCTTCCCCACCTCCAGAAGAGATTCTCAGCCTCTCTCTCTCCACACCCACATACTGACCTCTGCCACTCTCAGCTGGGGGCGATGACTGGGTTGCAGTAGTGGAGCCAGGCTTGCATTTCACTTTCCTTGACTTTGGCCCTGGCTTTGTCTTGGGTATGAGTATAGGGATAGTAGAGAAGGGTAGGAATCCAACATACTCCTGATGGCACTCAAGACAGGGCAAGGCTTTGGCTGTCCCATCTGGGCAGACAGCACCATAGACCATGTGCTCAGATGATTTGGCAGATAAATTGATGGGAATCTTGCACCCACCCCTGATCTAGGTACCCAGAGCAGGCAGCATATTCCAGTATGCGATTTACGATCTGTTAGGAGGATGGGATAGCAGACCCAGTGAAAATGGAAGATTCCCTGCTCCTCATCCCACACATTCCCAGCAGCATTTCTATTTTGCACTAGGATCTGCAAATTATGTAGCTGGCTCTTTCTCTTATCCTCTGCCTACCTCCAGCTATACTGAAGTAGTTGGGCTTTTTGAATATCCTACCTTTGTACATTGGTGGTATTCTTCTACCTGTAATGGTTATACCCCACTTGAATACCTTGAAAATGCCTATTTATTCTTCACATAGTGCAATCATAAATTTCTCTCTGTAAATCTACATCCCCACCTGTATTCCCTCAAAAATGATTTAGATATTCCCTCCATGTTTCTCCGATATGATTAGTGGACACCACTCCCCTGGCATTTATCATATTGATTTGTAAGTGGATGCCATCCCTTTATTTGAAGGGTAAGACCTATTTTTCTGTAATCCCAGAACCTAGCATGTGCCGGTCAGATAATAAACATTTGTTGAAAACCAACATTTATCCTGAATTACAATGTTATATATTATTTATAATATCTCGGTATTATATCAAATAACTTTTCCATAGTATATGGCTCTCAATAAAATTTTGGAATAGCTATTAAATCTATTTAACTTGAAATATGATTTATTGAGGGTGGTATTTTTCCATTGTCATTTAGGGGACATTTCATAAACATATACACACAAACACATGGATACAAACATTGGGAATGCTAAATACTTGACCCTGTTGAGGGCAAGCAGGGAAAAATAGCCAATTTATATATTGTTTTTATTCATTTTATTTCAAACTTAACTCGCTGTTAGCTTAAACAATAGCTAACCCTGAATAGGTACATAAATGTAGGCAAGTGACTTACATGATACTAAGGCTAGACTTGTGAAATGAGTTTGAATTCATTTGTTGTTTTTAGTATTGGCTCTACTCCAAATGAGCTACTTTCTCTCTAATGGTTACATACAAGCATCAGCCCTATTTTAATTTATGACTAATAAATGGCTTGAATTCATGCTTTTTAGACATTTGATTTCCAAAATTCAGTTATTTGAGGAATGCAATCACAATTTTACCTATGTGCTCGCACCACCTAATGATTATTTATTTATTTAATATGTATTATAATATATAAAAACTGTCTTACTTTTTTTGTACGCGGGCCTCTCACTGTTGTGGCCTCTCCCGTTGCGGAGCACAGGCTCCAGACGCACAGGCTCAGCGGCCATGACTCACGGGCCTAGCCGCTCCGCGGCATGTGGGATCTTCCCGGCCTGGGGCAGGAACCCGTGTCCTCTGCATCGGCAGGTGGACTCTCAACCACTGTGCCACCAGGGAAGCCCAAAACTGTCAAAAATAAACAAATGGGACCTAATGAAACTTCAAAGCTTTTGCACAGCAAAGGAAACCATAAATAAAACCAAAAGACAACCCTCAGAATGGGAGAAAATATTTGCAAATGAAGCAACTGACAAAGGATTAATCTCCAAAATTTACAAGCAGCTCATGCAGCTCAATAACAAAAAAGCAAACAACCCAATCCAAAAATGGGCAGAAGACCTAAATAGACATTTCTCCAAAGAAGATATACAGACTACCAACAAACACATGAAAGAATGCTCAACATCATTAATTATTAGAAAAATGCAAATCAAAACTACAATGGGATATCATCTCACACCAGTCAGAATGACCATCATCAAAAAATCTAGAAACAATAAATGCTGGAGAGAGTGTGGAGAAAAGGGAACCCTCTTGCACTGCTGGTGGGAATGTGAGTTGGTACAGCCACTATGGAGAACAGTATGGAGGGTCCTTAAAAAATTACAAATAGGACTACCATATGACCCAGCAATCCCACTACTGGGCATATACCCTGAGAAAACCAAAATTCAAAAAGAGTCATGTACCAAAATGTTCATTGCAGCTCTATTTACAATAGCCCAGAGATGGAAACAACCTACGTGCCCATCATCGGATGAATGGATAAAGATGTGGAACATATATACAATGGAATATTATTCAGCCATAAAAAGAAACGAAATTGAGCTATTTGTAATGAGGTGGATAGACCTAGAGTCTGTCATACAGAGTGAAGTAAGTCAGAAAGAGAAAGACAAATACTGTATGCTAACACATATATATGGAATTTAAGAAGAAAAAAAAATATGTCATGAAGAGCCTAGGGGTAAGACAGGAATAAAGACACAGACCTACTGGAGAACGGACTTGAGGATATGGGGAGGGGGAAGGGTGAGCTGTGACAGGGCGAGAGAGAGTCATGGACATGTACACACTAACAAACGTAAGGTGGATAGCTAGTGGGAAGTGGCCGCATGGCACAGGGATATTGGCTTGGTGCTTTGTGACCGCCTGGAGGGGTGGGATAGGGAGGGTGGGAGGGAGGGAGACGCAAGAGGGAAGAGATATGGGAACATATGTATATGTATAACTGATTCACTTTGTTATAAAGCAGAAACTAAAACACCATTGTAAAGCAATTATACCCTAATAAAGATGTTAAAAAAAAAATAACACATTTATTTTAAAAGAAACACACCTCTTACTACCCAAAGTGGGAAACCTGGATTGCTTCCTGGAAATCAGAGGTAAGGGTAAATATCATTTCAAGGTAATCATAATAATGTGATACAATTAAAAATAAACAATGAAATGCAAATAAGACCAAATATAATTGACTGTTTTCAAAAGAAAAAATGATACCTGAGTACAAATTCCTGAACGAGAGGAACTTTTCCTAATCAGTCAGTACTATAGGTAATCAGTTCAACATTGTATAGTTTAAAAAGTAATGATGTGGTTCTACATCAGTTAATCCACCAATATTCTTGGAGTTCCTGCTGAGTTCCAGACCCCTGTTCTAGTCATCAATAAGATGGTTCTGCATTTCAGTTTTGAGGTTCACCAATATGCAGAATTCCAAGTCATTTGTGTATGTGGACTGTATGCCAGAGACAAGGTTCTGAGTTTTCTGCTTTGCTTGCTGTGCCTAAGCACACAGCCAGGTTCATTCAGCAGCTTCCCATGCGGTGAGGCTGAACCCATCTCCCTGAATTTGAGTAAATGGAATGTGGCCAAAATGATACAGACTGATTTCTGGCCTGCCTTGCTTTTTAGGAATATCTTGAATGTCCCTCCAGATCTCTCTCCAAAAAATTTAGAGGCCAATCATTCCAGAAACAGTAGCTGAAACTGGAGGAAAGTTGTCCTCACTACGACACAAGCAAGAAATAAATCTTTGTTATGATAAGCCAATGAGTTTTTAAGGTTCATTTATTACTGCAGCCTATCCTGGGCTATCCGAAAGTAGGCAGAAAGGCAAATAATATTTTCAAAACCTTCTCTGATAAGGATAGATTCTGGCAATTACCCCACAACCAAATTGACATAAGTGAATGGTTTTCCAACAAAGTTTTCTTTAAGAAAGCATCTGAAAGGTTTGCCTGAATATATTCTTCTGAATGCCAAATTATTTATTAATACCGCTGTATAATGGGAGAATGTTTCTTACCTGCTAAACATTTCCATAGGTTTTAGAAAATTCATATGGAGATCATTAGTCATGTTTCAAGTGTATATTCATACTATCTGGAAAATATTCAGATGAGTCAATAATGAGGTTTTGAGACAATAAGGCTTAGTTTTGTTGTTGTCAGTTGACTAAATGACTGAAATTAAAGGATATATTTGCTGGATTCTGGGTTTGTTATGTTTATAGTAATGATGAAATAATAGTGACAACTCCAGTTTTATTAAACCACACACTTGTAAATGCTTTACCAATACCTACTTATTTGATGCTCACCATAACTTTACAAGGAAGGTACTATGATCCACCTCACTACACAAAGGAGATAGTTGACTCTCAGTATGTGGATAGTACGTCAGGGAGCCTGATTTCAGAGCTGCACTCTTGGCACACTTGTTTTTCAGACCCAGTGGGAGGTGAACCTGTTTCCGAGGCTATACTCAGCAGAGGTCCCCTGGGTATGTGCACTAACCCTCATTATAAAGTGACCTATTCACCATGTTTATATTTCATGTGTTCAGTTGTGAGGTATGGCCTTCAATTACTTGCCTTCAACATACTAGCAAGAGTTAATCCTTTGCTAAATAAACTTATCACACCATAACAGTTTTGGATTACTGTTCATTTATCGCATATGCAGTTTTTCAACCAGTTCTGATCTATCCAAGTGATCTCAGACAGATTGGCATCTGGAGTTGGCTAGCTCTGTTATTTAAAGCAGAGCTCCTAGGAGGCCAACAGTAAGAGATCAAGCTCCTTAGTCTATTGAGTCCAAGAATGTACCCTTAAACCCAGAGTAATTTCCTATTTCACAAAGAGGTGCCACTGATATAGGAGTGATCAAAGGTAAATGATGAGGAGCTTAGGTCTAGAGATAAAATATAAAAATAAGAAATTTCATGTTTCCTATACTATGAAAAACTGGTATAATTTTATGTAATTTTCTATCATTGTTTTGAGTTTTTACATTTAAATAGATTAATAATAGAATTAATTCCTGTCTTTGTCAAAACCAAATGTATAAAAGTAAAGAGAATAGATAATAAAAGATTCCCCTGATCATAATCCCACTACCAGAGGTAGGTAGCCATTGCCAACACTGCTGATATACAACAAATATGTAACATTAATGATGAAATTTTAAACATATTGCTCGTATGGTTTTGAACTTCTCTTTTTCCAGTAAAAATATTATCATAAGCACCTGCTAAGGCAGTATGTACAGATTTGTTTCATCTTTTATAAAGATCGCTTGAAAATCTGGTGATTTATTAAACCTATTCCCTATTGATCAACTTTTGTCTCCAGTTTTTTGCTATCCACAAAAAAGGCTTCAGTGAATACAGTTTATATACATCTTTGGGATCTTATACCAGAATATCTGAAGAATGAATCCTTTGAAGTGGAACTTCTTGGCAAAAGAGATCATATCTTTTTTACATTTTGACAGATGCTGCCAAAACAGACCATCATTTTACATGCAGCCAAATTAATTTTAGTGGTGTCTTGTGCCAGTGATTCTGCCTTCCGTGTAGGCAGCCAGCTGTGGATGAAAGAGTTTGCTGAGTCAATTGATAGACATTTGCATCCAAGGCTGGCCTATGATAGCTGACATCAAAAGACCAGCACACATTATCACAATTTAAATGAAGGAATTCAAAAACCCCAGGAGCTATGAATGCTAGGCTTGTCTTTTCTGTGTGTGTTGTCCACTGACCTCTGAATTATCTTACAGTATTTTCTCTTCTTTTCCATTGTTATAAGCAATTATCAGAGGAGCCTCTGCCACACTGGAATTGACACCCCTGACAATTCTTTCTCAGCTAGGAATCTTGATGGGGAAGATGGAAACTTAATGCAACTTAGGTTTGAGAGGAATCAAAAGTGTCTTGGTCCAACAAGGACAGTTAAGTAGCACATGCAAAGTGGATGTGATCATTTGCCATCAGCAGAAGAGTGACCAGTAGTCTAGTTTAGGGAATGACCAGGCATGTGGAGATCTCTGGTACTTCCATCTGGACTACAGTTTCATCAGGGGTAAAAAAATAAACTAAGTAGGACTGCACACTTAGTACACTTAAGGATATGAGTTTTGAGAGTTTTTTCTTATTTCTTTTTCCTTTTTTTAATTGCAAAAGTTTCAAGGTTTGGAAAAAGGTCTTCTGATTCAAACCAGCTTGTTAGTCATGGGATCTGATAGTTTCTAGACAAGAGTTATTTTATTTTCCCTGGATTCTTGAATAAAAGGAGTCCTGGGAGTGATTGTAAAAAGGAATGGCCTCCAATCTTCCAAGAGCACCACATGAAACTTTCTTGTGGTCTCTTCTGGTATGACCTGTGACTTTTTTTTTTTTTTTGCGGTACACGGGCCTCTCACTGTTGTGGCCTCTCCCGTTGCGTAGCACAGGCTCCAGACACACAGGCTCAGTGGCCATGGCTCAAGGGCCTAGTCACTCCGTGGCATGTGGGATCTTCCCAGACCAGGGCACGAACCTGTGTCCCCTGCATCGGCAGGCGGACTCTCAACCACTGCGCCACCAGAGAAGCCCTGACCTGTGACTTTTTATCTTGGTATCTATTCTTTGAAGGAAGAGAAATAAACCAACTACCAACACCCTAGACAATGTAATCCCTATATCCAGGACACAACTGTAATGTGACTGAGGTCAGCTATAGTTTACAAATGAAGCTCTGATTGCCCAAGTTCATCTGATGTTGATTATTTCTCCAGTTTCCAAATATCACAAATTCTGATATTTATTCTTATGGGTAAAGGGTCAAGTATCAAACTTGGAAGCCTATTTACCTCTACCCTACCTCAATTAGGTGAAAGATATTCTTGAAAGAAGTGAAGGTATTGTATTAGCAACACCACAATAGACCTGTTTCCCAATCTTGATAGCGCAAAAAGACTGCTGGATGCTTAAGAATGACCTTGGATTACTTGATCCAGGGTAGTGACTCCAATTACAGATGATGTTTCTGATATAATTAGTTTTTTTTTAAAGAATATGAATATATCACCATGAATTTGGAGTGCAGCTATATATTTGATTTAATTTTTTGGATTCCACTGTTTTTGCACTTTTAGAGGTAAGTTTCTTTTACAGCTGGGGCAGGAGTAAGTACTTCATTCTTCACCTTGAACATTAAACCAACCTGTATTCCTGTGGTAAATCTCACTTGGTCCTGATATATAAATCTTCCTGTATGTTACTGTATTATTTTGCTAGTTTTGTCGAGGAGTTCTGTGTCTCTATTAAGAGATATTGGTCTGTAGTTTACTTCTCTTTTGATATTTCCCTGGTTTGGGTATTAGGGTAATACTGGTTTCACAAAATGAGTTGGAAACATGTTCCTTCCTCTTCTTGTGGAAGATTGGTATTAATTATTCTTTGAACATTTAGTGGACTTCATCAGTGAAGCCATCTGGCCAGGGTTCTTCTATGTGAGATGTTTTTAATTACTAATTTAACCCCTTTACTTGCTATAGGTTTATTCAGATTTTCTACTTCTTGAGTAAGTTTTGGTAATCTGTGTCTTTCTAGGAATAGTTGAATTTACTGTTTCAACTAAATTATCTAATTTGTTGGCATTTTATTTCTGTGAGGTCGGTGATGGCCCCTCTTTCATTCTTTATTTAGTAATTTGAGTCTTCCTTCTTTTGTTTCTTATTCAGACTAGCTAAGCTTTTGTCAATTTTCTTGATCTTTCCAAAGAACCAAACTTTGGTTCTCTGTTGTCTTTCTAGTCTCTGTTTTATTTAGTTCTGTTCTAATTTTTATTTTTTCCTTCTTTCTACTTGCTTTGCATTTAGCTTGCTCTTCTTTTTCTCTGTTTAATAGTTAGGTTATTGATTTGAGATCTTTATTCTTTTTAAACGTAGGGGCTTACAGCTTTAAATTTCCATCTAAACACTCCTATAGCTGCAATCCCATAAGTTTTGTTACGTTGTATGTTCATTTTCATTCATCTCAATATAGTTTCTAATTTCTCTTTTAATTTATCCTTTGACCCATTGGTTATTTAGTAATGTGTTGTTTTATTTCCACATATTCATGAATTCTACAAATATCCTTCTGTTATTGATTTCTATTTTAATTCCAGTGTGGTTGAGAATATATTTTCTATGACTTCAGTGTTTTTAAATTCACTGAGACCTGTTTTATGACCTGGAATATGGTCTATCTTAGAGAATGTTCCATATGTACTTGGGAAGAATGTGTATTCTGCTGCTGTTGGGAGGAGTGGTTTATGTCTAATAGTGTGTTCATATCTTTTATTTCCTTTATGATTTTCCACGTATTTCTACACTTTTTTGAAAATGGGGTATTTAGATATCCAATTATTGTTTTAAATTTCCTGTTACTTTCTTAAACTCTCTCAGTTTTGTTTTAGGTATTTTGGGGCTGTATTGGTAGAGAATGTATTATTACCTCTCCTAGGAGACACTTCCTTCAGCTACCGAAACGATCTCTTCCTTATTTCTTTAAAACCTTTACTCAAATATCACCTTACTGGAAGAGTTTTCATGATTAGCCTTACACATGGTAAAGGGCAACAACCATAACCCCAGCCACCAAGCATGCCCAACTGTTTTTTCATGTCTCACTTTTTATCTATAGCACTCAAAGCTTCTTCATAAGACACAATTTTTAAAAACTGTTTGTTCACCAGCCCACTCCAAAATATAAGCTGTAAATCATCAAGGGCTTTGTTTAGTTCACTTCTAAATCTCTGGAAGCTAAGCCAATGCTTAGCTTATAGTAGGTACTCATTAAACATTTGTTGAATGAATGCACTAGAGCAGTGGTCAGCATACTTTTTCTATAAAGAGCCAGATAATAAATATTTTAGGTTTGTGAGTGATGAGGTCTCAACTCTGCCAATATATTTTGAAAGCAGCCATGGATGATATGTGAGCAGAAAAGCATGGCTATTTTCTAATAAAACTTTGTTCACAAAAATAGACAGTGGGATGGATTTGTCCTACTGGTTGGAGTTTGCCAACCTCCTAACTAGAGAATGACAACTACAGGGAAAAACTCAGTGACTGACAATGACTTTAGGAACTGTGGCATTGTCTATGGATTCAGAAACTGAACGTGGCTATTCCTTTGTATTGTGGTGTATTGTGGAAGGAGTGGTAACATTGTAGTTGTGCCCACAAGCATTGGAATATGCTGAGCATTAACAGCTTTGGAGAGATGTCCCAAGAATGTGGGCGTATTTGCCTAGCACACCTGGATTTATTTTGCCACCTATCTGCATGGCACTCTCCAAGTCAATGGGAAACAGGTATTAGACATGTTGGGTTGCAGTGCATTAAATAAGTGTTTGGGAATTTATCTCATCTAGGCTCCTTTGTCAGAAAATTTGCTCACAGTGCAGTTTGGGCAATGGTTCATGTCATCTTGGTTCCCTGGCAGTAGCTGGTTAGATCATGAAGAATCAATACTGGGCAAAAACCCACAGCATGTGAGACTCTACTTAAAAAGATGAGCTAAGACAGAATGTCTACCCTTAAGCAGTTAGAACTTGGAGACCTAAAGATCAGAAAGAAACAGAATGGGGGTCTCTGGGGCATATTAACAATGGACTGTTAGAGTGAAAGTTTGTCAACTGCTACTGGGGGGATCATTGGGCTGCCTTGGTCCAGAACCACATTTAAATCCCAGCCTGATTTAGGCCTGGTTCTATTACTATTTTACAATAAATCTTTAAGCTTTATTGCTATTAAACTATACTGAACTAAAACACACCTCAGACTGAATTTTATTATCTAGATGGCTTGTACTCGTAAATCAATTCATAATAGTCAGAAGTTCAAACAATGTCTATAGAAAGCATTTTCTGCCATTTTGTGGTGGTTGTTCATTTGTTTATTTTTAGCATAGACAATGAAAAGAAAGGTTTATTTTAAGTCACTTAAGTTAACTCAGTGAGGTTATTCCTTTCAGGTTTTTTTTTTTTTCAGAAATGTAGGTTATTTTGTTTCCCAAAATAAAAATTTAAAATGGTTATTTCATAAGGGAAAATTTTGGGTTCAATGTCATTTCCTCACACAAGAAAATATAAAGTGAGAAATTATACATCAATATCACCATGCCGTTTTTGGCAGATTGGAGCATATGGGTATCTATTAAAACAGTTGAAAGACAAAAAGAAGATCTAAACAATTAATTGTTAACATTCAACAATAGCTTTTCTAATGAGAGAGAAAAAGGTTAAGAGAAAGATTAAAGTATTAAAATACTCAGCAATATTTCTTTTACTTTGAACCAACCTGTTATGTTATTGTAAATGATTTCCTGAATTCCTCTCTACTCAGCCTTTGGATATTATTCTCAAGATTGTTTTCAGGTTTTTTAGTCTCTTCCTTGTTCAAAGAGCCTTTCATGCAGCCCTAAAAACAAAACCTAACACCACTTTGTGCTAAACGTTACAATGATTTATCTGTTTGTATATTGCTTTTTATATGTGTGTATGTGTACATGTGTGTTTGTGTATGTGGATATGATTCATGCATGTACATTAAAACATAGGAACATCTAATAATAGGCAATTGAATATTTTCATTGTAGAGAAAAAATTTCATTATTTTCACATTTTTTGTTACCTAATGAGTATATTTCTAATTCCAGACAGAGCAATGGGGACCCCTAACTGAACTAAGGGAAGATTAGTAGTGACTAAGTGTAGAAACAGTAACTTATTATATAAAGCTTTGTAAGTCATAATATGGGTTGCTTTTTACTCTGAGATGGGAGGATTTCAAGCAGAGGAGTGACAGATCTTTTTAAAAGTCACTCTGGCTGTCATGTTGAAATGGTTTGAAGGTTCAAAGGTGGAGGCTATTATAATTGTCCAGGCATGATATAATGGTGGTTTGGGCCAGAGCAGTGATAGTAGGAGAGTGTTAGAAGCAGTCAGATTTGTGCTTCTGTTCTGAAAGCAGAACCAATGAGATTTGCAAATGTGTCATGGGAGAGAAAGAAGACTTTTGCCTTTTGTTGATGTTTATGAATCCTTCCAGTGTATCTTCATGTATGTACAAGTAGATATACTTAGTTTCTCAATTTATTTTACAAAGTGTATAATGCTACATATTATGATGTGGGTATTTATACATTCATCTTATTTAAAGATATGTATGGAGCCCTTCTGGTTTCACATATGGAATGCATAGTCTCTATGTAACTAGTCCCTAGTAACAGACTTTTGAGTTGTTTCCAGCCCCTTGCTATTAAATCCAATACTTCTGTGATTAGCCTTGCATGTGAATCATTTCTGTATGTGTGCAGCAGGTCTACTGGCTAGATAGATCCCCTGGAGTAGGATTGCTGGGTCAAAGCATAAATGCATTTATAATTTGAAGAATTAATTCTCAAATTCAATATTTGGAAAGTGTTTTGAAAAGCTGCTATTCTTTTCAATTAAAAAAAAATGGTGAGATCTTTGCAGCTGAGTGGTTTTGGCTTGCTTGGTCTGTGTGTTTACTCTGAAGAGGCTCAAAGAAACATATTTTCGAATTCAACTTCAGAAATATATGGACTTTTATGGCTGAATTTTTTATATTTTTCCTTGTCCTTATTTTTGTTTTTGTAAAATTATCATTGTATTGAATACCTCTCTGTTAAAAGCTTGTATAACAAGATGATTATGGACTCCAACTGCTAGTGAGCCTGGGTGTGAATCTAAGCTCCATTCATCTGTGACCTTGGGGAATTCAACTCAAACTCTCTGTGACCTATATCCTCGGTGGTAGACTATGAATAATAACCATCCTATCTCATTGTGTTGTTATGAGGTTAAGTAATTTAAAAATACGTAAAAACACTTAGAGCAATACCTGACACAAAAATGAACACTCTTCAAGTGCTGGATGGTTTTAGAAGTCACCACATCAATTTTGTGAAAAGATGGAGATACAATAATAATAATATTACTTTGTTTATACATATTCAGCTTTCATCTAGATGGGAGAGTACATTTATTTATATAAATGAAAATTAGTTAATTAGATTCATTCCCTCTAATTTACATATAACTTCCTCATATGCAAAGTATTCTAAAAATATCAAGTTGGGAGCTAAAAAGTGTTTTTGAAATATTCCCTGACTAAACAAGACAGCCAGATAGCAAGTTCTTTGAAATACAGGCAGGCACTATTATAGACTTAAAGAATTTAAAAAGAAAAAAAAAAAGGATACTTTTTCTATAAAGAGCCAGATAATAAATATTATGCTGCAGAGATGCGAGCAGGAGCTGGAGCGCGGGGGGCTGCGGCAGCGGGAGAGACGTGGTCGCGGTCTCGAGGAACATGCAGGAAGAGAAGCTCAGCCTCCTGCGGCAACTGGAACTGCTCAGGGAGCTGAACACGAGGCTACGAGACAAGAGGGACGTCTGTGAGGCCCAGCGGCTGAGCAGTGGCCGCAGGAAGGCTCTGACCATGGCCGCCCTGCTGGGGCCCACCTGCGCTCCTGCTGTTGTAGTAGCTGGGCTCGCCCCCGCAAGACGCGGCTCTGGCCACCTTCCCAGTGCCCGCTGACCAGCCCGAGTGACTCACTGGGCGTTACTTGGTTACTCGGAGAAGCTGCCCCTTGAAGGCGACTCCTCGTGGCTGGGGGCTGCCCATCCAGGATGTGGGTTCTACCCAGTAGGCTGCCTGGCCTGCCTGACTTGCAGACGTGAAGGAACTAATCCTGGGTGGTCAGGGTCTCACTGTGCCTCCCTGCCGGTCCTCACTCTACCCCCATCCCATCAAAACCAGCAGAAAACCCCCTCTTCCAAATAAAGTCCGCTGACTTCTACCTCTTCGGCCTCCTGTGTGTGTGGGAGCCACAACATTTGAGAGGTACACGCATGAGATTTCCATCGTCCACGCGTGTCCCTGGTCATGTCCCCAATCCCTCACTGTCCGTCAAAGCTGTAGGAACCGAGAGACTGAGGCCACTGACTCCCAGGAAGCAGCAGGAGGGGTTCCCTGCCCACCCCCAGTCTAGAGAGAAAAAAAAAAAAAAGCATTAGATAATTATTTAAAGTTTCTTATGTGGACTTTTTATATTTTTGATTATATTTACATGTGAAATTGATATTGCTATAAACTAGCTAATATCAACAGTTCTAAATATGAGAAACACAAAGGTTATTCGATACTTAAGAAAGTTGGCACAGAGTCAGTTGAATTTTTGAAAAGATAACCTTCCCTCCAGAAGTGTTTTAAGAGACTTACATTATTTCAAAAATCAAAAGGACATGATAGGGCTTCCCTGGGGTGCAGTGGTTGAGAGTCTGCCTGCCAATGCAGGGGACACGGGTTTGTGCCCTGGTCTGGGAAGATCCCACATGCCGCGGAGCGGCTGGGCCCGTGAGCCATGGCCGCTGAGCCTGCGCGTCCGAAGCCTGTGCTCTGCAACGGGAGAGGCCACAACAGTAAGAGGCCTGCGTACTGCAAAAAAAAAAAAAAAAAAAAAAAAGGACATGATAGTAAGCAGTCAAGAGAGGGAATGCCGTTTGGGATGTGGAAGGAAACATGAGGGGATTCTGGGACACCAGTGATGTTTTGATGCTTAATCTGAGAGCACATGACATGGGTATCTTCAGTTTATGGAAAGTCATTTAGATAAACACTCATGAGATAATTTAAAATATTTTTTTAATTAAAAAAAAAAGACTTAGCATGCGTTAATTCACGCCCTTGAGAGATTTAAACATTCCTCAAAGGGGCCCTAGTTTTCACACTGAGTAGAAGACTAGGAACCTTTCAGGTGTGAATTGTTACTTTTATCCCAGCTTTGACCAGGTCAACTTTGTATCTACCTGTCTAATATTTCAGGGTTCTGAGTATATTTTGTTAGAATAAAGATAACTGTATCCGTTTCCTAGGACTGCCGTAACAGTACCACAAACTGGATGGCTTAAAACAACAAAAATGTGTTACCTCACATCTGGAGATATCTGGGGGCTGGAAGTCTGAAATCAAGTTGCCAACAGGGCCATGGTCCTTCTGAAACTGTAAAGAAGGATCTTTCCTTGTGTCTTCAAGCTGCTGGAAGCCTCGGGTGTTTCTTGTCTTGCAGTGGTAAGCACATCAATCTCTGCTTCCAGTTGTCATGTGACATTCTCCCCTTGTGCGTCTCTGTATGTTTCCATATTTCCCTCTTCTTACAAGACCACTGGGCATACAGGATTAAGCGCCCACTCTAATTCACTATGACGTCACCGTAACTTGACTGTATCTGCAAAGACTCTATTTCCAAATAAAGTTTCATGCACAGGTACTGCAGAGTCAGAACTTCAACATGTTTTGGGGGGACACAATTCAACCCATAAGAGTGTCCAAGGCTATGGTAAGCTCTCAAAGACACTGGGTTAGACAATACAAGCCACATAGAGCCCCAGGGGTTTTCTATCCATATGGTCTTGGTGTCACTCAGTGTGCCTAGCCTGGTGGCCCCAATGAATAATAAAGCTGCCTTAGAATGCATTGCACTGAGGTGCAAAATCAGCTGTCCCATTCTGCTGGATGCCTTCCCCAGAATAAATGCTAGGCCTTGCTCAGTTTCCTGGGTTCTGTGATGGTACAACGACACACTTGCCAAGAAGTGAGGGCACCCTGGTGGTCTCCCCTTTCCTCCCACCACCCTTCCCTCTCTGCCAGGATGATTATCTTAGTCCTTCTGTCCAGGAACATAATTAGACTTTGTCTTCTAGATCCTAAACTTCACCTTTAAACTGTTAGAAGTCCACGTTTTTGTTTTTGTTTTTTTCCCATAAGCCAAATGCTTTGCCAGCTAAATTGAGATCTGATTGAGAGACACACTTGTTATTTAGGTGTAAATCAACAAAGTGTTCCCCTTCACCACTCACCCCTTTAATGTGATTTAGTATTTCAGCACTGTACAAAGGATTATAGATTTCCTTTCATCTTGAACCACATAATTCATTTTCATATATTAGATCACAAATGACTGGAAAACTGGTTCTAATTCGCAGGTAACCATTTATGTTAAATCTAGTAGCAAGTGTTAAGCTCTGACACCTTCCCCTTGAAAACGTTGGGTTTGTTTTTTGGTTTTTTGGTTTTTTGGTTTTTTTGCGGTACGTGGGCCTCTCACTGTTGTGGTCTCTCCCATTGCGGAGCACAGGCTCCGGACGTGCAGGCTCAATGGCCATGGCTCACGGGCCCAGCCACTCCACGGCATGTGGGATCTTCCCGGACTGGGGCACAAACCTGTTTCCCTTGCATCGGCAGGTGGATTCTCAACCACTGTGCCACCAGGGAAGCCCCTTTGAAAAGGTTTTTGAAATAAAATTAAAATTCATCATCTGGAGTTGAATATTTTATGCTGCTGGGAGCTAATTACTGCACGCATCTCAGAAGTGTGTGCTTATCTCTCTTCCAGGCCACTTGTCTTAAACTGTAGGCTGTAGGTGCTACAATTGGTGCTAAATCCTCCAGTTGCCAAGTGGAATAAGGGCTGTTTGCACAAATTGTATTCTCGGGAGACTTTGGTTTGATCCAGGTGAGTGGAAATATACCTGCTCATTGCCAGCCCTGGCAGGATTTATTCCTTCTGGAGTGGGATTAACAGCTGTCAACTCTGATATCTACCTAGGAGAGAGGAACAGTGCATCACCAAAGCAGACGCAAAAAACAGGATGTTGTTTGGTCAAAAAGGAGGCCTGGAGTGAGTAAAGTTGGCCACTGCTGGGCTAGAGTCGACTTTTTTTTTTTTTTTTCCAGTACGCGGGCCTCTCACTGTTGTGGCCTCTCCCGCTGCAGAGCACAGTCTCCGGACGTGCAGGCTCTGCGGCCATGGCTCACGGGCCTAGCCGCTCCGCGGCATGTGGGATCCTCCCGGACCGGGGCACGAACCCATGTCCCCTGCATTGGCAGGTGGACTCTCAACCACTGCGCCACCAGGGAAGCTCTAGAGTAGACATTTTAGTCAAGCTACTTGGGGACATTAATATGGGCCTGACAAAGCCTGACTCCAGCTCTCCTCATTTTTTCCACCTCTGCCCAGTGTACCTTGTGACCTCGTAACCCAGGCAAATCATGGAAGGATAGCTGTTGCCTCTGGAGTCTGCGGCAGGTACCCTATCTTAGTTATCCACGTTCTTTCTTATTGTCTCTCTGGAATACTTGGCTTTCCATTTTTTTCCATTTCTCTTGAATAGCTGTGTACTTTTGCATTGCACCTTTCTATTTAGTGTCTGCTTCATTATTTGCCTTGCCTTTGCTTACCCTTGTCTTGTCTTTGCACACTAGGTTCTGTTTGTATCTCTTGCTCTTAATGGCCCTCCATATTGCTTTAATATAAATCCTAAAGTATTCACGTTTCTGTTTATTCAACTCCGCTTGACAACTGACTTTGGAGAGTTTCCTCCAGATTTCGTTACCCCCTAGTTCAGGGAAGTCAAATACTGGAGACCCCTGTTGCTGTTCCCTCATCACCTCACACGTCATAGACGTTGCTCTATCTACCCCATTGTTCCTTGCTGACCTAACTTGAACTGTGGATTCTTAACACACTTTTTCAGGCCACCATTGCCAATTTATCAGTGTTAGTACTTGAGATAGGAACAGTTTACTATCCTTACCCTTGTCTGGGCTTGTAGACAGGTTCCAGGTCCTCAGCCTAGGTCCATAAGTGCTCAACCCTGAATGATAAATATTGGTTAAATGAGTAAAATAATGAATGGTAGGAACAGTGCCAGAAATCTTGGGCTAGTTTTGTAAACTGCAAAGCTAAGATTCAAAGTATAGTTCCAGTACTGACTGCTGTATAGCCTTAAGAAAGGTTCCTACCCCTGTGAATTTACCTGTAAAATGGGCATAATAACAATACTACTCACTGTGTAAGATTCTCGTGAGACAAAACCAGATGATATCTGTAAAGCTCTGAGCACAATGCCTGGCATTTTATACATCCTTAGTGCGTATTGGTCATTATTATTGCTATCTATATCAATCATCTGCCATATTCACTAAAATCTACCCTTTGGCAGGGTTACTTTTTACTGTGAATCTAATTTATTTTAACATTTTCAGTACCATCACTTTAAGCACTAGAATAATGAGTTTGCCAAATACACAGTTCTGTTTCATAATAGAGGGGCCAGTTTTTTTTTTGAAAAATGAGGGATTTATTTTTTTTAACATCTTTATTGAAGTATAATTGCTTTACAATGACGTGTTAGTTTCTGCTGTATAACAAAGTGAATCAGCTATACATATACATACATCCCCATATCTCCTCCCTCTTGCGTCTCCCTCCCTCCCTCCCTATCCCACCCCTCTAGGTGGTCACAAAGCACCAAGCTGATCTCCCTGTGCTATTTGGTTGCTTCCCACTAGCTATCTATTTTACATTTGGTGGTGTATATATGTCCATGCCACTCACTTTATTTTTGAAGTCATTTAAATGCCCAGCAGAGAAGAAACCTCCCTGATAGGAAAAGCAAGTTTTCCATCTCAAATGGACTAGGTCTTGACCTAAGAAAGGTTTGTCTATAGATATCTTCATATAAAAACTGTAGTTAATGCTACCAGTTAATTATGTGAAATCAATAGATTCCTGGGGCTGTTTATATACACATTATTATACCAGCATATGCAAATATGCAAGCATATTCCTGATACACATATATGTTTTACTCTATGTAGTTAGAAACAGAGCTTAATTTTCCCTTTGATTTAAATTTAACCATCCAAATGGGTCTACCAGGGGAGGGTAGTAGAACTGACATTTACAACTGGCTTTGATATCACTTATTATTGAACTGTCCTAGGGATTATGTCTCTGTGCGGAGTCCTGATTCAAGGGATACTTTGCTAAGATAATGGAGTTGCATTTATTATCACTCAGCTGGTAGCTTTACGTGAAATACAAATGGCTATTTATACAAGAGGGTAGATGCAGTATTAGACCAAGGGTATATACAACCAAGCCAAGGTCTTCTGCTCCTCCAGCTGTTTCTACCACTAATATAAAAGCTGCATCTCTTATATTCCTAGCATGTTATGTTGCTACATGTCAGGAGTGTGCCATTAATGATAACAAAGATGGACTTCTGCCCAAGCTCTAGGTGATTAATTTATTCCTAAATGTTAACAGAAGAAAATTCTTCAAGTTGCTGTGTCTTTATAAAGGACTATGTAGAAATCATTATGATTATTATTTTGCCTAAATACTGAATTTCTATCTCTTCCATCTCTGCTTTTCATAGGGATCAAAAGTATAAGAAAAGGAAAAACCAACGATACTCTGTTATAATGTACCTTTCTGTCAAAATGGAATTTTTTCAAGTCTTCATTAGCTTTTTAAGATTTGCCTGATGAGACTTTCACTATTTCCCTTGGGTGATTATTGATAATTTGAGTTTCTATTGCTGATTTTTCCATAAAAGTTTAGTCTGTGGCTGGACATTTTAAGTATCAGCTCATTGTTCCTGTGTATATTTTGTCCCTTCCCAGAAACATATACAATTTACCAGATTGAATATTTCCTTTTCTTTTTTGTGGATTCTGTAATACAAATATTGCATACACATTTCTGAGCCTGGGGAAACATTCTTTTTGAGGGAAAATTGCTCTTTGGTACTAATTGCAAGTATATGATTTCACAAAAATCTATCTAGAGAAATAAAGTAATAATTTAAATGGACTGAAAGCTCGGGTTCAGCTCTATAAGCTTCTATAAAATGAAAAAGGAAAGAGAAATTATGTTCTGCAGGGAATAGAGTTTCAACATGTAATCTCAGTGCTAAATATAACAGGAATTAGAATGATGAAACTAACAAGATACTAATAGAAATATGCATGCTCCAAGGTTGCTATTATGACATCACCATTGTCCTTTCAATTACTTGAGTTCTAGCTCTAATGTATTGTCTGTGAACTGGACGTGACTGATTAAACATATTTATCTGAATATTTGAGTGTAAGTAGGAGTCAATAAAATAAGATATTACTTCATCTACTTGAGGTAAACAGATATGAACTCACAAGACCAAACCTATTAAGATCTGAATAATTTTGCAAGCATCACATACTTTATCAATCTAGGTGTAAGAAACAAATTTGGAAATTCCTAGAAAATTGACCAAATTTCTAGATTTCCTCCAGTGTCTGACAGAGCCTAAATGCCTGGTTAGAAGTCTAAGATCAATGACTTTATTTACCCAACTGGAGTCTCTATCTCTAATCAATGTGAATGTAACTGGTGATTGTGTTTCCATTCTTTTTGATCCAAATGGTTATGGATTTGTGCACTGAAACAAAATGTTCCACCTCAGTGACAGACTAAAGATGGCATAGTTTCTTGGATGATTAATTTAATCAAAACTCACTTAATAGCTGACAGACAATATGGGAAAAGCTTGGTATCATCCTACAAGCTACATCCCAGATGCGTCTGAATTAAAAATTCTAAAATTATTTAAGTTGATATTTTAGCACTGGAAATTTTCAGTAAATGAAAACTGTATGTACAACAGAAGTTCCCTAAACTCCTCTCTATGCCATTTATTTGTGAGACTAAAGAGGCCGTCTGTTCTGTTCCTAACCACTGTTCATCAAAGTAACAACATTCCCAGATTATGAAATACTTCCTAGTGTATCTAGATATTTCTGCTCTAGATTAAGTTGTGTACTTACCAAGAGGCATTCACTGATTTAATTAGTTATCGCATGTACTATTTACCAGGAACTATTCTAGGTTCTGAGAATATAGCAGTTAAACAAATAAATAAAAATTAGATTAAAAAATTCCTGTCCTCATGACACTTACATTCTATTTAGAGGAGAGAGAAAGATAATAATTTTTAAATATAAAAGATATAGTCATTTAGATAGTAATTAGATTATATCATTTTTTTGTGTGACAGATCACTGCAGACTTAGTTGCTTCAAATAACAGCCATGTATTTGCTTATGATTCAATAGGTTAGAAATTTGGGTGGACTCAGCTGGATGGTTCTTCTGCTGTTCTTCCCTAAGGTCAATCGTGTAGCTGCAATCATCTAGTGGCTCAGCTGGGGCTTTATGGTCTAAGATGGCTTCAGTCACACAACTTGCATTTGGTGCCGGCTGTTGTTACCTGATCTAGGGGCCTTATTTTGCAAAGCTTGCCTGTGCTTCATAAGACTTCTCATCCTCCAGTAGGGTAAAGTGGGCTTCTTCACATGGTGAACCCAGGGCAATGTTCTAGAAGAGGAAAGCTAAAGCTGTGAAGCCCTTTGAGGCCTAGGTTTGGAGTTCCCACAAGATCACCTCTGTTACATTCTTTTGGTTAAAGCAAATCATAAGGCTAGCCAGATTCAAGGAATGGAGAAATGAACTCCCTCTTTTGTTGAGAAATATATCAAGAACCATTGAAAACTTGACACGCATACAAGGATGGTATAGATTGTTATGGCCACTTTTTATAAACAATCTGCCTTAGATAGAAATACATATTTTGGAGAAGATAAAGCAGGCACAAAGATAGGGAATGCCATAGTAATGGGAAGGAATCCCAATGATAAATAAGAAGTATATATGTGAAAACTTGACTAGAGGAATAAGGCATGCGGCTGTCTGGAGGAAGACAGACAGGCTGTCTGTATTTCCACACAGAGGACATAGAAAAAATCCTGAGGTAGGTGTGTGTTTGGATGGTTCAAATCAAAATGAGGTGGCCAGGGGCTTCCCTGGTGGTGCAGTGGTTGGGAGTCTGCCTGCCAATGCAGGGGACACGGGTTTGGGCCCTGGTCCGGGAGGATCCCACATGCTGTGGAGCAACTAAGCCCGTGTGCCACAACTACTGAGCCTGCACTCTGGAGTCCACGAGCCACAGCTGCTTAGCCCGTGTGCTGCAACTACTAAAAAAAGCCTGCACACCTGGAGCTCATGCTTCGCAGCAGAGGCCACCACAATGGGAAGCCCGTGCACCACAACAAAGAGTAGCCCCCTCAAAAAAAAAAAAAAAAAAGAGGTGGCCAGTGTGGCTGATGTGGAGTGATTTAGGGGACATCAGTAGAAAAGGAGGCCAAAGTTATAAATGTGAGCCACTGGCAGGAGTTTTGCTTTTACTGAGTGACATGGGAAGACCTTGGCGGGTTCTGAAGAGAGGAGTGAAAAAACTGACTAGAACTGTAAAATGATCTCTGTGGTTATTGTCGAAAGAAGTCGAAAGAAGACTATTGGAGGTAAGGATAAAAATGGGGAGATTAATTAAGCTAATAAAACATAATTGTTTCTCAGACCAGGGTCATAGTAGTGATTATATTCTGAATTTATTTCTAAGGTAGTGACAACAAGATATGATGTCAGATTGGATGTGAGCTATGACAAAGAGAAGACAAGGATGACTCCAAAGATTTTTGGCCTATACACTAGTAATACTGGAATTGCTACTTACTAAGATAAAGAAGATTGAGGAAGGAGGAGATTTGAGTCATATTTGGAGTTTGTTGTTAGAAATTATCGTAGCCTAGGATCTCCAAAAAATAAAGTTGGATCAATGACTTAAATGCAAGTAATAATGGGGAGTGTGATCAGGAAGCAAGAGTGAACACAAGGAGAGAGGAATAGGGAGAGATTCAATACGTTACTGAATTGGCCACCTCTAAAGATCACAAGTCCCTTAATCTGAGGGTTGTCCTGAAATACATCTAAGGATGGTCTGGTCTTGAGGGAGGAAAGATTAAGCATGTATCCACTGGCTGTCATTCACTTTTGGCCCTGGGATATTACCCTCCTGGGATTCTGGCTTCTGAAATTGTATGCATGAGTGTTGTGTATTTCCACAGAAGCCCCATTATTGAGTCAAAAGAAGCTGTTGGGGTTGGAAGCCTTTTCTTTTACAACTTCTATCTTTTTGGTGTCCTCCCTAACTTCATTTTGCATTACAAACTCCCTCAAGGTCACGGTCTCTACAAATACTAATGCAAAAGCCTTAGGGTAGAAGCAACTTTCCCATGATTGATATTCTTCATCACCTATCCCCCTTTCCTTTCTAGATTTCCTTCACCTTACATCCGTACTTCACTGAATATGAGTTGCTTGCCTGAGAGATTGATTCAGATCTCCAAATTCAAGGAGTCTGAACCCTTAGTCGTCTTGTCTCTTTTGGATCAAGTACCATGTAATTGCCCATTTCCCATTGTAACTGGGAACAGAAAAAGACATCCCATGGGTTATCTGGGTTTATATACACAGTCATTCTTGGCTCCACATACAGCATAAACAATATCTGTTCTGGTAATCAGGATTTATTACTCTTACCAGCATAAAAAAGACCTTTCTTTGCTTGCAGGACAAAAAGGAGGTCAAATGCTTAGGTATAGTTTTACTGTCAAGTTCAGTGGAACACTTATATACTTGGTGAAATACTTCGACTATGGTGAAAGTATCTCATGGAAATGCATTCATCTCATTCAACTGAACCCAATGTGGAGAAGGAAAACCCAGGTTCTACAGCAAACCTCTGGGAGTCATAGTGTTAAGAGGTTTATCTTATTTCCTCCTTTTGCTTCCTAGACCTGAGTGGTCTAGCTATGGGGACTGAGTACCATTCCTGGCTACTGGTTCAATGTATATACTGCATTGTGGAGGACAGTGTTGTCCCTAAGCTAATGCCTTAATTGAGGTTTTAAAAGGACACTTCGCTCTGCTATTGAGTTGTTTATTTCTGGGTGATGGGACAGAAGAAAATACCAGTGGAATCCATGGAAGAAAATGAAATTCATGCATTTTGTAACTTTCAATACTACCTATATAAATCATTGGGGCATGTATCATAGTAAAGGTGTTGTATGATCTTCCTGGATAAGAAATTATAATACCTGAATCCTGCCCTCATTCTTTAAATAACTACCTCTGTAATCTTAAGGGAGTGGTTTCATTCTGAGATCATCTATAAGTTGGGGTGGTTAGGCTTATAATCACTAAAATCTCTTCCAATCATAATGTTTGATGATTTTATGCTTAGTAAATATAATTTTGATAAATATTACATAGCGTCTACATTATTTGAGAAATTATGCTAAATGTTTTATATGCATTTTCTTATTTAATCCCAAAAGTTTTTGAGTCTTTGAGGGAGATAGTTATATTAGTGCATAGATAAGAACATTGAGCAACAAATGTTCAATTACATGCCCCAAATCACATAACTAAATAATTGTTGAGCCAAGGTTTTTTTGTTTTGTTTTGTTTTTTTTCCAGATTTGGCTTCAGAATCTTTATTCTTAATTACAGTGCTATAGTAACTCAAGATTTCTAAACAAGGCTGTTGTTAATAATAAAATAATATTTCCTTGTATGTGAAAAAGGAGTTGCTTAATAATGCTTGCCACTGTAGTTATATGTGTTGGAAGAAATGTCAGAACATAGTCTAGTTAAAAAAGAAAGCCTTTCCAGTTGGAATTCAACATGATATAATTTTTGTTCTTAAGGACTTTTGGAGAAGTAGACCATTTTACTTCCTTTACCTGTATAAATGAGCCTAGTCATTGTTCTCTCTTTTTAGGCTTCAATTTATCATAATATGGAATCTCAGTTATGTTTATGATGCTTTACTCTTCAGGCAGACCATAATTCTCTCTTTGAGCACAAAAAACTGTTCTGAAAACTGGTGCTCTCATTTTACCTGCCTGGAATGAATTTATGCATACATTTGTACAGTAAGAAACACCCTGAAAGATAAATTTGATGCCCCCTATTCCATTGGCCTTATTATCATTGCTTTCAGTAGTTTCTAACACAAATAATAGGTCTTCATGCACTGAAAAAATATTTCTCTTCTAAGAACAATAGTCTCAGTACCCTGCCTTGGTCATATAGAAACGGCCATGTCCATGTGTCATATGGACAATCTATCTTATACTCTTAGCTTCTAAGGTAGTTTGTTATGCTTTCAGTGAAGTCCTCTACTTTTGTTATTTTAAAAATGTATCATATGATATACTGCTTAGAATTTAGTATCATTGGTTGCCATTTTATTATTTCCTTCATGTTCCTAACTTCCTCATAGTCATTTCCACAATAGATATTTTTCTAATCTGAATTATGTTCCAGTCTCTCCCAATTTAATGTTACCAAAAAATTTCATTAGCCTGCTGTCTGCACCTTCTTACAGATCATTAGCACCAAACCTGAAGAGGTCCACTTGATATCTCCCCCAGAAGGCTCTACAGCCTATTAATCATTATCCTTTACTTATGATCTTTAAGTTCATGTTTAATTCAAGTGCCTGTGTTATTCCCCGGGCCAATCTGAACAGAATTTACAAGGAAAGCTGCAGGAACTTTGTGCTCCCAAGGTCTTAATAGGTATTTTAAAGGATCGTAAATATCTTATACTGCACCTATACATTGCCTAGCAGATAAATTATAAACTCCTGGGCATGTCATTTAAGATCCTCTATAATTGCTTATTGTTTCTTTCTTTTTCTTTCTTGGAGTTTATTCTTAAACTAAGATTCACCAAATGCCCATTAGAGTCCTTTCTTTTGGGTAATAGCAGTGTATTTCACAATCTTCTTACACAATGTCTCACTCTGGAAATTGCTTTGACTAATTGTTCTCACCTGAAATGTCTTCTTCCATATGTTTAGCCAGTGCTTTTTTTTCTTTTTCTCCTACATTTTTAATTTATCTGGGTTTTGAATTATTTGCCTTTCCATTTTGGCATTTGTGCAAAAAAATTAACTCGTTCCTTCAGAGCAGTAACGATATTTTCTTCTTATCATCTGAGAAACTGCTATAATGCCAAACACCCAACCAATAGATAAAAAATACATTTGGGGCATAGTCACTATTTCAATTACTTTTAGAAGAATCTGTGCTTATATTACTATGTGGTTTTGTCATTAATGATAAGCATATCTGTCTCCCACGTAATGCATTATGTCTTGAGTTTTGCAGTTCTGGATTGAATCTCATCTGGATACAAATTTTGTGATTTTGTGTAGTTATTTAATTTTTCTCAACCTTATTTGTGATTATACAACTGACTCATAGAATTATTGTGAGGATCAACTGAGATAATATCTATATATAACCTGTTTTCTTTAATAGCATGATCAATCTTTAAAATTGTGATTCTTTTTTCCCTCCCTTCAGGCATAGTCTACACTTTTCTGTCATTTTTTGTTTTCTGGATCTTCTATGAATAATGAGCCTCTCATTTATATTCTCATACACCACTCAAACCCTACCAATGTTTCAAACATCCTTTAAACCCAGATTTAAATTCGTACTAAGCTATTTTCTAGTCTCATGATTTGGGGCAAATAACTTCTCACATCACAGTTTCATCACATAAAGAGGAAGAATACTAATAATGCCCATCTCAAAGGGTTGTGCTGAGCTGTAAAGGAGAAAGTGAATAACAAGTTTGTAGCACAGTGCCTGGAATAGAGGCACAGATTGTCAGGACTATTCATAGTGGCCATGAGAGAGAGACTGAAGGTCATTTAGAGACTGTGATCTCACTTCAGCCCTCGGTTCCTTCCTCCTTCCCCCTGAGCTTTGATTTTCTTTGTAGCAGAGAGAAAAAGCCTAATTGGCTTGACTGATTTCATTTTTCTATGAAATGTTTGATATGTGCTTAACTTTGGCTCCCAGTATTTCTATATGGAAATGACATGCGCATTTGATGAGAGTAAGACACCACAACTGCATCAGTGTTAGTTCTTCTATACTCCCCCACCTCTGCCCCTGACCTGCCACACATCAGAAAGGTACTCTGACAACTTAAAATGAGAGTAAATAATGCTGCATATTTTAAAAATCCACTCTGTCCACAATTTGCCTTAATTTTATAGAAACACAATTTAAAGATTCACATAAATTCTTGTTTTTTTAACCCCAACTAAAGACAGTTAAAAAAAAAATAAAGTCTCTAGCTAAGTATAATGATCTAACAGAAAACCAGAGTCATATTTTGAAATACCATTTTTCTAAGGACTTAAACCTGGGGTCATTTTATCTTGGTCGTCTATCCACTTGGGCCTTACATATTAATTTTTTCCCTACGAAGTAATTCATCTCCCTCCTCTAACTCAGACAACATTAATATAACCAGTAACAGTACAATTATATTTTATTATATGACACTTAACTAAGATTGGATTATTATAGATTGCAAACAATTCAAAGCAAGAGGTGCATACTTGATAACGTTTAGGACAGTAGGCTATTATTCTGTTTGAATCCTTCTTAACAAAGAACTAAATAAAATGATAACTAATCCTGGTAACTAAGGAGCTCAGTGAAATCTTACAGTGTGCAGGGCCATTAACAGTTAATTTGATCTATAAACATTCACAGAATATGCAAAAATGTGTCTGGTAATACAAATAATGATCTCTGAAATTTTAGTTCTATATTTAACCACATCAAAAGTTTATAAGGTAGCTCATGTGAGCCCATCAGTGTGTTAGCATAATAGATACACAGCTGTTCCTTGACCTAGAGGAATCTGCAATTAGTTTATTAGCTTAGTCATTTATTTTGTCAGTCAAAGTCAATCAACATACATTGAGAGATTGACAGCTACAGTTTCAGATGAGTTGTTCTTGTTCTGTTGAAGGGCATGCTGATCCCTTAAACCTGAATGTATTTATGTGATTGTCACATGGGGAATGGTGTGACAACCAGGAAGCATTTGCCTCTGTATCCTTGATTGCTTTCTAAGATGGGAGACAGCTTGAATCCTTTCAACGGAAGGGTCCTTTGTTTTGCTGAGCCCTTGGAAATGAAAACTTGAATTTTATGTATCAACAGTGAAAAAGGCAAGTGGCTCTGAATAATAGAATGAGAAGAACGTGGATTTCTCAAGAACAGTCTCAGGGGAAGAGAATGGGGGAAGACAGAGCTAAAGGAGACGTCAAAACTGCAGAAGCCATGTGTACTCCCTTCAAGACTCTCCGAAGTTCATCCACAAAGAAAAAAGAAAACCACATGAAGACTCACAAACACACAGTGGGATTGAATGCAACCAAAAGCTGAGTACATTATCCGAGATGGCACACAATTGTGATTTGCAGAAGCAGGTCAAAAAGAGTTACGGCCAAGAAGAGAAAACTTGATGGAGATTTGGTCACCTGACATTAATTTGGAGAAGGGATCATGGACTTCCAGAGGCCACTTTGTTGGGATCTATGTTAAGACTAATTTCTTGGTATCAGGGGGCAAGCTCTTCTCTGTCTTCCCTCTCAGTAGACTTATTGGAAAATTTAGATAGATATAGATATACTCATAAATCTATATATTTCCATATAAGCTTCTTTATAGTATATGACATAGAGTACATTATATGCATTTTATATATTATATGTTATATATTCAAAAACAAATAAGAAATGATTAAATGAAAGTTTTAGAATTCTGAAGATGAATGAGAGGCTTATCAGGAAATGCTTCCCAGATGTGGCAGTCTTGAACACGAATAAGATTTGGCCATGAGGAATTTCTAGAAAGGACATTCCAGGTGGAAAAAATAATGTGAGCAAAACTTTAGTGTTCCCCTGTGTGAAACCATTATAAAATTTAATTAGACAACTTTATCTTGATTCCATGAGTGGCTTGCCTTTGTTTTAGGAAACTCTTTGCATATTAGACACATAGATCCTTCCTACCACCCCAATTTTTCTTTAATAATTTCAA
The DNA here is from genome assembly GCF_003676395.1 of Aethalodelphis obliquidens. Lineage (NCBI taxonomy): Eukaryota > Metazoa > Chordata > Mammalia > Artiodactyla > Delphinidae > Aethalodelphis > Aethalodelphis obliquidens. The sequence goes on along the minus strand of NW_020837965.1, from coordinate 10,238,793 downwards.
GATTAAAGGAATTTTAGGATTGGGATGTGACTGAGCTGTCAGTCACTTTCAGCTGCTTGGAATAAGGGAGTGTCTGGACAACTAAAGCACAACTCCATGCTATGTTGTTTGACTGAAAAGAGTTTTATATTATTCAGAGACTCTCCAGACTTCAGTACACTGTGTTTCTAGCTGTTGCTTTTTCCTCCCCCAGCAGGCAGGTGTAGGATAAACAGTAAGGAATGTCAGACCTTCATACCAAATAGTCACCAATATAAGTCACATTCTTGTAAAAAGATGTAACAAAGTTACCTAGAGTTAATTTCTCCATTACATTGTTCATAAATTTCTATGCAAATATGATGCCACTCTTAAGTGTATAAATGAATGTTATCACAGCTAATATAAGTTGAAAATATAAACACTTTGAAGAAAGGTTCCATAGTTTACATTGATAAATAAGTGATTATTCAAAGAAATTATTTATATTACAAGCAGGATATCATTTACTGAATTTTTACCTTGTACCAGGCACTATGCTAAGCATTTACATGTATTACAGTGACTTTTAATCCTAACACCCTAGCCCATTTTTCTACTAAGAAAAATAAAATACTAAAATACAATCCCTATTAATGGATAACTCTTTTGACCACTTATATATAATACACTTTGCAGCAATTTTATCATTTATTTTTTTAGAGTAACTCTATGAGTTAGGTTTTATTATTATCCCCACTTTTAGATGAGTAACTAAGAAATAGAAAAACCAAATAATTTGCTCCAGATGACCTGTCTAGCAGGTGATGGAGTAGAAGTGAAACCCCGGTAAACTGATTTCAGAACTTATCCTTTGGTCAGCAAACATTTTCTGTAAAGGGTCAAAAAATAAATATTTTAACTTTACAGACCAGACAGTCATTATCACAACTCAACTCAACTGTTGTAGCACAAAAGCATCCAAGTGTAAAGGAATAAGGGTGCCTGTGTTCCAATAAAACTTTATTTATATAAACAAGCACTGGGCCAGGCTTGGTTCATGGTCTGTAGTTTGTCAGCCTCTACTCTAGAATTGTAATAATACATGCTGATGTATGGAACCATTTAAGGCAGACCCAAACTTGTATTGTACCACTATAATGAAACATTATTTTAAAATAGAGGAACATGAGCCCCATCAACCATTATGCTGCACAGCAACAACCAGTTTTCCTCAGAAAGTATATTTTTGAGTCTCAGTTTGAATATTAGGAATAAAATAGAGTTGACACTTGAACAATGCAGGGGTTTGGGGCGCAACACCTACTCAGTCGAAAATCTGCATATAACTTGTAGTTGGCTCTCCTTATCGTGTGTTCCACATCTGCAATTTCAACTGTACAAGAAATCCTATTTAAAAAAACATATCCATATAACACCTGGCTCACTTTTGGATTCCTAAGCATTTTGTTCCCTGTGTTTGCTAAACAGATAATTTACTAATTCAACATTTATTGAAGACTTAAGTACTGAGTGTAGAACATAACTACTGAGTATAGAGGGTTAAGTAAGGAATAGCCTTGCCTTTAAGGACCAAAGGTCGGTGGCACAGAACAGATGTGCAAGCAATTTGGTCATAATTCAGTAGGATAACTGCAACAATGAATGTAAAATCATGGGAGATCTAGGGATGGAGGAAATACATTGAATGGAGGAAGCCTTGGAGTTTTGACACAAAAGTGATATTTGACCTGATTCTTGTTGGAAGAGTTCACCAGATAGAGGAGGTAACCTAGGCAGAAGCAAAGTGAAATATATACAGGGCCACCACTGTGTGGGCATGCTTGGAGAACACTGAGACTTGTGGCCAAAGGCAGATAACTTTAAGGAGAGATGGAGCAGGTAAGGTAGAGAAGTGGCTAAAGACAAACTGGGGAAAGTATTCACATTAAAAATGCGGGCATGTTTGTAATCAGGAAACAGTGGGATTTTGAAGTAGGTAATGACTGAATCACAATTGTTTTCAAGTCAGTAAGTTAGTTTTTCAAATTACTTGCAGAGCTTATTTGAGGAGTATGTTTAGATAATTTACTGTCCTACATGGTCACAGTGTTTCAGGCCACTGTCATTTTTAACTATACTGTTATCCCAGCCTCTTAAGTGTTCCTCCTCTCTTGTTTTTTTTACTGTCTCTGTAGTTTTGCCTTTACCAGAATGTTATATGGTTGAAATCTTACAGTATGTAGTCGGTTCAGATTTGCTTCTCTCACTTAGTAATATGCATTTAAGGTTCCTTCGTGTCTTTTCATATCTTGATTGCTCATTTTTTAAACACTGAATAATATTCTGTTGTCTGTAGGTATCACCATTTATTTATCTGTTCATCTACTTAAGGGCATCTTGGTTGTTTCCAGGCTTTGGTAGTTATGAATAAAGTTTATAAACTTCCATGTACAAGTTTTTTATAGACATAAGTTTTCAATTCACTGGCATAAATACCAAGGAGTGCAATTGCTGGATCTTATGGAAACGGTATGCTTAATTTTGTAAGAAACTGACAAATTATCTTCCAAAGTGACAGTACCATTTTGCATTCACACCAGCAATGAATGAGAGTTTCTGTTATGCCAATTCCTTGCCAGTATTTGGTGTTGTCAGTATTTTGGATTTTGGCCATTCTAATAGGTATATAGTGGTATCTCATTATTGTTTTAAGTTACAATTTCCTAATGACATAGGATGTTGAACATATTTTCATATGCTATTTGTTATCTGTAATTTTCTTTCCTGAGGTGTCTGTTAGATCTTCTGCCCATTTTTTAACAGAGTCTATCTCCATTTTTATTCCACTTCGATTCGTTCTCTGCTTTGCACCCAAAGCTGATCTTACTACTGTATCACTTCCTTGAGTAAAGCTTTTCAGGCTGTCCACTGTGATCTGGCCCTACCAACATCACCCCTGTCACCTAGCACCAACCATTTCCTTATCTTTGTTCCTTTGGCATGAGCTGTCTTTCATTCCTCACATAAGTCATATTTACTCTAGCTTCAGGGTCATCCCATGTACTATCTCCTCAGCCTCAATAGACATTCATTTTCTGCTAAATAACTTATAAGATGTCCACTTTGGCTTACTTTCTCAAGAAAGCCTTTTTAAACTTACCAAATTGTGGTGGGTCCCTTGATATAAAACTGTTTTTTTGCTTTTGTCTTTTGTGGACGTTATCGAAATTTTATTTAAATAACTCTTTAGATAATTTCTTGCTCAGATATAGTTTTCATGGGAGAAGGGACCTTTTCAATTCCATCATGATGTCATCACCTGGACACAGAATAATGGTAGGCACTCAAATTTTGCCCAACTTCATTAATGAATGGAGTTAGAGAAATTTGGGTCAAATTTCAACTTCACTTCTTTATAGCTGAAACATTTTAGGTAACTTCTGATTAATTTCAGTTTTAGTTGTTTTACTCTAAAAATATTAAAGATGATAATTCCTATTTGGCAGATTTTTTTAAGATTAAATGAGCTACATTTAATGTGAATGCTTTGTAAACCGTAAAGCAGTACAAACATCATGTATTTATATAATTGAACATTTAGTTTCAGGATTATTTTTTGAATGGGGCTTAAAATAATAGACAGAGTACTATTGGTCTTTGAGATGTCTGCTTTATGAATATATTCAAATTCATTATTTTTATTCCTTGTATATAGTGTTTAGACTAAGACCATACTGGAATCAGCATTTTGCAAGTTGTGATTCTTAATATTGATACATGGTTTCTGGACTTGTCTGCTTTTCTTATGATCTATTTTCTGCAGGCTCTGGGTGATCATCATTTTATAGATTCAGGATAACAGATTCATATTATCCATTTTTAACTGATCGTTCATTTCAGCAGAGTAATCGGGGTGACAATCATTTTATAGATTCAGGATAACAGATTTATATTATCCATTTTTAACTGATTGCTCACTTCAGCATAGTAATTGTTTCTGAATCTGCTAAAGATCCCCTATGACAGCTTTTATAGACACAGAACCACATATCATGATTCTGCGACATGTAAATATCTGAGATTGCTTTTAATTGTGAGAAGAAATTTGTCCAAAAGAATCAAGGAAAGCACAAAACCACAATCAGTGTCATATAAAAGGTACAAATTAACATTGAGAAGCATAATTCTTGAAATTTCTATCCATCTTATATATGTAGATAATATGCTTCTCTAATGTGAGTACAGAGTTATTTCTGAAAGCAGATGCTTTCTACTGTCTTGTGGGATATGTCTGTGTATGCCTGAGCCTTACTTCTTTGTGGCAGCCAAGATAAATAAAGCAAAACCATCTCCTGAAAAGCATGAGCAGAATATCTGTAGACCATTAATCTTCATCCATCCTCATTTTGCAGGCAGTATATATGCCATTTTCTATGTTCACTTAGGGATTTTCTTTCCAACTTTTTCCCTCATTCTCCTCCTCATTCAGCTTAACTTTGATCCTGCTTTGAATCATTTTATTTGACAGACATTGTATCCTTCCACACATTGGTTCAAAGTGGCCAATGTCAGTTAATATTTCACCTTATTGAACACGTGACTATATATTATAAATGCACTAAGAGATAAGGCCCCTCTTGATTCAGTATTATCAGCGTATGTGTCTCTTTTCTTCTTGACTCTCTGACTCTCTTCATTTCTCAGGCTTTCTTTTTAACTTCTGCTTTTCTTTCTTAGTTCTCAATTTCATTAATTTGTTGCTCAGTTTTATATGCCTGTATCATGATTTTCCTTTCTCCCTCCCTACTTTTACGTGCTCTTTGCCTATTCAATGATGAAAGAAGTGGACAAGTAAAATTTAGTTTAAATGATTTCACCTGCATATCTGCAAAGAAAATCAATTATTCATTTTTCAACCAGTTGTTTTAAAACCATGGAAATACATTTGTTTCTTCCCTGGGGATGGGGACAAGGGAAATAACATTTAACTTTAAACCCTTGCCTCTTTTGTATAATATGCTTTTTGCTTTGGTTTTACAATTCCTTTCCATTACTTTTTTTTCCTAATCAGTGGCCTCCAGAACTTAAGGCATCAGAGCTTTACCTAAATTTAATGGTTCAGAACCCTAAATTCAATTCTGACATGTATTGCTGATTTTCAGGATCTGTTTAGAAGTTGCTAGAAATGACTCTCTCAAACTTTCTGAAAAATTGCAAAACAGCTACTCCTATGTCATGATCCTTTGGAACTCACCCACCAGCACAGTAATTGTGTAAAAGAAGATAGTATTAAAGCAATCAAAACTGTAAATCGTATAATTGTCACTTTTGATCCCCCAAAACTCCCAGAAGCTGATGTCATTTTTTGATTGCTTCTTGAAAGGGCAATAGCAAGATGCATGAAATAACTTTTGACATTAAAAATACAGAATTGGAGGCTTGAATGTTTTTTCCCCTCTTATTTTATTCTTTCTTGAGCTATTTTGTATTTTAGAATGTCTCTACTGGATTCTAATTTTGTAGTGGGTTACTCCAGTTATGTTTTATTTTTGACCCTATGCAGCCATTAAGAGGCTATCAAATGTAGACTTCTAAGGTTTCCACTTCAACTAATTAATTAGGAAATTAGTTTGCAGTTATTTGATAAAATTGGCTTCACTCTAAATGAATGTGTTCAAAATTCCCAAAATAAAAACCAGATTATTTAGGGTGTAAGTTCTAGTTTTAGTGAAGAAAATTGGGAAAGTCCTGGCAATACTGAAATAGAAAATTATAAGTGGGAAACTTCAATGTTTTGGACAATTTATGTACATTTTTACTTAGAATCTTTTCTTAATAGCAGAATACCAGGCTTGAATGTGCATAACAATCTAACACTCAGCACTCTCACCCTTTTAAAGTTATTTTATCTTTGTCACTAATCTGTCTACCCTCCCCAATTATCCATTTATATTTGTTCATTCATATAGAATTTATTTTTTATTTACTAAGTGAATACGAATACTATATACCAAAAAGATCTTTGGTTCTTACTCATTTTGAGGCAGTTTTACCAATATACCTCTAGTCTTCTAAGAAATTGTGATCTTATTTCTTCTCTGTCTTCTTCATCCCCTTCATTGCACTTAGCCCAGATTTGGATTTAAAATAGAAAAAGAAACTGTACCTACTCCTCCTCTCCATTCCTATAGTGCCACCCTAGTCAAGAAGCTCATCTTGTCTCATGGAGGAACAGACATGATGAGTAAAGATTTTTCCCACACAGAAAAACTAGCCCAGGTAGAGTAACTGAGCCATGTACAGAGAAGTACAGATTTAAGGTTATTATTGGAATGAAATGGCTAATGTGATGCTGAAAGTCATGAGATACATGAAAGAAGTAGAAAACTCTTGGTCTTTAAGAAACTGAACATTTGCATTCTCTTTAGTACAACATCTTAGCTCACTCTGAACAAGACAAATATCTACCTCACAATCTAGAACAATGATTGACATGTAGTAAGAGCTCAATAAATAATTGCTTCCATTATTTTTATTTCTGCAGGATCAGGTTTTTCCTATTCTTGAAAGCTGGCTAAGTGTTATTTTCATTATCTGGTCTGCCTTATTGCTCCTAGAAGAAAGTAATATTCCCATTCGAGAACTGCAATACTTTATCTGTCTTTAACAGTGCTTTAATTTCAAATGTCTGTTACACTTACTTTTGTCTATATATAGCATATCATTAGAGCCTAATTTCTATGCAGGAAGGTATCTTGTCTTATCATTCTGTATCATCCATAATTCCTACAGCAATAATGATTATATATTAGGCACTTAAAATAAGCATTTGAAGGAAAATAATAGTAAATTTTCTTTAAGACTTGATGGGATATGAAGGACTACTTCTGCCATTTGGACTCTTATTTCTTAGGTTGTGGATCCATGACTTACAACGAGGGGGATGCAATGTTTTCTGCTTCCTGGAAGTAGGGAAATGAAGTCCTTTCGAGATGTTGGCTCCCAAGGGATCTAGACTCACTCATAGGATAAGTGCTCAGCAACTCAAAGGGCTATCACTTCAAATTTGTACCTCAAAATATGCAAAATCTCTACAAGGTATAGACCTTTTGGTTTACTTTGTTACAGTTGAACCACAGATATGATGTCTGAGCATGTTAATGGTCTATTATGACAGTTTTTACTCTTATATCAGGACAGGTCTCCCCTCTGGACACAGTGCAAAGCCTGGTGAGCAGGGCAGTTAGTTCTTGGATAAACACGCTCAACCACATTCTCCTGAGCTTTACTTTGTGCCTTGCCAATAGCCCATTATTCCAATCCTCAGCTTATGCTTGGACTAGAAACCCAAATCTGATTCTTCAAAAACATCTGTTCAGCCAGCTGTTCACTGCTTCACATTGTTGGGGCCTATATCTTGTCAGTCTTCTGGATTTCTTCTCCATGAGTGACATCTCACTAGCTGTAAAAAAGTTCTCATACTACTTTATAGCAGTGCCCACTGCTATAAAAAACTCCTAATGCAGAATTTCTGCATCTCTTCTTGTGCACCCCTATTACTCATCCTTATGTTTTTGATTAGCATTGTCCTCAGCTGCTTCATTTTTTTAATGAGTGCTACTGCATACCCATTGTGCATTTCTAATAGAGCAGATGGACTGCAGTCAATTTCCCTCTCCAGTCCACCTCTGCCAGAGTGTTCTAGAGTGAGCAAATCTGGACATGGTGTGCTGTAGCATAAAATTTGCTGCCTCTAGTTCTGCCACATGCATTGCAACAGGACCACAGACACCTGTAGTCCCAGTAAGCTGTGATTCAGGTGACTGGGGTCTCCAAATTTACTTCATGTTTATTACCCAGATGCAGAAGTTATGCACCATTTAGCATTTTGTAGAACTCGCTGATTATTTAACTTGTTTTATATCTTAATGTGGATGAAGAAGTTCTTTTAATTTACTTTGCTCTCAATGTTTAAGTCTCTAATATTTTCTTATTATAAATGTATAAAATATTCATAAGTAAAAAGGTAGGAATAAAATGATTAAACTCTGCATGAGAGGAAGAGAAAAAATAGCCCTGACCAAAATATGTAAAAACAGTTCTATCAAACATTTGACATTTTTACTAAAAAAAAAAATGATTATAGTGCTCTGCATGAAGTTATCTAGACATTCAATTCATTTATTATTAAGCTGGGAAATGGCCAGGGTATGTATCCCAGCAATTTTGACTTAAATTTTAGCAATAATTTCAGGATCCATTTGTTGGTGCTTTATCACAACCTATGGCTATATTTATAGTCTATGATGCTAAAAAATGTTTTTATATTGCTTTTGTTTTGCTATTTTCTTATGATATTTTGTCAAATGTCTGTCCAGCTTAGATTCCTGTCAAAGATGGAAGTCAGGTAGAGTAAAATTGAAAGAAAACATCAAGATGCTTTTTCCACAAATCTCAACACCGTTCTGGCCAATAGATCTCTATTGTTGAGGTGCTGAGGACTAAGTATTAGGTGTGGTGTTGCTTTGAGGTAGGTTGAGGTTAAGTTACAAGACATGAGGCTGCAGATAAGACTTGGAAAGGTGAAAAAAAGATCAGACCATGGAGAACTTTGCTGGAACTTAGAATGTACCCATAGAGCATTGATGAGCTAGTGAAGGAATTTAAGCAACAAGTTACATGTTAGACTTCTCTTTTAGAGAGGTCACTGTGGGGAGCTAGGTTACCTTGGTAGGGCTTACTCAGCTGATGACAAATAGTCCAAGCAAATTGTTAATTCACGTTAACCCACTAAAAATATAATTTAAATGGCATGCAAATAATGGAACAAAAGTTTTCATGATGGTTTTATCTTAAAAGATAAAAGTAACATTATGAAAATAAGTTTATTTGGCTTATATTAAACCACATTCAGGTTTTATTTTTAAGCTATGTGGGGATTCTTCTAAGTAACAAAGCTATAAACCTTAATATTTTTTGCATAGTTTTTCTTATAAAATTATGTGATAACATATTTTGGGTTCTGAAATTTTCATTGGACTTTAATGTCATTAACTTCAAGAGGGTCAAATTTGTAAGTATATTTGAGAATTTTACTATTTTTTTCCAAGATATTTGTCTTAATTCCTTGATATGCACACCATTTTAATCCCCATTAATTACATCTTCTAAAATTGCTTAATGGCCTAAGCCTAACCAATTCTCATTTGAAATGGCTTTGTGTATGATTTGCAGTTCCACTGTCTACACAGGAACAATTGTTGAATTAGGAAGAAAAGGAGAAAAAGGAAAAGCACTCTTCCTAAACACAGTTTTTTCATAATAAATGCACAACTATGATAATCATATGGAGAACGCCACCCCCCACAATTGTGCAGTACACAACCTGCCCAACTCCTTGTGACTGTCTTGGCATTTGAGATCTTCTCCAACAACACATTCATCTACTCTTTCTTCTTTTGCAAAATAAGCAACATAATTTTGAAATCAATTTCCATGGTACAATTTACATTGTAGAGCCAGATGTTTGCAACTGTTATAGACATGGAAAGATGAACCCTTCAAAGAAGATAATATAAAGTATAGAGAACTTTAAGCAGAGAACATGGAGGAAAAATAAACGTTGTAAATGATTTGTTGATCAATGAATATCTTCTGATGGAAACTTTTGCTTCTCTACACAACCTCTTAAATAAGGGGAATTGCATAGTGTGCACTCACATAATAAAGATGATCTGAGATAAGGGGAATTGAGAGAAAGGGGCATACTGGAAAACAAAACAAGGTGAAATATATGGAATACACAACTTATAGGGGTTGATTACTTGGTGAATGTGCCAGGGACAGAAAGGAATATCACAAGGGAATCTCAGATGTTAGGACTTCTGGCTTGGGAACACTGTGTGTATGTATTATCTCTTCATTATGTTGGGGTATAAAAGCAGGAGCAAATTTAAAGAGGGAAATAGGATTAGTTCACTTTATACCATAGATTTCTAGAAGACTGTTTCTTATTCATATTTAATAAGGACTAAGATGCCTGGTTCTAGCCTTTGTAGGAGATGTCAAGCTGAAGAGGAAAATTTGAGAATCATTGGTGTATGGGTGGTATTTGGAAACATGGGAGAGGAAAAGGCTCTTAAAGAGATGAAGTAGAATGATAAAATGCTGAAGACAGGATGCTGGGAAAGACAGTTATGGAAGAAGCAGAGGAAAAGTTCTGGCTGAAAATGAGAAGGAACATTCAGAAAAGGAACTGAACAAAGATGGGGTGAGTTTCTGTAATCCATATGTTGGATAAGGCTCCATCTATCCTCAGAGAGCATCCCATGCTCAACTGTGTCAAAAGTCATAGGAAGGTCAGGTCAAGGATGAATGACTGAGGAAAGTCTCATCATTTGGGGTATCTAAGAGGATCCAATCAATAGCTCCTCTTTTCCTTGGCCAAATGTGAATTAATTGTAAAATAAAGAAAAGGAAAAACAACAACAAAATAAAGGTGCAATTACCAAGAGAGCCTAAAACAAAGGATACTACTTTGTGTGAAAGCTAACCAAACCCTGGAATAGGCAAACTGGTCTTCCTGGTCATAGGCAAAATTGGGTCAGAGGCGGTCTCCCTGCACTGGGGAGATTCCGAGGAATGACGTGTGCCTTGGAGTAGCAGGGAGAAGACCCGTTCCCTGTGGATATCCTGCTCTCAGAAGGAAACACGGAGTCCATAATCATTGAGAGAGAGTGAGCAAGGGTAGGAACAAGAACAAGAGAGAACTCCAGCAGATAAAGATCAAATCAGAATGTCACCTTTAGGGTTTCCCTCGTGGCGCAGTGGTTGAGAGTCCGCCTGTCGTTTCAGGGGACGCGGGTTCGTGCCCCGGTCCGGGAAGATCCCACATGCCGCGGAGCGGCTGGGCCTGTGAGCCATGGCCGCTGAGCCTGTGCGTCCGGAGCCTGTGCTCCGCAACGGGAGAGGCCACGACAGTGAGAGGCCCGTGTACCGCAAAAAAAAAAAAAAAAAGTCACCTTTATTCCATGGAAACATGGACTTGTAAACACTATTCTGCATGACTAACACTTCCCAAACTGTCAAAGCAAATCTGCTCAGCCCCACTCTGACCCTCCCAGAGAGGCTGAGCTGGCCTTGCTGAGTCTGGCCTAGAGAATAGAGAACACCAGATTAAGAGAGGTCCATTTCAAGGGCATGGGACTGCTACACTTTGCCCAGGGCTGCTCAACTCAGAAGGCCCCAGCTTGGGGTTTAATGATCTATGGCCACTGTCTTGAAATTCATAATAATTTTATCTTTGAATATATGCTTGGCTTACCCTGACCCCATCTCTTCCTGTCTCCCCACATCCTTGAGGAAAGGTTTTTGACTCTTGGGCCCCCATCACCTCAGGTCACCTGGCTTCCCCCTCCCTGCCCCTGCTCAAGGGCTAGCTCCCTCGGCCTCCCCAGCCTCACCCTGTGGGGTCCTGGGCTTAGGCACTGGGAAGGAGGCCCTGGGTCAGACATGGGTACCCTGCCACATCTTGGGATGGGACATGGCTGTGGCCATCCTTTCCCAGGGCTGGAAGTGTTTAACCAGTGACTGGGGGTAGGGAGCAATTCTCTTACCAGTTTTTATCCAAGGGTATATCCCCACTTGGAGGTTGTAGCTATTTGGTGGTCACTTATTGAAATAGTTTGGGAAGGCAGGTGGGCGGCCCTGGGAAAGGGAGATTGACCCTGCTTCCACCCTACCCAGCGTATCAGTCCTGCAGCTGTGTGAGGAAGGAACCCTGCTCTGAGCATCCTGGGATCACAGCACAGGACCAGGCACGGGGATCCTATGGGGGTCTACACTGGCCCCGTGAGTCCCATGGTACTAAGTGGTACTATTTAGTAGTACTATTTAGTAATACTATTTACTATTTATTACGATTTAAATAGCAGACAAAAGACAGGTTGAGAGAAAGACCAGAGAAGAAAGGAAAGAGCTTTATATTTTAGTAACTTTCATGGCACATTTTCTTTTCTTTGAACAAGAGGCCCCATCTGCTCATTTTGAACTGGGCTCCACAAATAATGTGGCAGACACCTGACATATCTAAGATGGGCTGAGCCACATGTTCTCAGTTCCTTCTGTATAAGGCACCAATTTGGGCGGTCACTGAGGGCTGAGGGAGTAGAGTGAGGCCAAGAATATCGTTCAAAGGGAATTTCCTTCACATGCACTCAGAATGATGGGGAAAATCTTCCTCCTCGTGAGTCATAATTAATCCACACACACTATTTCAGGTGACAAAATCAGAGCTCTGTTTAGTGCAAAAACTCTTATATGATGGAGGCAGAGCTGTAGGACTTCATGCGTTTCCTTTTCGGTAGAAGAGTCCAAACCGCACTCTGCACCTAATGGCTCTGGCGGGGGAGGGCACACTCTGAGGCACTGCAGTGAAGGCTGGTGGCGTGGGAAGTGCGGTACTAAGCGCTGTAAGGCAGCGGTTCCCAACCTTTCTGGCACCAGGGACCGGTTTCCTGGAAGACGATTTTTCCATGGACAGGGGCGTGGGAGGTGGCGATGGTTCAGGCGGTACTGCGAGTGACGGTTCTGGCCGTAATGCAAGCAACGCTTTGCCGGCTCGCCGCAGCTCACCTCCTGCTGTGCGGCCCAGTTGCAGACTGGTACCGGTCCGCGGCCCGGGAGTTGGGGACCCCTGCTGTAAAACACCCCCTGAAGATGCCCCCGGGCCTTTGGGATCTGAAAGATCTTATCAGGAAGCATTTCCATAATCTTCTGTAACGTTAAACTTGGTCTCAGTGGTTGAGTCTATTTCACACTTGGGGCAGAAAGGCACAGCACAGGGAGATCAGTTCGGTGCTTTGTGACCACCTAGAGGGGTGGGATAGGGAGGGTGGGAGGGAGGCTCAAGAGGGAGGGGATATGGGGATATATGTATATGTATAGCTGATTCACTTTGTTGTAAAGCAGAAACTAACACAACATTGTAAAGCAATTATACTACAGTAAAGATGTATAAAAAATAAAAATAAGAAAAAGAAAAAAATAAATAAAGGCAATGATAAAGGAACTGTTTCATTTTGTCGAGATGAGCCTGCCTGCCGAAAGCCCAGCACCAGCGGGAGAGACACAGTTAAGCAGCAACCAGGATTCTTCAGTCGGTGGGAGGGAGTCTTGGTCTGATCAGAGATTCATAGCAACCAGAGGGCTGGAGCTTTTAGGCACTCGCCCTTTTTTTCTTGTCCACTCTGTAATTCCAGGAGGACATAAGGCATTTGGAGGCACCTAGGCTGGGGAAAAAATGCAGGATTGAGTTTTCAGAGTCTGGTCTCAATGAGCATGTCAGAATCCCTGCTTCAGCAGCCGTGGAGTGATTACAAGGATTAAATCAAGCACTGCTGGGGAACTTGGGAATTATCTGGAAAGCAAAAGCCGTGGTGGGGAGGAGGGGAGCTGACAGTATAACACATGGGGCTTGGAGCCTGACCAGTTGGGATATGTATATAAAGGTGACTCCACGGCCACTCATGCCTGCAGTGCACCCATTACTCATTCTTCGATAATAAACCTGGAATTCAGCGCTCTAGTGCTCTCTGGTTTCCTTCCTCTTCTATTCCGAGTGGTGGGCCATCCTTCCCCTTTCCTGATTTAACTAGCAGGTCACCCTTTGGGAAAATGGTGTTAAAGGGAGAAATCTGTAAAATGACATATCATTTGGTGTGATTTTATGTCTTTTCAGAGGTCTTGGAAACAGCAGCCTCTCTGTCCCCTTGTGTTTAACTCAATTCTCCAAGCAACAAAATTTTGGAAGCAAACCACTAACACTCTTCAAATGGTTCACTCTCAAAAGAGCATTAGGTATTTTATTCCGTGGACCAACTGAGGAGAGAAAAAAATGTCACAGCACTCAGCAGGGCCATTCAACTTTCACCAGCTGAGACAGAGTTAAGCCTTTAGAATTGTTGCGCCCTAAAGGAAAATAAAACACAAGGAGAGGGAATTAAGATGATCTTGCATCATTAAGCAGTCATGTGCATTACTGAAAGATTTTGCTTTCTTATTGGGGCTATTAAGTATCACTTTGAATAATGGCTCCAGAGAGCAAAATGCCAGAACAAAGGCAAAAGGAAATGTGAAAATATCAGGAATTAAGAAAATCAGGACTGGGAAAAATAGATCTTTCCTGCAATAAACTTTAAAAGTCATACTCATGCTCACATATATGTAAATAAAAGATACATGTAAAGCAGAGAGATTCATCTCTCTTATAAAATCATTTCTATAATCCAATGATTCTCTCTAGCTTTTATGAACCCGTCCTGTGTTCTGCAATAATTTATATCAGTGTGTTCAACTTTTATTTTAATCAAATGTAGAGGTTTGTACTCACTCATAATAAAATACACTCTGAAGGATTGCTTTTGGAAAGTTTTGCACTTAGCTGGGAGTAGATGTTTCCTTTTCAAATTGAAGGGGGGTAGGATTAATATATTGAAACTTTGGTAGCATAGCAAAATGAGAATGGGGCTGACAAAGCAGTATAGTTTGTCAAATGTTTCATGCTTCCATTAGATGAGAATCGGCTCATGTGCTAGCACCCAATGGTGGGGGTGAGTGTGGGTGTGAATTATATATTTTGCTTATGACACAAGCTTATTATTTTGCAGTAGTCTATGTCTTGAATTAAGAGCTAGTTCCTGGCTCTTATGTATAGGGAATGTACTAAGTAGCTAAATTTTTAATTAAGAGGAAAGTAGTATATACAATTATTATCCAGCTCTTCCTAAAGACCTTTGGAGACCAAAGCACAAGGCATATGTTTATGCAAAGGTGAAAGAAGGGCCACCAAGGGGCATTCTCTGTAGTACCACATTTTGCCTAAATCACAAGTTGATGGCAATATTGTAAATTGGTTGGAAGTTTTGAGGGAAAAAAAAACATAGTTTGATGAAGTAATACTGAAGATCCTTTGGTACCATCAATCAGATAACATTTTGGTTACCCAAGTAGTAATAACAAGAGGGGCACATGAGAAAAACATGTGAGAGGCCAGGGTTTAACACCTGCGCTAAAAAAGACTGTCTCCTGAGATTAAAAAGAAAAAAAAAGGTTCAGAAGTCATTTTGGAAATCTTTATTTATGTTAATTACAGTCTTTGAAGGTCACAAAATGCAAGTGTGCTACTTAAGATCACACCTATGGTAAAATCTTTTGTTTTGAGGTACAGTTAGGTAAAGTTGCAGGTAATTACTATTGGTTCTCATCCCTGGAAGTTCCCTGGGTGAACCCAGCCCCTGTACATGGAGGGAAAGGAGACACCAAAGAAAGAGGCAGCCATTCCAGATTGGCAGGCGGCAGGTTTAATAAGCAAGGGAACTTACATAGGAGACTTGTCTTAGGTGGTTGCAAAATAAGCAGATCTCCAAACCTGCCGGCCAGAATCTTAACGTTTCTATGGAGGCTTTAACTGTGTTTAGTCATATCTTCTGTCCGGATGGTCTCAACATTTTACTCTTTCAAGGCTGGTCCTTGAAATGGCTCCCACTGTAGGAACAGTGGGAAGAATGTACATTCCAAGGACTGGGGAAGGGGTGAGAGGCCTCTGATTGCCCAGGTCCAGCTCACAGGTCAACTGGTGGTCATGTATTCTAGACGACCTCCTCCAACAATCACCTGTTTACCTTTCATTTTCTAAAGACTTCTGACTTTTTGTTTCTATCATGACTCTGCCAACTGATAAAAACTGCAGTTTGATGAAGAAAAATAAAGATATAGTCTAGGTCAGAGTTTCTCTTAATTTAAGGAGAATCTGGAGTCATATTTACATTTGTACTATAGACTCTTTAAACCTGATGACTTTCAAAGTCTACTTTCCACCTCATTGCTATACTATTCCTACAATTCCTACTGCTACTAGGAAGAAAGAGATAAAAGGTAAACATATCAAAAATATCTATTGTTCTAGAAAGTAATGTTTAATTACAATGTGATTAGGCAGAAAGAGTCCCCATCCCAAACTCTTCCCCCAAAATTAGAGAATTAAAAAAAAAAAAATTGCTCCCTGTAGGGTTATTCTGCTTAGCTGAAGTTGTGGAAAATTCTTGACATAAAAGAAGGTTCACAAAATACAAAATACGTTGACATTACAGGGTCTTACTAGAAGAACAATTTTGATTATTATAATATTCCTAAAAATCCAAAATTGAGAGATCAGAGACATTCCAAATGTCTGAGAAATTTTGAGACACAGTTTTAAACATTCTTTTCAGGGAAAATAGTGCCTGAACCATTTTTATGGAGAAATTGTCTAATATTTTGTGTATGTAGGTCAGTTTCATAAATAAGGAATTGAAAATGACACATCTGCTATTGTAGAAGTTCAAATTTTACTGTTAAATAGATTTTTTTTTTTAACTTTAAAATCTTAGTTATACAACTGAGACTTACTTGGATCAGAAACTTTTAGTCCCTTTAGTTCAATATAGTCAAATTTAACCTTATTGAAGAAATTAAAACAGAGCTCCTGCCTCATTGCACAAATCAACATATCAGGTCTTAGAGTCAAACTCAGTCTTCACAATGTTTAATTTGAATGAATAGATTAACGCCTTGTTAACTCTGACCTCTTCCGCACAGAATTATTTCTACATGTTCAGGTAATTGACATAACAGCTTAAACAAATCGTTTTACTTGAGGCAGTTATCTAATTACATCAAGTATCTGGCTTCATTTCTTCTGCTGCATGAGGTTGATTCTGTGCGGCATTTTTGGCTTCTCTGTATTATGTTTGTTTGGTTCTTTTTCTGTAATTACCAACTGGAGAGTAAGAAAGGCACCAAGTTGTGAGCACTGACAGCAACCCCTTGAAAAACACTGGCGTCCAGTTTTGGGTACAATTTGAGTTGATTCTGAGCCATCCTGGTACTCAGGTTGGGTATCTAACTTCCATCTGTGGCCTGTTCTTCATTCCTCAGGGACAGATCAAGTCCCTTCTGCACCTGGCAAACCATGCAACATTAGAGCTTAGCAGGGAGGAAAAAGGTAATCTTTTTCTTTAAACCCAGCGGGAATTCAACATACTCTTTGAAACAAGAGGGTTGATAGCCCTGTAATTTTAATCTGGGCTGTTATGCATTTTTAATAAAACTACAGATACTCATCTTCATACATGCCCATTTCCACTGTATCACTTACTGCTCAAATTTTTTTATTCATATTTGCTGTGGGAAATAACTACGTTATACAATGTGCAGTTCCTTGAATGAAGAACTTTGGCTTTTAAAACTTTTTCTCTTCCTCGGCATGAATCAAATCCTAAAATTATTAATTCTCTCTGCAGACTCCATATCCCAATTCTTATAAGGGTCCCGAAATTCTTCCTTGCTTGAAATGTAGCCAGCTGGGTTTTAAAAGTTTTGATCATGAAGGATTTAGAACAGACAGGAATTTTTCCTTGTGGGGAAAGCTGAAGTTTTAGCAGTTGTCAAATGTGAGTCTATCGCCATGTGGATTCCTAGGGCAAAGCCCCAAAAATGTGTTATAGCTTGAACAATATCTATAACAGAAAAAGTAAAAGGAGCTATCCACTGAGGCCTGTTTGCTCTGGATTCCAGGTCCACCCATCTCCACGGAGTGGTGGCTGCTTTTGTAACTCTGAACAGTTGCCTGGCTCCGGTATTTTCTGGTATGTGGTAACCCTCAGCTGCTACATCCTTCCTAGCTTGGGTTGGCTTTGTCTGCCTCTCATGTTTGCTCTTTACCTCTGACTTCTTAGGCACCTCACTTCAACCTACTCTCCCACAGCACTGACTGTTATTCTCAGGTTTGACCTTGGCTCTCTCAATATTCACCATAAACTCCATTTCCCTGAGTTCAACACTTCTGAGGGAGGAAATAGATACTGGCAGTGGTTCTCAGTAAATGTTTTCAGGTTAATTTGTAGCTCACAGGGGGCTCTACTCATTTTAAACCCTGCTCCCTTAGAGTGTTAATATTTTTATTATTTATTAGTTGCTCACATAAGCAGTGAGTTTAAATGTGTCATAGTGGACAACATACAATGCCTGCCCTCAAGGACCATGAGGTTGAAAAGTGAGAGGAAGGATACCTAAGATCACCTGCCTCTACATAGCTTGACTGTGGGCAGTTTCACCTTCCTGTACATTCTCTGTACTATGTCGATTTGACAGAATATCCAGAAGATTCTTGGCTTTGTCTCTTAGATAGCTGCCACCAAGCGTGCAGGTGGATTTCTTGGCCCTCCGCGTCCTTCTGGGAAGCTCTCTTCAAATCAAGCAGAACACTTTAATTCCTGCCATTCTTTTCAGACATTCAAAACAGACTGGAAACTATTTTGTAGGAAGAGCCATAGGCAGTGTTAGCACTCGGGCCACCTTCTAATTTTGAGTTATTTCTAGACTTTATGGATATCATTCTAATGAGAAGGACACGGAGGGATTTTTTAAAAATAAGTATGTTAATTAGGTGCATTCAGGGTATGTTCTTGTAATGAGAGACAAATAGCATATTTCTTGTTTTGCTGACATGAATCTATTCTGTGGGACCAACTCTCCAGACTGCTGTGTTTCAGGTACTATGGAAGGTGGCTCTCTAGGAGCATTTAGAGACTGGAAGAATATTTTAGTTGGCTATTTTATTTTTTTCTTTGGAAGAAAGTAATTAGTTCTTCATTGGAACTATGCACTGCATGTTTTTTCAAGCCAAATAAATTACCTGAAATCAATAAAGAGGCTTAAATTTTAGCTATTTAATCTTAAGAAAAAAGAAAAGAAGGTAGGAAGGAAGGAAGGAAGGGAAGGAAGAAAGGAGGGAAGGAGGGAAGGAGGGAGGGAGGGAGGAAAGAAAAAAGAAAGAGGGAGGGAGGAAGGAGCCTGGTAGCTGGCTGAAACCTCGGCCCTGCCACGTGAAGTGTGTTACCTGTAGATGCCACCTCCGTAAAACTGGCTAACAATAGTTTCTGGATTTGGGTTTGTTGTGATAGAAAGAGGTAACACATTAAGCCTCCAGAACGACAAAAGTCCCGGGCATGAAGTGCTACTGTACACGCACTTGCCAGTCACTTGGTTAAAAGACACCAAAGTCAACACCTTGTGGGCCGCTGACACATGCAAACTAACGCAGATCAAGGGGGTGGTTCTACCCCAAACTGCACGCTGCGACGGGAAGAGAGAAAAAAAAAATACTAGCCGCGGGAACACTAGGAAGCACGAAACCTCGCGAGAAGACAGAAATATCGCGTAATTTAGACCCGCGGGCGGGAAATAAGAAGGAACCGGTAGCGCGGCAGCTACAAGGACCAAAGCGGTGAGTAGAAAACAACGAATGCATTTACAACCACAGCCCTTGAGGGGCTGCACCGTTCCTGGAGGGACTGCAGTACCAGGTCACCTGACTAGCTGTGTGGACACGATTAGTTAGATAATCCTAACCGCATGGCAATATAGGACTTTACTCTTTGCTTTAAGAAAGGCCTGAAACCCAATTGATTTGATCAAGAGATTACTCTTTTGAGCGGATAAGCCTGTATCTCAGGATCACAGGTTGCAAAAAGATCATTTATCAAACGTTTACTTTTTAAGACTCATGACAAGTTCCTCACGTCTCTGTGTCCAGCAGTCTTAAACTATATCACAATCGGTTCCACCTTCAACTACTTGCACCCAGATTCCAAAACAAAGATAAATATACACTCCTGACCTCCCCTTCTGAAACACAAGTAAGTAAAACACAAGTAAGTCAAGATGGTGTTCTCCCCTACTGCAGTGTGCTAATAACCTTGGCTTTGTTTGATCAGCAGGTTATTCTGGCGGTCGTTTGTGGTGTTAGCAGTCAGCAGAAGGAGCCAGGCAATTTTCTTCAAGTGTGGTGAGTGCTGCAACACTGATAAAGAAAAGCACGCTCAAGAAGAACTTAGAAGGGGCCCCTGACAAAGCCATGGGGAAGGAATGGAAAGAGGTGTGGGGAGGCGATGCTTAAAGATCTGGACCATCTGGTGAGGCAGAAAAGGAGAGAACAGGATGGCGGTGAGCTGAGAGTCAGAAGGGTGTTTTAGAAACAAAGAATGATAAGAGCGATGTTTCATGGGCATGAGGGGCAAGGTGGGTTTCTGGCATTGGAGTGGTTCTTTGTGGCTGGAGCGCAGAGTGGGGGGTGATAAAGGGCAGAAAATGTGCGGGAGAATTAAGCAGGGCTCAGTAGGGTTGGTAGATGAGTAGTTGAAACGCTGAGAGATATTGAGGTTATGGTGAGATTTAATTACCACGCAATTTTTGGTTAACAGATAAAAGCCCAAATTTAGGTCTGGTGGGGGTAAAGGGAAACAAGAGGATGGTTCCAGGACTGCTGATAAGGTACCTGTTCTTGACCTGTGTTCTTATTATATGGCTGTGTTCGTTCATGGAAATGCTGTCAGTGGTACCCTTATGACCTGTGCATTACACTTCAACAAAATATATAAGGAAGGAAAGAAAGAGAGGGAGGGAAGGTGGAGGGAAAGAATTATTTTTATCCATAAATAACTTGCTAGTGATAGGCTGACCTAATCCAATATTTTAAATTTCAGGGGGAAAAGAAATCCAAGTACTATAAGTAAGTTCACAACATTATTGAAATGACTGTCTAGGAGGACATGTTTGTCTATCTTTATCTCTATGGGTCTTGGGAGTTTTGATTCATGTTTGCAACGTTTGTTGTTTGAGTACTTTCACCATAGGCAAAGCATGCTTTCTTTAAACCATGAAATCTGTTCCAAAGAAACCTTAAGAAGTGCTTGCCAGTTACTAGCTTTGAGCAAAAGACTGTGTTAAGATGTGTTGCAGTAAGTGTAATTATACAATAAATAGGGAAGAACTATATACACTATTATGGAAACTGGAAGTGATGTCTAAAACTTATTATTAGTGAAAAAAGAAGGACATTAGTTTTCCTAGGATTGCCGTAACAAATTACCACAACTAGGTGGCTTAAAAGAACAGATATTTATTTTCTCACAGTTCCAAAGTCTGGAAGTCCCAAATCAATATGTAGTTAGGACCATACTCCTTCAAAGCCTCTAGGGGAGGATACTTCCTTGCCTCCTCCTGGCTTCTGGTAGCACCAGCAATCCTTGGCAATCTTTGGCTTGTAGGTATCACTCCAGTCTCTGCCTCTGTCATCACTTGGCATTTTCTCTGTGTTGTTTCTTTATAGCTCTGTTTCTTCGGCACTCACATTGGATTAATGCCCACCCTAAAGACCTCATTGTAACTTGATTACATCAGAAAAGACCCTATTTCTATATAAGGTGACATTTCATAGGTACTGGTATTTAGGATTTCAGCTTATCTTTCATAGGATACAATTCAACAAGTTTCAGAAAATATGTAGCGTGAACTTATTTAGGTATGTTTACATGAACATATACATGTATATACAAAAGTTTGGAAAGGACTAGAAAGATGAACACTAACTCAGTAGTGCTTTCCTCTAAGAGGAATGAAGAAATGTTTTCATATTTTTCTCTATTTCCAAAGCATTTGGATATTTTATGATTATCATTTATTACCAATATAATTAATTCATTCTTTCAGTGTATATTTATTGGGTACCTACTATGAATCTTGGGGAAAAAAAACAAAAAAACACCAAGATCTGTCCGAATAAAATATATGTAGAAGAAACATACACACCTTAAAGAAAAGTGTTCAGGGGCTTAAGGGCTATTTCACTTAGTATAATTAATTTAAGATTTAGAATTTTCTCAAACCAAAACATAGGAAAAATAGATATGCAGATCATATTTGGGTCTTATTTGACCTATTTGTTGTGTTCACAAATAATTTTGTAATGCCTTCTATATGTGGGTCACATGATTCAAGGTCAGGTGATTTCATTTATTTTGATCAACAGGTAGTAAAAATAAATTATGCAGATGGGTTTTTCTGTTGAAGCATAATCCCTAGTCTGGTCAGGATGCTTTTTGTCTAATAACATATATACAAACTCTCTATTCCAATATAGAATTATTAAGGCACAATTTGCATAATGATACCAAAATAGTACTTAATTGTGGTTAGATAGCCAAGATCTGTAGCATTAAGTTTTCTTAGAAATTTTAAACCATGATATATTAATTAAAACGTAACCATCTTCTGTTGCTTTACCTTCAACTTCACAGTATAATGTTTGTGCTGGGAGCATCTCAGCCCATTTTTTCTCCATGCTTTTGAGTTTCAAAGTGTCTGTGCCATTCTTGGCGATATGCTGACCAAGCTGTGAGCTCTAGGCCTGGGTTTAGTTTCCCTGTGGGCACCAGGAAGCCATTCTTCTCTGAGGCCTTGGAAAGCTCCCTGCAACCAGAGATCTTATAACTTTGGAACATATCGGTGCAGACCACTGGGCACCTTATACTCTCCCTACACCAGGAGGAAATCTCTCTTCTCCTATTTCTGAAAGGATTTTCTTCTGATACCTCTCTTTCTGAGACAATAGTTACTCTTTTCAATAAGCCCAGGTATTTACAGAGGAAAAAAAAATTGCCTGTAAGTAGTTTCTGCTATTTTCCTTATAGCTCTGAGGCAAGGGAGTACTAACAATTTGGCTTTTGCTTGTAATGGATGAGGAGAAAAATGCAAAGTTTAACGCAGATAAACAGCTCAAATAGGATCTTGTCGCTGCATTATTCAGGAATGTTTATGATAAGTTCAACATTTGCCAACAAAGCATTTGTAAACACGAAAAAGAGCAAACAATGCGTAGTTTGGAAATATCTCTGTTTGTTGTAGAGACTATTGCTCGTTCCAATCTTGAGAAGTAAGCAGAATAAAATATACTACATGTTTTAAAACTGTGCTTTCAACTAAACTGTTAGAGATGGATTGAGATAAACGTTGGCAAGTAATTGAGCTATAACTAAGTCAACAAGCCTATTTTTGTCTCCCTGAATGGAATCTGAGCCCTGATAAAGTTTATTCATAAACTTTGAACCCATTCTGTTTAGAATTGAGGTAGAACTTTGTCAAAGTCTATCTTACCTGATTGACATGAGCAAAGAAGTGTGAAGAAAATATATGTAAAGAATCATTTTGCTTAATTAATATATAGCTTCAAGACCAACAAGGGAGAGTATGTATTGATGTGTTTTTTAAGTTTTAATTAAATTGCTAAAGCTTATATTAAAAGAATAGAAATTAGAAGCATTTCCTTCGTATTTCTCAGCAAAATAGTGGACTTTATTTGAACATGGCCATGCACTGGTGAGCCTGAAACTGCCTGAATGATAGGGGACATATAAATACACCGCTCAGCACTTTCTCCCTCCAGAATTCAGTTATGTTTCACTGACATACTTGTCCATATCTTCACTAGAGTTTTATCAATAAAAATAAATATTAAACATTTTCAGGTTGCTTTCTGTTTTGTTTGTTGACTGTTAAAATTGTGTTCAGTGATTTTGTTGTTCTTTATTTGAATGTTTCCTGTCACCTTGGACAAGTGACAGTCTTTTCACACCACAGTTTCTTATCTGTTAAGAGGAGGGTATGGTACAGATGGAACATATACATGCAAATGTAGTACATTATGGGAAGAAGTGGTTATTATTCTAACATTCTCCAGAATTCCCCTATGTAAAATGGATTCTAAGATACTAGTTTCCTATAAAACATTTCTTTTTCCCCAATGATTTTTAACCATAGATGACAATGATATTTATTCATTCATTCACTTATGTATCTACTCATTCATTCAATGACCATTTTTGAGTGTTTGTTACATTCAAGGTATGGTGCCGAATATCAAGTATACCACAGTGGACGAAATGGAGACCGTCTGTTTTTTTTTTTCTTTTCACGGAATTGGTTGTGTTGTATGTAGCAGTGTGGGGGAGGGAGCTGGCACACACAGGCGTGTGGGTGGTAATAGGCCTCAAGCAATTCCATAAGTGAAGGATATAATTCTAATAAGCTGTGATAATGCTGGCAAGAGATGTGCATGCTATAATGGTAGATATAAAGAATAGCCTTTTGGCTAGAGAAGTTGCATTTAAGCAACTCCTGAAGGACAGAGAGTTCATTAGGTGAAGTGTTGGGGGAGGGGCATTCTAAGAAAAAGAGGCATGTATGAAGGCCTCGGGGTGGGAAAGAGTATAAAGTACTCTGAGATCTGCGAGAGGATTAATAGAGTTCGGATTCCAAGGACGAAAATAGAGGGATTCAATGTTTGGATTCCAAGGGAGAAAATAGATTCAATTCAGTAAGGTAGGCAGGACCAGACCAGAAGCGCCTGTAATGGCTTCAAATTTTTCTAACCCTGCTGGAAGCCACTTCAGTATTTTAAGCAGGAAAGCGTGACTTGACCCAATTTGTATTTTAAAAAGGATCATTCTGACAGCAGTGTGGAAATTGACCTACAGGCCAGGAGATCGAAAGTAAAGTAACTAGTTGTTTGGTTTACCAATTGCCCTAGAAGAATGGTGGTAGGGATGGAGACTGTTGTGGTGAATTTTATGTTTCAGCTTGGCTAGGTCTAGACACTATTCTAGATGTTTCTGTGAAGATATATATATACACACATACATATACATATATATGTTTGTATATGTGTGCATGTATATATTTAATTTGCGATTTATATTTAAATTAGTAGACTTCGAGTAAATCAAATTACCCTCTATAATGTGGATGGGCCTCATCCAGTCTGTTAAGGGCCTTAAGATCTCCCCCAAGGAAGAGGGCATTCTGCCAGCAGAATGACTTAGGACTTGAGCTGCCATATCAACTCTTTCTTGGGTCTCCAGCCTGCCAGCCTACCCTATAGATTTTGGACTTGCCAATTCCCACAATCATGTGAGCCAATTCCTTTAGAATAAATCTCTCTGTCTGTCTCTCTGCCTCTGTGTGTACACACACACACACACACACACACACATATATATGTATATATATATATATACATACACATGCCCATCCTATTAGTTCTGTTTCTCTGGAGAAGCCTGACTACTAATAAGCAGACCTAGAGATGAAAAAGTGAATAGATTCTCTTTCTAATTGGAGGTTTCTTATCAATTAAGTTTCATGGATTGAGTATAGGGGCCTAGGGAGAGTGAGACTCTCATGACTTGGAGATTTTTGGCATGAGCACCTGGGTCCATGGAATTAGCCTTAACAGAAAGGAAGAACACTTGAGGTGGTGGAGAATTGAGGAAAGGAAACCTAGAGTTCAGTTTGAGATATGCAACACTCCAAATACATAAAAGGTTTCCAAAAGAGATATAAGTATGAAGTTGGGTGTGTGGTTCCTCTGGAACCTCCTAAAGAGAGGTCTTAGACTGAGAAATACATTCAAAATCATCTGCATAGAAAGGATGCTTAAAAGTATGAAGTACAAAGAGAGAAGAAAAGAGCATCCAGGAGTGTTGCACACAATTGCAACATTTAGGAGTCTGACAGAGGAAGAAGAAAAGCAGAGAATATGAAACAGATTGCTTCTTTGATCACTATTTTTAAAAAATATGAAAAAGAAGTAGAATTTAAGCCACTGGTCACAAATTCAAATTTATGTCAGGGAGAGGCAGATGCAACTGTACATTACAGGGCGATATGTGTTTGGCTACTTTTATTGTCATCTGCCTAGTTTCTGGGTTCTTTAAAACTGTTTGATGTTGGGCTTCCCTGGTAGCACAGTGGTTAAGAATCCGTCTACCAATGCAAGGGGACACGGTTTCGAGCCCTTGTCCGGGAAGATCCCACATGCCATGGAGCAAATAAGCCCGTGTGCTGTAACTACTGAACCCATGTGCCACAACTACTGAAGCCCGTGCACCTAGAGCCCATGCTCCTCAACAAGAGAAGCCACCACAATGAGAAGCCCGTGCACCTCAACAAAAAGTAGCCCCTGCTCGCCGCAACTAGAGAAAGCCCACGTGCTGCAATGAAGACACAATGCAGCCAAAAATAAATAAAAAACAAAAAAGACAAAAAACAGTTCGATGTTAACAGAGCAGAAATATATATTTCTATAAGTCCTATAGTTTGATGGCCATGCACTTGAGACCTTACATTTAAGCCAATATCAAAGGATTTCTTTTAATTTCTGTTATGACCTGTGTTCCAAGTTGATTAAAGATAAGGTAGCAGTTGGGCCACATTTAAAGACTGTTTTTTTTTTTTAATAAAAAATGTATTTGAGAGGAACCTGCATTCCATTTTTAGTCAACTATTTCTTCTAACCAAACGATATGGCTTCAAAGAATTTCCCTTTTTCCTCTAATGGTAGGTAAAGATTTCTTTCTATAACTGTTCCGTTTTTGGTGACTTGCACATTGATATGCAAATGTGAACTTTCTTCCCAATTTCTATAGCACATCATGCAAGCAAGGGTATTTATATCCTAATAATGTATGGTGTAATAACTGAATACATTTTTGATCTTTGAATTTTAATTATGTCAGTGATATTTACTTTGATATGAGTGTGTTTTTCTCAAAAAGATCAAGGTTTAGAATAAGTAGTCAATTTAGTAAAATAGCCTTTTCATCATGTTTTATTATTTACTGAGTTCCTACAGTGTTCAGGGGACTTCAACTTATGCTTAAGACTCAGGCTGTATGCAGTGATCAAACAGTAATTTGGAAGCAGTGTTTATACATTTGATCTTGCCCACAGTTTTCTGCTTACACACTTGTGCTACTGAAAGGACCACAGCAAACTGATATGATGTGTGTGCTTGTCTTTAACATCATTCATTCATTTGTTAGTTCATTAAATCCACATTTATTGAGAATCTGCAGTGTGCAGAGTCCTATGTGAAGCTCTCGGGATATACAAATGAAGACCACATGGCCCTTTTCAAACAAGGGAGTCATATTTTGAGACATCAATTATAATTCAGTGAGATGTGCATATCATTTTATTATTTATTAAGTGGGAACACAGAGTTTGGAGTGTTTAACTTAGTTTGGGGTGGGGGATGGAAATGGCCTGAGACAATTTGCTTGGGAAGGGGAAAGCTGAATCTTCAAATATATGTAAAATATTCTCAGTAAATTGGGCTAGGAAGGGAATTTAGATAAAAGGAACAAGTACTCTGTGATGATTAACTGAACTAGAGAACATTAAGGCACGCCTAAAAAGAGAAAAGCATCACACAGTTATTTACGTTACATAAAAATTAGGGAATACATGCAATTGACATTTTTTAACATCAGCATAATCGAGGGACTTCTCTGGTGGCACAGTGGTTAAGAATCTGCCAATGCAGGGGACACATGTTTGATCCCTGGCCCAGGAAGATCCCTCATGCTGTGGAGCAACTAAGCCCGTGTGCCACAACTACTGAGCCTGCACTCTGGAGCCAGCGAGCCACAACTACTGAAGCCGCGTGCCTAGAGCCCATGCTCTGCAACAAGAGAAGCCACTGCAATGAGAAGCCTGCACACCACAAGGAAGAGTAGCTCCTGCTGGCTGCAACTAGAGAAAGCCTGCACACAGCAACAAAGACCCAACACAGCCAAAATAAATAAATAAATTTATACATATATATAAAAAAATAATCGAGCATTTATTGGTGTTTATTTTTGTTGATTACTGAGTTGGTTCGTTGAGGCACAAAATTCTATGGTATGGACTCTATTCTCAAGGAGTTTATAGGATGAGTGAAGCTAGTGCTTTACATTAGAAAGATAAATATCAATGCCAGCATATTAAAGTCATCTTATAGAGGCATAATATGATAGCCTGATTGTATCACTTGTATGTAGATTTAAAGACATCTTTCCTTTGAAAAATATTGTTTTATATTAGACTAGAGGAGTTGGAAATTTCCTACACTTAAAAATTTAAATTGTTAAAGATACCATATTTGCAAACATTGATATCTTTGATACACACTTTCCATCTATTATAAATTGTCCAGTTTAGTCTCAAATATATACATGTTACTTTATGAGGCTTCTAAAGGGCCCATTACATGTTAGGCACTGGAAATGCAAAACAAACAAAATATTTCTTTACATTTAGAGGCTTACAATCTAATGAGGAGAGTGAATAATTTTGACTTTTACATGTCACAGGAGCCATAGCAGAGGGAGCATGTGGTACTGTGTGATGAGGTGCAGCAACTAATGCTTACAAAATTCTGGATGGGCTTCATGCAATGGGGTCATTTGATTTGGGGTTGAAAATATGAGTAGGAAGTTATCAAGAAAATTCCAGGAACAGCAGATGTGAAGGTGGAATAAGGACTAATTTTGATATCTCCTTGCTGTCTGGTATAGCCAAAATGCAGGATATGGCATGTGATAGCAGAAATGTAGCAGAGGGCTCAAAACAGATTATGGAGACCTTTGTATAGCATACATTTTTATTAATAACATAGCATCTACAAGATTTAACATAAGCATTCTATTCTGTGCTTATTTGGCTTTATTTTTGTCTTTTAATTACTTAAATTTCAAAGGCCTATTTTTTCTTCTAATTGAGAAAATAAATTTGAGAATAAAATAAAATTGAGAAATAAATTTCTCACCATAAGGAACAATGCAAATAATTAAAAAATGTGCTTATTTCTTTACACTTGAGAAAGTCCTTTCCACATGTACTTCACTGTTACTCTTCACCTTCTTCCTGAGAAGAAGTACTCTTCCTACTCCCTGAGACTTACCCAGTACAGGGACCACATGCAAGTCACCATGGATTTACACTGCCCTTTAAGTTTTATTCTCTCATGTATTTTATATATATATATATATATATATATATATATATATATATATATATATA